>NC_134832.1:56096815-56420650 GCF_004210375.1 Tachypleus tridentatus | reverse complement strand
TCTTCAAATTTAAAAAAAAATTATACTCTTAGTTTTTTGGCATATTGCTTGCTCGTTAGTTTAGAGGGACTGCTAAGGGCATTAGGATTTTGGGTTTTTATTTTCTTGGTAAGTGCTATTCAAATGCTTGAATACATAGAAAAACAACCATAGACTCCTAAGTAGCTTTGACTTGGTCTGAGAAGAACACTGTGTAAAAACTACTATGTTTAAAACTTAGGAAAATTAATTTTCGTTTAATTCAAACCACACTTTAAATGAAAATATAAGTAATTTTTCTCTTTGGGGGGATATGTATTATTTTTTACCTTTTATTGTTGTCAGTGTCTACAGAACTCCAGAAGAATATATAACTTCCTGCTTCTTTTTTGTATATTGTGAGCAGTGTATGACACTTAATTTGGGGTGTAGATGTGGCAGTCTTTTTGTTATATATAGTTTGTTTTTAGATTGGTAGGAAAAATGTTTAACTTGTACAATTAAAGAGTATTATGAAATGTGCATTAGAAAAGGCTGTGTTCTTAAATTTTATTGGCTACATTTAAAAATGGGTAATACACCTTTTATCTGAATTTATCAGTTAATTGGTGTAAAGATATAATGCGTGTGTTTGTATGTTCGTGTATAAAGTTCAGTTATTAATTAACATATTTCCTAAATAATCGACTTCATCTGGATTATATTACCATCACTAGATTATCTATATGAATTTTTTGAACTTGCATCATAAACCTGCCTTTCATCCAGAAAAAAAGTCTGACTTTGAGAAAATCTTCAACCCTATTGTGTATAAGACATCTTCATGTTAAAGCATAGCTTGAAGTATTTAGCCATTGTGGTGTAAAGTAATTGATATGTAAAGGTTTGCTTTTCATTCCATTTACCAAACAGTTCTAACTAGTCTAAATAATTTAAAAACAACACCTGTGTAAAACATCTTTTTACAATTAAAAGGATAACAAAGTTAAAATCTTGCACAGTATATAAGTAGTAAAAAATAGGTACCTGCCCAAAAGTCACTCTTTGTATATTTCAGTTTCTATCTATCAGTGTTCATCTGCAGTAGTAATGTTAGAAGCAAGGTTGGGCCGTATCTTGTATCTAAAAAGAACAAAGTTAATGAAAAGGGTTATTACTTGGGCTGTGGAATAATTATATGCAGTGATGGAGTTCTGTATGGTGCAAAATATTTGTTTTATATAAACATTACTTCAATTACCCTTTTTTGTCTCATTCAGATTTCATAAGAAAATTTTAAAACAAGGTTTTCTGTTTTTTTAAATAAACATTTCTATTTTTACCTTTGTAAAGAACATGGAGTCTTTGCTCTTAGATGTGCATATCTACAGTAGTACTTGAGTGTTAAACTTTCTGACTGTCTTTAGTCGGCACCTATAACTTCTTATTTACATGTTCACTAGCTAGTGGAACAGCACTCTCAAGACTTGTACTAATTTGTATGGCATTTTCCAAGACCCTGTAGATTTCAGTTTGACCAGATCTATGATATTAAGTAACGTGATTACAGGAAAGCAGTGAAAGCATTCAGTGTATCATTCATGTTTTAAAAATTAACTATAAATTCTAGGAGACACTAAGGGTAGGTAAGATTATTTCTAGGAATTGAAAAAATAAAAGCCTCTGATTTCTCTGTACTGTATTCAGAAGACGGTAGGATGAGGTGACAGGTGTGTAAAAATTAAGCTGTGATCCAGTTTTATTCTTCTAACAGAGGAAATCCATGACTTATCTGAAAAATAGAGGGTGGATATGTAAATTATACTACTACTGTTAGAAAATAGTTTTAAAGATTTTAAACAAATTGAAGACAATATGTCTATAATATACTGTGTGTGTAAACACATCGTTAGACATGATTTTAAACAAATTGAAGACAATATGTCTATAATATACTGTGTGTGTAAACAGATTGTTAGACATGATTTTAAACAAATTGAAGACAATATGCCTATAATATACTGTGTGTGTAAACAGATCGTTAGACATGATTTTAAACAAATTGAAGACAATATGCCTATAACATACTGTGTGTGTAAACAGATTGTTAGACATGATTTTAAACAAATTGAAGACAATATGTCTATAATATACTGTGTGTAAACAGATTGTTAGACATGATTTTAAACAAATTGAAGACAATGTCTATAATATACTGTGTGTGTAAACAGATTGTTAGACATGATTTTAAACAAATTGAAGACAATATGCCTATAACATACTGTGTGTGTAAACAGATTGTTAGACATGATTTTAAACAAATTGAAGACAATATGTCTATAACATACTGTGTGTGTAAACAGATTGTTAGACATGATTTTAAACAAATTGAAGACAATATGTCTATAATATACTGTGTGTGTAAACAGATTGTTTGACATGATTTTAAACAAATTGCAGACAATATGTCTATAACATACTGTGTGTGTAAACAGATTGTTAGACATGATTTTAAACAAATTGAAGACAATATGTCTATAACATACTGTGTGTGTAAACAGATTGTTAGACATGATTTTAAACAAATTGAAGACAATATGTCTATAACATACTGTGTGTGTAAACAGATTGTTAGACATGATTTTAAACAAATTGAAGACAATATGTCTATAATATACTGTGTGTGTAAACAGGTTGTTAGACATGATTTTAAACAAATTGAAGACAATATGTCTATAATATACTGTGTGTGTAAACAGGTTGTTAGACATGATTTTAAACAAATTGAAGACAATATGTCTATAATATACTGTGTGTGTAAACAGATCGTTAGACATGATTTTAAACAAATTGAAGACAATATGTCTATAATATACTGTGTGTGTAAACAGATCGTTAGACATGATTTTAAACAAATTGAAGACAATATGTCTATAATATACTGTGTGTGTAAACAGATTGTTAGACATGATTTTAAACAAATTGAAGACAATATGTCTATAATATACTGTGTGTGTAAACAGATTGTTAGACATGATTTTAAACAAATTGAAGACAATATGTCTATAATATACTGTGTGTGTAAACAGATTGTTAGACATGATTTTAAACAAATTGAAGACAATATGTCTATAACATACTGTGTGTGTAAACAGATCGTTAGACATGATTTTAAACAAATTGAAGACAATATGTCTATAACATACTGTGTGTGTGTAAACAGATCGTTAGACATGATTTTAAACAAATTGAAGACAATGTCTATAAGATACTGTGTGTGTAAACAGATCGTTAGACATGATTTTAAACAAATTGAAGACAATATGTCTATAACATACTGTGTGTGTAAACAGATCGTTAGACATGATTTTAAACAAATTGAAGACAATATGTCTATAATATACTGTGTGTGTAAACAGATTGTTAGACATGATTTTAAACAAATTGAAGACAATATGTCTATAACATACTGTGTGTGTAAACAGATTGTTAGACATGATTTTAAACAAATTGAAGACAATATGTCTATAATATACTGTGTGTGTAAACACATCGTTAGACATGATTTTAAACAAATTGAAGACAATATGTCTATAATATACTGTGTGTGTAAACAGATTGTTAGACATGATTTTAAACAAATTGAAGACAATATGCCTATAATATACTCTGTGTGTAAACAGATCGTTAGACATGATTTTAAACAAATTGAAGACAATATGCCTATAATATACTGTGTGTGTAAACAGATCGTTAGACATGATTTTAAACAAATTGAAGACGATATGTCTATAATATACTGTGTGTGTAAACAGATCGTTAGACATGATTTTAAACAAATTGAAGACAATATGTCTATAATATACTGTGTGTGTAAACAGATTGTTAGACATGATTTTAAACAAATTGAAGACAATATGTCTATAACATACTGTGTGTGTAAACAGATTGTTAGACATGATTTTAAACAAATTGAAGACAATATGTCTATAACATACTGTGTGTGTAAACAGATTGTTAGACATGATTTTAAACAAATTGAAGACAATATGTCTATAACATACTGTGTGTGTAAACAGATTGTTAGACATGATTTTAAACAAATTGAAGACAATATGTCTATAACATACTGTGTGTGTAAACAGGTTGTTAGACATGATTTTAAACAAATTGAAGACAATATGTCTATAATATACTGTGTGTGTAAACAGATTGTTTGACATGATTCACTTGTCTGTAAAACATGACAATTTACAGCCTCATTGTAGTGAAAGTTACAAAGACAAAGGAAATGAAAACTAAAATATAAGTAGTTTTTATTATTAAAACTATTAAGTTTTACTTAGTTTTATTGTTAAGTGGCTTAATTAACCATAGTTTTGCATAAAAGATGTTATTTACAGAATACTTCAGATATTAAAATGCAGTTAAAAAAAAAACTGTTTCCCATGCTCCAAGCTAAAAATTTATTGGACTTTTAAGAACATTTTGCTAATGATATCAATAGTATGTTCTTATAACCTTTTGCCTTCTATTAACAGCAATAGTAAAATTTAGTAACATATTTATGTATGTGTGTTATTTATTTTTATAACCTGAAATTTAATATTTTTGATGTTTTATTTTTAGACTGCAGAAAGATCTAATGCTGAAACATCAGGTGAATATTCCTTCTGATGATAAGTTAGTAACCATTAAAGATTTGGAATCCTATATGCCTCAGCTGAAGTACATGTTTGAAAGGGGAGGGCAACCAACTTCTGAACCATCCAAGCATGAGGATGCTCCTTCTGCCAAGCATCACTGTTTTGATAATACAATAAAAAGCTAGCTAGGAGAACTGTAAATAGTTGTAAATGTGTACATATATAAATATATATATATATATATTTGTGTGTGTGTGTGTGTTGCTATTTGTATGTACAACTGTTTAAATGGGTTTCAGTATAAACCTAACTATTGTAGTAGATAGTAATACTGCATTGAAAATTATTAAAAGAAACACTGTTATATCATCATTTAAAAATGTGTTAATAATAAAAACAAATAGCATATTAAAGTGACAGATAAAGAAATAAACTACACTGGAAAGCATTATTCATGTATGAAACATGTTGCTGATATAAAGAAACCAGAGAAAAGAAAAAATTAAAAGCCCTGTTTCTTTCTTTTGATGCTGCATAACTTTAGGAAATGTTTGAGGTTTTTAACTTTTCCCATACACAAAATCTCTCTTGCTTTTGGTTGTTGATGTAAAATGTCTTGTAGAATTAAGTTTCTTAATTTATACACTGAAAGAACTGGTGATCACCTTAAGATAAAAACATGTATATCCAATTTATTTTTAAATTTCATACAGGATGAGACATGTATGACATGAAACTTTTCTTAAAAAAGATAGAGGTGAAATGATTTCTTTGTAACTCGCTGGTAGCTTATGTGATAATTAGATTGGAAGCAGATTCAATCATGAGAAAATTATAGCACCAATATTTTAATAAAACGTATTGATCAGTTGTTTTTCTTTGTTGTTCTTTTTTAATGATGGAACCAAAATTTACTCCATTAGTGTGATTTGATGGCAAATCTTCATCCACTTTGTGAAGGACATACCAAAAATACACAGTTGCTACGTGTCATAGCTCCAAATAGATGAGGCCACATGTATCATAATTTACACTGTACATTCAGTATCTGTCTTGTAGAAACAAAAATGAATTAGATTCTTGTAATTTTTTTGAACTTTAAATATAGATCACTCATTTTTTTTTTTGGTGTGACCAGTGGCTTGTCTAGGTATACTACTTAGATTCATGGTTCTTAGTCTATCCAAAGAACCTTTTCATTTCTTTCAGTGTAAGAATTGTATCATTTTGTATACACTTAATTTTTTAACTTAACAGTTGTTTTCAGTGTGCTTTACATATGGCAGTTGTCAAATGATTTTCATTTCCAGCAGAAATATAATACACCATTTGGATATTCTTATAGAAGTGTACTATACAAGATCTTGTATATTGTACAAGTCAGCAAAATAGCATCATGAATCTTTTACAATGATCATGCACAGCATAACTGGGACATAGTGTGAAACATAAATCCTATTGATTTATTTTGGCTGATACACAGTAGCAAACATTAATTATACAATGCTCCTACTAGAGCTATACCTGTGTATATTTTTAAGTGCTACGGTTTAATTGGTGCAAATAACAGATAGTAAGATTGATTATTTTATTGCTTTTGGTCTAAGACATTGTTCAAGGAACATTGTTGAACAATATATTGTTTTATTGTGGAAGAAGAAAAAGATCCAACAGTTTTTAAGATTAAAAATTTTTCCTAATTTACAAAATCTGAAGTAACCATTTGTAGCAGAGCTAAAAGTATTGTAATAAGACTTCTTAAATGTTGTTAGTGAAACTTGACCGTCTGTAAGTTGTTTTTTTTTTAATGTAGAGAGAACAATGTTATTGTAAGATTAATGAATGATGGTAGGGGAGTGCCTTTACAATGTAACATTATGTTGTAGGAATGAGGTTTATTTTAATAGCTTTTGTGATTTTACATGGTGAATAGTACCACTTAGAAAATAGTATGGAAGTAAATCTAAACATATAAATGTATCAACCATTTATTTTAATGTACTTTTGAATCTGTCATGAAGATTTTTTCCCCTTTCTAATAAATTAATGTAGTTTACTTACTGGTCTTGGTATGTTTTACCACACACTTGTAAAGAAAACAGAAGTTTGAGTATATATGTATCAGTAACCTGAGAAGTATATATAAAGATCTTTTACAGTGTCATTACGAATTATATATATTATATAACATCATTTTGGACTGTATAGATGTTAAAAAGCATAAAAGATTCTGGCATTATGAATTGTGTTTAAGCATTGTTTTCTGTTTTGTATTTTTATAATATAATAACAGCTTAAATAATCACATCTTTTATTAATGCTAGGTCTCGGTCAGAATTACGTTACCAATAAAGCATTTATTTTGTGTCTGCACAAAAGAAAGTTTGCTTATACCAAAATGTCTAATTCATCCTCTGCTTTCATAATGTTAAAACTGAATATAAACTGCATTACCTTATATATAAAACTGCTTCATTACGACTGAAAATTCTGTGATATATTTTAGATGATATCTTTATTGTCAAATCAAGTACAATATTATGAAGTTGGCAAGACAATATCAACTATTTATAATCTAAAAAAAAATCCAATGTCAAATTTTGGTGTAAAATAAACAGAGATACGGTACTATTTTTGGAAAAAATAAAATCTGTGTAGATTTATGGCATCACATATGTATATGACTAAAAACACCCAGTTGCTATGCAGCATTGTGCTATGGTTGTTTACCCAAAGGAAGACATTTTATTTGAGTCATGTTTCGTTATTGAGAGACAAACAAGCCCTTTAGATAACTTGAAATCTTGTACATAAGCACTGAGGTGTTCTTTAAAATAGTTTTAAATTATTTTGGTTATCATGTTCTCTGGATTTTTTAGTCACTTCAACATTGACGATTGGACTCTTATTTGTTGTCCAGTCCTGTGGACTACAGTTTTTTCTTTTTTTGCTTTATGCCTCCTTGAGAAGATACTTTGCTGAGTTTGGTGGTGTGATGCCTTTCTTCTGGAGCTCCATCCATCTGATGTGTCACAGAAAAAGACACATCAGGAGACCCATAATTTTATCTTAACCTTTATACCTAGTGATATCTGTTTGTCAGGTGCTTGAGTTGTTTTCTTTGAGGACATGCAAGGAAGATTTTGTATCATTAATAACTGTTGTTTTGCCCAGGATGTTTTTGGGGTTTCACTTACTGGTTTGTATTCTAAATTTGAAGCTTAGCCTCAGTAAATAGTGGACTTTTAAACATCCATCGGATAATTCTTGCTGTACAAGTCCATTTTTATTGGCTTAAATAAGCATGTAACCAGGACTGACAGGTTTCCTTTTTCATCATTTGTGCCAAATATTTCATGAAAGGTTTGGAAACCAAAGCTTTAAAAAATTGGGCACCATTGGATAAAAACTGGCATATAAAGAAATAATTAAATTCCTTGCAAAAAGTCGACGATAAATGGCAGATGCAATGGAAACTATATTCAGTCAATATTCTGTTGTTGGTTTAATCTTTTAATGTAGAAAACGAGTTAATATGTTATTTTAAAAAAAATCATAATAATAATGGTTTTTAAAGTTCACTTGATCCACTTGTTTTCTTTTTTGATATAAAGTTTCTGTTTTAATAAATGATATAAAATTATACAGTGTTTTATCAGTGAATATATATGCTGACGTAGTAGAGTGTTAATTTTTTTATTTAAGATTTGGTAGTTATAGAAAATAACATTTGTATTGTTCATCACCAAAGCCTGCAGTGATGTACCAAATATACTGTAGAAATATAAAGTACGTTTAAGACTTATAAATTATAATTTTAATGGCATTTGCTGTGTAAAAGGAATACCAGTAGGTAGTGCATAGGAAATGCTTATGTAAATTTGTCACAAAAATAAACAATTTTTTTTTTTTTAGTTTATATTTATTATTGAAAAGAGATTTCATGATGGAATCGAAGAAACCCCAACGTTCATATTTATTTATTTCTATTTTCGTTCAAGCTGGAACTCTCAGTGTATATAAACATTTCAAACATGGAATCTTTGTGGATTTTTTCGTTTCATTTAATGTATTAATATTTTATTCTTATGGATAAGCCATTTACGTTATTGTAATAATAATTATTTGTAATAAAGTCTACTGTCTGTGTTATCTAAAGTAGAACGCTTATTAAAAAGATTATTTAAATAATACGTTACAAAAATCCGGACGGGGAAGAATATGTTTAATATTAAATTAAATTGTAATGAAATTCATTGGTTTTTTTCTTTGTATGTGTGTGTGTGGGCACAGCATGACCAGGTGGTTAAGGCACTCGAGTGGTAATCTGAGGTTCGCGAATTCGAATCCCCGTCACACCAAACATGCTCGCCCTTTCAGCCGTGGTGGCGTTATAATGTGCGGTCAATCCTATTATTCGTTGGTAAAAGACTAGCCCAACAGTTGGCGGTGGGTGGTGATGACTAGCTGCCTTCCCTCTGGTCTCACACGGCTACATTAGGGACGTGCTATCGCAGATAGTCCTCGTGTAGCTTTGCGTGAAATTAAAAACAAACCAAATCTTTGTGTATGTGTATCATGATGGGTCTTAATTATGTTTTAGTATACGTTAAACTTCAAATTACCGACATGTTTTTAAGATACGGAAAAACAAACCAAGTGTTTAGTAATATTATTATTGAGTTTTATTTCGTTCACTTGACGACAGTAGCAGGACGTCGAACGTGTGCGTCATTAGTTGCGTTAGTTCCGAGTTCGTATAATCGATAGTGAAAATCGTAGCATTTGTCGTACCTTTCGTTTGATGTCGAACCCATTATGGTCTTAAAATGCTACCACGCTTGAACTGTTCATTCCGTAACGTAGCCGTTTAAACTCATGAAGTTTGGAAGATTTATGTGACATCTTGAAAATAATTTAAACAGTTCCTCGCATAAATTTGTGTAACTTCTAGATACCTAATGACGGACGACTGTGCTATTTTCAATACATAGATGAGTATCAAAGTAAGTCTGTCGCACATCAACAGACGGTAATATATTGATAATATCGACATAAAGGTAGATTTAATAAACATTTTGTTATTAATTTAACAAACTCGGGCTCGTGTGACTTCTGTTTCGAATTTCGCGCAAAGCTACACAAGGGCTGTCTGCTCTAGCCGTCTCTATTTAGTCGTGTAAGATTAGAAGGAAGGCAACTAGTTATCACCACCCGCCGCCAACTCTTGGGCTACTCTTTTACCAACGAGCAGTGGGATTGACCGTCACCACGGCTGAAAGGCAGAGCATGTTTGGTACAACGGGGATTCGAATCCGCGACCCTTAAACTACGCTTTAACCCACGTGGCCATGCTGGGCCTTATTGTGACATCTACACGGTTCAATAAAATATCCTTGTTTTCGGCAATTGTTTACCCCATGAACATGTGTATGAAGTTGAAGAATGGAACAGAAAAAAAAAATGTATACCTACTATTATCATGTATGCATTAACTAGATGTACAATATTAGTGGACAACTAAAGTTACCAATGGAAAACTATAACTGTGTATGTAAACATATTTATTTGTAGTTCTGTACAAAGCTACACAATGGGCTTTCTATGCTCTACCCATCACGGGTAGCGAAACTTGGTGTCCAGCGTTGTAAGTCCGCAGATATGTTGATTTGCCACTAGGGGGCGCGTAGATCTGTTAATGACTGTAAACTTAGGCTTTTTTTTTTTTTTTTTCGTATTTTACAATAACCTTCCATCGTTTATCGGAAATTTTACGAAGACGAGAAAATTAGTAAGCTGTTACCAGAACAAACAGAAATAAAAATTTTAGTTTCTTGAAGAAAAAAAAAATACACATACGAGATTTTAAGCATACAATAACCACAAACAGATACTATAAGGCAATTATTTGAATGACGAGGCTTAGATCAAAGCAACATTGTGCAATCTTCTACGTTTACTGCGGAAATCGAACCTCGGATTTTAGCGTTTTTTTAAGCACAAACTAGATATTCAGACAGCATGTATCAGGTTTCGTGCAATTATTTTAAATATTTTAATACGAGAGAAAAACGAGCAGGAATGACCTATTAGGTCCTGGTAAGGTAAATACACTTCTAACATGGGATTTATGGTTCAAATTCAAACCTGTGGAATCGGCTACTGTTACGAAGTGGGTTAACTGTTAAAGTAATTTTAAGAATATAATTATAGAGAACATAAAATTTCCCCATTGTTACATAAATTTCCCATTTAGAAAATATTTTATTCGTGAAACTTTTCCCACCCAAGTCGGGGAATTTCCCTTTCCACTCCCTTGTTGTTGTTTTTTTAAATCACCAACTTGTCCATTTTTAAGTAGATAAAGCTATCATTATTAATATACGCCGCCATTACGTGTAATTACGGTTGAAACCCCACTCCGCTGTTCTTAACTAGCAGTGATCAACTACAAGGAAAGCAGCTAGTCAGCATCGCCCACCGCAAACTCTTTTTACAAATAAATAATGGAATTGACCGTCACTTTATAACGCCTCCATGGATGAGAAGGTGAGCATGTTCAGTAACGGGGATTCGAACCCGCGAGGCACTGCACAGCCAGGTAGTTAGGGCACTTGACTCGTAATCTTATGGTCTCGACGAATAGTTCCAGTTAAATATAATTCTATGCACCAACAAGTTATAAGTACAAAGATGGTGTCAGGTCCAGGAATGCCACGATGGAATTATATTTGTCGCTGTCTTAGCAAAAATATACTTATAATATTCATTTTTTGTTCCGAATTTCGCGCAAAGTTACACGAGGGCTATCTGCGCTAGCCGTCCCTAGTTTAGCAGTGTAAAACTAGAGGGAAGGCAGCTAGTCATCACCACCCACCGCCAACTCTTAACTACTCTTTTACCAACGATTAGTGGGATTGACCGTAACATTATTACGCTTCCACGGCTGAAAGGGCGGGCATGTTTGGTGCGACGGGGATTCGAACCCGCGATTCTCAGATTACGAGTCGCACGCCTTAACCCACCTGGCCATGCCGAGGCAATATTTATTGAATGCTGTTTGTAAAATCGATACTATTCGCTTGATATTTAAAATATTTATTGTATAACCTCAAATTTCCCAGCGAAAAAACAAACCATTAATGTTGTTGTGTTCTATTATTTAAAAAAACTGTAAGGTTTATTGCGATAAATTATTGTTATTTTGCTTATATTCCTACCTTGTTTCTCAGTAGTACAATGGTAAGCGTATGGACTTATAACGCTATAGACCGAGTTTCGATACCCGCAATGGGCACAACACAGATTGTTCATCATGCAACTTTCTGCTGAACTACAAAAAATATTTCTATTGAACGTTACGATATGCCCGGCATGGCCAGGTGGATAAGCCATTCGACTCGTAATCTGAGGGTTCGGGTTCGAAATTCCCGTAAAACCAAATATATTCGCCCTTCCAGCCGTGGGGGCGTTATAACTTTTAGATCAATCCCACTATTCGTTGGTAAATAGGGTTGCCGGTGGGTGGCGATGATTAGTTGCCTTCCCTCTAGTCTTACGCTTCTGAATTAGGGACGGCTAGCGCAGATAGCCATCGAGTAGCTTTGCATGAAATTCTAAACAGATCACAAATTTTTAAATACCTAACTTATACTCATTCATTTCACATTTTTCTGCATCTGTAAAATAAATTATAATTATTCATTATTACAAAATAAATTACAACAAATATTCTTTAATTGATAAGGTTAATTTACGCCTTCTTTACTTTAATATTAGTATAATAACATAATAATTTAAAGGCGTAATGCTGTTGTTTTTCTGAGGTGGAAATACCGTCAGTTTGTTTGTTTGTTTTGAATTTCGCGCAAAGCTATTCGAGGGCTATCTGCGCTAGCCGTTTAGAATTTAGCAGTGTAAGACTAGAGGGAAGCCAGCTAGTAATCAGCACCCACCGCTAACTCTTGGGCTACTCTTTAATCAACGAATAGTGGGATTGACCATCACATTATAACGTCTCCACGGCTGAAAGGACGAGCATGTTTGGTGTGACAGGGATTCGAAACACCGTCAGAAGACTACTTTTGCTATAATTGGTTGATATTTAGTTCATTCAAATATATCTTAAGGATTCGTAGTGACATTTTAAATGTCTTTAATTCACTGCTCTACTTAAATATTTTACAGTATTTCTTCTAACCTCTAACGTATTTCAGGTAAACTCCAAAAGATATCCCTGACAGTCTCCATATCTATTGCCTGAGTTCTCTTTGGTTCTACTGTGATTACCGTCAGGTCGTTGAACCAATCTTATGTTATAGTGACTCTTAGGCGACTTTTCGCAAACTTTAGAGTTGAGAAGTTTCCTTCCTTACTGTAACCTGTTTAGGGGCGATATAGCCTGGTGGTTGGAGTATCCGACTCCGAGTTTTACAGTCGAGGGTTCACATCACCGCTTAGAACATGCTCACTATTTTAATCATTGGGTCATAATTCGTTGATAAAGAGTACCCTGCGAGTAGGTTAGTCTGTCGCTTAAAATGTAGGGCCGACCAATGCAGAGAGCCTTCGAAGAGCCTTACGCGGAAATCAAAAACAAACAAACAATCTGATCTGTTGATCTATAACCTCTGAGATGTTTCATCTGATCTCAGATTCGTTATTTCAAATTTACGATATTCGGTTATTTCTCACTGATGGCCATGTCACTTGTGTGAAGATGTTTGGTTTGTTTGTTTGTTTTGAATTTCGCGCAAAGCTACTCGAGGGCTATCTGCGCTAGCCGTCCCTAGTTTAGCAGTATAAAATTAGAGGGAAGGCAGCTAGTCACCGCCAACTTTTGGGATACTCTTTTACCAACGAATAGTGGGATTAACCGTCACATTATAACTCCCCCACGGCTGAAAGGGCGAGCATGTTTGGTGTGACAGGAATTCGAACCCGCGGCCCTCGGATTACTAGTCGAACGCCTTAACACGCTTGGCGATGCCGGACGCGAAGGTGTTTGGAGCTAACATATATCACTAAAATAATACCAAGAAACACGAGCCAATAGATTCGATGGGTGGCGGATGACGTTTCGTCAAATGTGCTATCAAGCCAAATTTGATGTGGTGTTTCCACACCTAATTCAGTTGTAGAAAGCAAAGCTTTGTAACTGTCAATACTCCCTGGCCATCTTGTTGCATTCATAGATTTCAGCACTTGGATTTGGGCGGATTTGTATTTCAAGTATTCTTCCTGTTCTGAATTGCTTATTTGGTTGTTTGGTTATCATGTACAAAGTTACACAAATGACTATCTGTGCTCTGCTCATCACCAGTATCGAAACCCGGTTTTTCAGTAAGTCCGTAGACGTACTAGTGTGCCACTAGGGGGCTTCTTGTTTTGCATGCCTCTTAGTGGAATTTTACATTGCGTGTAGCTGTGCAACGAGTCTACACAACATTAAGTTTGCGAAAATAATATTAGTTTTTTTTTTTTAGCTGCAGTAGTTGTAGTATGTAAATATGTGAAAGTACTATTGATTTATTGTTATTATTATCTTTATAGGTCTCAGTTTGTTTGTTTTTGGAATTTCGCGCAAAGCTATTTGAGGGCTATCTGCGCTAGCCGTCCCTAATTTGGCAGTGTAAGACTAGAGGTAAGGCAGCTAGTCATCACCATCCACCGCCAACTCTTGGGCTACTCTTTTACCAACGAATAGTGGGATTGACCGTCACATTATTACGCTTGCTCGGCTGTAAGGGCGAGCATGTTTGGTGTGACAGGGATTCGAAACACCGTCAGAAGACTACTTTTGCTATAATTGGTTGATATTTAGTTCATTCAAATATATCTTAAGGATTCGTAGTGACATTTTAAATGTCTTTAATTCACTGCTCTACTTAAATATTTTACAGTATTTCTTCTAACCTCTAACGTATTTCAGGTAAACTCCAAAAGATATCCCTGACAGTCTCCATATCTATTGCCTGAGTTCTCTTTGGTTCTACTGTGATTACCGTCAGGTCGTTGAACCAATCTTATGTTATAGTGACTCTTAGGCGACTTTTCGCAAACTTTAGAGTTGAGAAGTTTCCTTCCTTACTGTAACCTGTTTAGGGGCGATATAGCCTGGTGGTTGGAGTATTCGACTCCGAGTTTTACAGTCGAGGGTTCACATCACCGCTTAGAACATGCTCACTATTTTAATCATTGGGTCATAATTCGTTGATAAAGAGTACCCTGCGAGTAGGTTAGTCTGTCGCTTAAAATGTAGGGCCGACCAATGCAGAGAGCCTTCGAAGAGCCTTACGCGGAAATCAAAAACAAACAAACAATCTGATCTGTTGATCTATAACCTCTGAGATGTTTCATCTGATCTCAGATTCGTTATTTCAAATTTACGATATTCGGTTATTTCTCACTGATGGCCATGTCACTTGTGTGAAGATGTTTGGTTTGTTTGTTTGTTTTGAATTTCGCGCAAAGCTACTCGAGGGCTATCTGCGCTAGCCGTCCCTAGTTTAGCAGTATAAAATTAGAGGGAAGGCAGCTAGTCACCGCCAACTTTTGGGATACTCTTTTACCAACGAATAGTGGGATTAACCGTCACATTATAACTCCCCCACGGCTGAAAGGGCGAGCATGTTTGGTGTGACAGGAATTCGAACCCGCGGCCCTCGGATTACTAGTCGAACGCCTTAACACGCTTGGCGATGCCGGACGCGAAGGTGTTTGGAGCTAACATATATCACTAAAATAATACCAAGAAACACGAGCCAATAGATTCGATGGGTGGCGGATGACGTTTCGTCAAATGTGCTATCAAGCCAAATTTGATGTGGTGTTTCCACACCTAATTCAGTTGTAGAAAGCAAAGCTTTGTAACTCTCAATACTCCCTGGCCATCTTGTTGCATTCATAGATTTCAGCACTTGGATTTGGGCGGATTTGTATTTCAAGTATTCTTCCTGTTCTGAATTGCTTATTTGGTTGTTTGGTTATCATGTACAAAGTTACACAAATGACTATCTGTGCTCTGCTCATCACCAGTATCGAAACCCGGTTTTTCAGTAAGTCCGTAGACGTACTAGTGTGCCACTAGGGGGCTTCTTGTTTTGCATGCCTCTTAGTGGAATTTTACATTGCGTGTAGCTGTGCAACGAGTCTACACAACATTAAGTTTGCGAAAATAATATTAGTTTGTTTTTTTTAGCTGCAGTAGTTGTAGTATGTAAATATGTGAAAGTACTATTGATTTATTGTTATTATTATCTTTATAGGTCTCAGTTTGTTTGTTTTTGGAATTTCGCGCAAAGCTATTTGAGGGCTATCTGCGCTAGCCGTCCCTAATTTGGCAGTGTAAGACTAGAGGTAAGGCAGCTAGTCATCACCATCCACCGCCAACTCTTGGGCTACTCTTTTACCAACGAATAGTGGGATTGACCGTCACATTATTACGCTTGCTCGGCTGTAAGGGCGAGCATGTTTGGTGCGACGGGGATTCGAACCTGCGACCCTCGGATTACAAATCGAACGCCTTAACACTTATAGGTCTTAGGGATATATCATAAACTATTTACAAGTCTTTGTTATGCATATTTATACAAAGTTTATGATCGAGGTAATTACATAAACAACTGACCAAGAATATTCATGGCAACTGAACAAGCAAAAAAAAAATTCATGAAACGGCAGCTGACTTATTCAACGCCGTATAATGTACAGTACCTCGTTGAGTAAGGGACCATTACTAAATTAATTAATGTAAACTAGTAGTATGTATAAGGCATTTGGAGGTTGGGGGGGAGAGCCATGCCCACCCGTGGTCGATGTGCACGACGCCACTGCAGCAGTGTATAAAAAATAAAATACCACATCAGTTGTATGCAATGATGGATAATTAAATTGTTTGTCACATAATCTTCGCACACAGTTTCACAAAGGGTTGTTTATGCTTAGCCGCTCCTAAACTTATATATTTTAAAATGGCTGGTATGGGTTGAAAACATCTTTGATGCAGAGGAGCGAACAAAGTTTCGACTTTCTTCGGTCATTGTGAGGTTCACAAAGAAAGAAAGAGGTAACTGACCGATAGCTGTCCACATGTTTGTATGGGGTTGTGTAATTGAGTGTAGAAATGTAGAGGGCGTGCTTAGATGTTGGATTATATTTATTAGTATAGGTGTAAGGATGTTCCTTTGTATTGGTTTATTTTGTGCTTGAGTTGTAGTATAAGTAAGGCTTCTGTAATTTTGCGTTTGTTTATGTTTGTTTCTTTATAAACCAATATAAAGCACAACCTTTATACCTATATTAATAAATATATCCAACATCTAAGCACGCCCTCTACACTTCTACACTCAATCACACAACCCCCTCCAAACATGTGGTCAGTTATCTGTCTTAGTTACCTCTTTTTTCTTTGTGAGCCTCACGATGACAGAAGAAGGTCAAAACATTGTTCGCTCCTATACATAGAATTTTCTCAACCCAAACCAGCTGTTAAGCACGTTAAGAGCCAATATTAGACCAGGTGAGTTCAGCCCAAGATGTTATCATTTCAAGTTTAGGAACGTGTGCTCGTGAGCCCAAAATGCAGACATGATAATATTCAGTTCTAGATGGTTCTAAAAGAGATCCAGAACTATCTTGTAACAGTTAAAGTAAGTGTGGCTGAAGTTTTCAACCATATATAACATTTAACACGTGGTAACATTGTTACGTTTTCATGGACTGCTCAAACATTTTTATGTTTCACTTTCATCCTCATAAACATTAGTTATTTTCTTTTTACTATAAGAAAACTGGTTTGGTATGATTTATTTTGAATTTCGCGCAAAGTCACATAAGGGCTATCTGCGCTAGCCGTCACTAATTTAACAGTGAAAGTCTAGAGGGAAAGCAGCTAGTCATCACCACCCACCGCCAACTCTTGGGCTACTCTTTTACCAACGAATAGTGGGATTGACCACATTTATAACGTCCCCACGGCGGAAAGGACGAGAATGTTTGGTATGACGGGGATTAGAAACCTCGACAAAGAAAATTGCTGCTAGAAATTCAATTGAGTTTAAACAGTAGTGTTCCAATACAGTTGCCACTCGCCTTTGATACCAGACAGTATAAGTTGTTCCCCAGCAAAACAGCGATACGTCTTCGGCTTTACAATGCTAAAACTAAGGGTTCAATTCTCCTTGGTGAACAAGCAGATAGCCCAACATAGATTTCATATAAGAAAACAAACACATGTAGCATCAGTTTTCTCTGGTTGAAAGACAAGAATTTTCCAAAGTGAGAGCCGTGATCCCTCCTGTGGGTCGTCAAGCTTTTTCTGTTGGTGTTGAGCGCCAGAAATGGGTTGAAAATACAAAAGTGCTGAATTAAGTTTAATTTTAAATGAGCAATAAGCCGATAAAAATTATGTTGAGGTAACTAGATGATGTCTAAAGGAATGTCATTGTTTTTAAATCACCATGCTCAAGTTACAGGTTGAGGACCTTAAACGTTTTTATTCACATCAACAGAGCCTGAGAGTAAAAGAATTTGAGAACCACTAAGTAGACGAGCTGAGAAGATGTGGATAAAACTATTACAGTGGTTCAGGCAGACAATTAATGTTTCTGTGTTTCTAAAGTAAAGAATAGACTCGGCATGGCTAGGTGGGTTAAGGCATTCGACTCGTAATCTGAGGGTCTTGAGTTCGAATCCCCGTCGCACCAAACATGCTCGCCCTTTCAGCCGTGGGGGCGTTATAATGTTACGTTCAATCACACTGTACGTTGGTAAAAGAGTAGCCCACGAGTTGGCGGTGTGTGGTGATGACTATCTGTCTTACCTCTAGGCTTACACTGCTAAGTTATGGGCGGCTAGCGCAGATAGCTCTTGAGTAGCTATGCGCGAAATTAAAAACAACAACAAACAAACATGTATATATATTTAGGACTAACCTAAATATTTTTAACTGGCCTGATCTCGCGAAATATTATTGGGATTACGCTCGTAAATATCGTTAACGGTGAGGGTACCCTGGTGGTAAAACGATGCATTCTAATATTTATAAGTCGAAATGTTATTATATTATATTTAATCAGCTGTACTGATTGTCAAGTTAATTTTTGGTTTCGTTCTAATTACATAACTTGTTCTGATTGGATGTTAATATAACACTAGTGTATTTGTCTATTTGAAACTATCCTTAAAGCACAATTTAAATAACAAATGTAAAAAACTAAAGGTGTTTTTAACTAGGTAATTACATAAGACTATAAATTGGATAATTCACAAAACAATAAACTCAATGGCTCTGCTGCTTTTGAAACATTTCTGACTAAACAGTTACTTCGATTTAAAAATATCGTATACTGTGTGACATCAAGACTTCCAAGCATGTAGGTCTAAATAACAGGTTAACCTCACGTTAGTTAAAATAACTTCATTTGAGTTTAACGTGTAATATTTTGATGACAAAGTTAAAGAATCAGGTTGAAGTCACACACCAATTGTTGAAATAACGAACTAGAATTACTTTATAACCTCTATTAATTAGATTAATTATTACAAATTCGATAAACTGTTTTTAATAATAAGTCCGATCACAAGTTGGATCTATTGTGTAGCTCAGGATTTCGGAGCTGGATCACCCGGTGGGTTTGTTTGCTTGTTTTTGAATATCGCGGAAAGCTACACGAGGGCTATCTGTGATAGCCTTCCCTAATTTTGCAGTGTAAGACTAGAGGGAAGGCAGCTAGTCATCACCACCCACCGATAACTCTTGGGCTACTCTTTTACCAACGAATAGTTGGATTGACCGTCACTTTATAACGCTCCATAGTTGAAAGGGCGAGCATGTTTGGTGCGACGGGGATTCGAACCCTCGACCCTCAGATTACGAGTCGAATGCTTTAACACAACTGGCCATGCCGGACCCAAAGAGAGAGGAATCGAACCCCTGATTTTAGCGTTGTAAATCCGCAGACTTACCGCTGTACTAGCGGGGTGCTTTGATGTTCGTATTTAAACTCGTCAAAATCGCCTTTATTTTCGTTAAAGTCGTCATCAGGTTTTCCTTGTGACCCCAGTTACTGAACCGAAATGTCTTCTAGAAATTGAAGTTAATGGAGTGCCTTGTCTTGACTTTGTTTTCAAGTTCCATTTTTGTTTTTTTGTTTTTTAAACACACTTTTGTAATCGTCATTAAACAAATGTGTTCCGTGTCCGTTAACTCTGATTGAGTGTGACATATTCACATCCTGCATATAAATTATCAATCTCACGGATTAGAAAGCGTCAGTTTTACCTGTAACTACCATAGTGTCATATTGAAATTACTATAACCTTTTCTACGAAACACTGTGGATACGTGGCCAATTTAAATTTGTTCCATAAATCTTTTTACTCTCCAGTGGTACAACGGTATGTCTGTAGACTCGCACCGTTAGAAAGGGGGTTTTGATTCCCGTGATGAGCGGAATATAGATAGCTCTCTGTGCAAATTTGTGCTTAATTCCAAGCAATCAAGTAAATCTTTCTTCATCTCTACTAAAATGTGTGTTATGTTTCTCTAATATTTTTTCTACCTCATCTGAATTTCAACCACATAAGGTCCGGCATGGCCAGGTGGGTTAAGGCGTTCAACTCGTAATCTGAGGGTCGAGGGTTCGAATTCCCGTCTCACCAAACATGCTCGCCCATTCAGCCGTGGGGGCGTTATAATGTGACGATCAATCCCACTATTCCTTGGTAAAAGAGTAGCCCAAGAGTTGGCGGTGATGACTAACTGCCTTCCCTCTAGTCTTACACTGCTAAATTAGGGACGACTAGCGCAGATAACCCTCGAGTAACTTTGCGCGAAAAAAAAGAGTTTACATATAGGACTTAATAACGTTACATATTTGAGTAAGTACTTTTATTCTTTGCATATGTACCCCTAGTGGCACAGATTTATACCACTAGAATTCGAGTTTTAATACTCGTGATGGGCAGAGCACAGATAGTCCATTGCGTAGGTTCATGCTTATTAACAAACAACAATAAGAATCTATGTATATGTAATATGTAGTTACACACATCAAAACGTTTAGGTATCCCAGCATAAAAATATATCGATATTTATAAATTAAAAAATAAAAAAAAAAAAATCCGTAAAATGTTCTCTGTATCTAATTAGAAGCTTTCGACTAAAAGGATATAGCCAGTCTTGAACTGCATAATCTTTCCCGAAAGATGTCACACATGGTCAGAAACTAAATTCATGTAGGTGTGTCTTTTTATGTGTGTGACCAAGCCCACCAAGAGGGCGTGGAGGCGGGAAAATTTCGTCGGGACTTATTGCTCAGAGGGGTCCCGGAGAAGGCAGGGGGTAAGTTGACTGAAAAGAGAAGGGGCCACATACCAATTTTTGCCCTGAGCCCATGAAAGCGCTGAACGGCCGTGTGTGATGTGGCCACAGTGCTCTTAAGACGTTCATTAGTTTTTATCTATCAGTGTAGCTTCTTGTTCATGCATATAGATGGAAATGTTACAGACAAGGTTCTCTCTTTAGCTGGATGATTTAAGATGCGCAAAACTGTAGGAAGCGTCGAGGCTAAGGTGATCAGAGTGATCAGGGCTAAATCAGGCACTTAACATGATGTGCAATTCTGGTTCACTGTTAGCTGATAAGATCTTTAAGCGCACTTAATTTAGAATCGCTGTTGGGTTTTCAAGACGACCTAGCATTGTGAAATGTTTTTATTTGTTTTTTCGAATTTCGCGCAAAGCTACTCGAGGGCTATCTGCGCTAGCCGTTCCTAAGGAAGAAGTCTAATTCATCCTGCTGGAACTCAATGGTTTCACAGGATAATAAATTTGATGGGTCAATGATAAACAAGAAAATTTTCCGAGT
This sequence comes from Tachypleus tridentatus, assembly GCF_004210375.1. Taxonomy (NCBI): domain Eukaryota; kingdom Metazoa; phylum Arthropoda; class Merostomata; order Xiphosura; family Limulidae; genus Tachypleus; species Tachypleus tridentatus. The sequence goes on along the minus strand of NC_134832.1, from coordinate 56,399,176 downwards.
CAGGTCGTACAACAACAAAGCAGAAGAAATACTAGCTTGTCAGAGAGAAGATGACTGGTGATACATTTTGACCTTAAATGACAAAAGACCGGATTTAAATACCAAATTAACAAATTTTAACTAGCCAACAATTCAACCAAGGGCATAGGTTAAACTGGCGCTTGAAGTGCACACGACAACTATGTCATGTATTTCTATCAGCCTGAAATCGTTGTACGTAACTCTAAGATTTCTTTGTTAGAATAATGACATTAAAGATACAAATGTTGGTTAAGCACTTGGAACGTTCAAACAGAAAATTCTCTGAATGAAAAGTTACTCTTTCACCAAATAAACCGTATATATAAATATATGTATACAATTACAAACTAAACTCTTTATTTTTGCGTTTATTAAGATGTCTTTAACTTAATATTGCGTTAAAATTACGTGTATTCTCACAAGAAGAAACACATTTATTTTAAAAGAGGGGGAACTTCTTGACATTTGTTTTCAAGTAGTGATATAAAGTTATAACTGCAGTCCTCTCATATCTTAGCTGACGAATGTGTCTTTATTAGGGTGTACTAAAGTAAGTCCCCTCGTGGCACAGCGGTATGTCTGCAGACTTACAACGCTAAAAACTGGGTTTCGATACCCGTGGTGGGCAAGGCACGCCCGTTATGTAGCTTTGTGCTTAATTACAAACAACAACTACAGTGATATTTCTCAACTACACAACAGGTCACCTGTGCCAGTAAGACGTTCAAGGCAAAGATGATATACATTTTAGACAGCCCATCATGGTCAAGATTAGAGGAGATGCGTCTGTTTCTGCACGTTGCCAGTATCTTAGATATAGAGTATGTCAGTAAACCACTGAGCCACTTTATTAATTTAATAAAATAGGAAACGCCAAACAAAGCGTGTGGGAGACGGATTCTTCAAGTTTGGACACTGTATGTTTTATTATATTTAACAGCGTTTCGTGTATTGGACATTAGACTGAATTAAACACGTAGTAACCCCGAGCAGAAGGTAGAGAAATACTCAGAAATGTACTTCATAAATAACTAAATTAAAATTCAATACAATTTCTTAAGTACAGTTTAACCTTTATACAAGCGATGGGTGCGTAATATATTTGTGAAAGAATTACTTGTAAGAATATGACAATTAATAAATTATAAAATCTCTGGTTTACAGTGGCAGCGCCAGAATATTTTCGTTGGGGGGGGGGGGGGGGGGGGCTATTTTGAACTGCGTTTTCAATGCAGTTTCCATTGGAAACTCATTCTCTGATTAATAATTCTTTATTACAAATTAGAAATAATATATGTAGGTAATAATATTTGGGGGGGGGGCTGAGGGGGCTTTGGCTCATTTGGGGGAGAGGGCTCAAGCTCCCCCAAGCCCCCCTTGGCGCCGCAACTGCTGGTTTACATAAAACGACTACAATATCGCACAGTAACACAATTGCGAAAGTATTTTTTCAATGTGTGTTTTCCTTATAGCAAAGTCACATCGGGCTATCTGCTGAACTCACCTAGAGGAATCGATTTGTTTTTTGTTTTGAATTTTGCGCAAAGCTACACGAGTGCCATCTGCGCTAACCGTCCCTAATTTAGCAGTATCAGACTAAAGTGAAAGCAGCTAGTCATCACCACCCACCGCCAACTCTTGGCCTACTCTTTTACCAACAAATAGTGGGATTGACCATCACTTTATAACGCCCCACAGTTGAAAGGGCGAGCATGTTTGTTGAGACGGGGATTCAAACCTGCGACCCTCAGATTACGAGTCGAATGCTTTAACACAACTGGCCATGCCGGACCCAAAGAGAGAGGAATCGAACCCCTGATTTTAGCGTTGTAAATCCGCAGACTTACCGCTGTACTAGCGGGGTGCTTTAATGTTCGTATTTAAACTCGTCAAAATCGCCTTTATTTTCGTTGAAATCATCGGCAGGTTTTCCTTGTGACCCCAGTTACTGAACCGAAATGTCTTCTAGAAATTGAAGTTAATGGAGTGCCTTGTCTTGACTTTGTTTTCAAGTTCCATTTTTGTTTTATTGTTTTTTAAACACACTTTTGTAATCGTCATTAAACAAATGTGTTCCGTGTCCGTTAACTCTGGTTGAGTATGACATATTCACATCCTGCATATAAATTATCAATCTCACGAATTAGAAAGCTTCAGTTTTACCTGTAACTACCATAGTGTCATATTGAAATTACTATAACCTTTTCTACGAAACACTGTGGATACGTGGCCAATTTAAATTTGTTCCATAAATCTTTTTACTCTCCAGTGGTACAACGGTATGTCTGTAGACTCGCACCGTTAGAAAGCGGGTTTCGATTCCCGTGATGAGCGGAATATAGATAGCTCTCTGTGCAAATTTGTGCTTAATTCCAAGCAATCAATTAAATCTTTCTTCATATCTACTAAAATGTGTGTTATGTTTCTCTAATATTTCTTCTACCTCATCTGAATTTCAACCACATAAGGCCCCGGCATGGCCAGGTGGGTTAAGGCGTTCAACTCGTAATCTGAGGGTCGAGGGTTCGAATTCCCGTCTCACCAAACATGCTCGCCCTTTCAACTGTGGGGCGTTATAAAGTAACGGTCAATCCTACTATTGGTAAAAGAGTAGCATAAGAGATGGCGGCGGGTGGTGATGACTAGTTGCCCTCCTTCTAGTCTTACACTGCTAAATTATGGACGGCTAGCGCAGATAGCCCTCGTGTAGCTTTGCGCAAAATTCAGAAACAAAACCCAAACTCATAACGACTTAACCTACTGATATTATTTCATCCGAAGACCAGAGTTTTAATTAATATCAGAGAAAATAACTTGTGAAAGGATATTTCGAATCACACATTTAATGCAATATGTAATTTGGAAACTATTTAAATTTTACTTGTAACTCTCAATGTTTTTTTATTATTTCATTTTACTTTAAAAAACTGACATGTATTTTCTATATTTATATAACGTTTTTTACATTCTTAATGGCTGATTTTGATCTGTAACACTTATTATTCAGCTCTGTTGTCTTTGTTTAACTCTGTAATATAAAAATACGATTTGTTTTTTAATTGTTCTATACTAACGTCTGAAACTTCAAGAAACATATATATGCACCGTAATAAAATTCAAACCCTGACGGTCACCGCTAAATGTAAAGGTGGACAGTGATCTTTTCCACTAGTGAATTAGATGATACCTTGAGGTCATATTGTCTCTTATTTTGTTATAGCGTTTATGATTCCTGGTTTGTTGTTAAATTTATACAAGATCAATACGCATGCGCGGCCTACATGTTTGATGTCGGACAAATTGTTTCAAACACATGTTGATTTATTACATAATATGGCTGTTATAAAGCAATGCTGTTATGAAATAAGTCGCAGTGACTTAATGTATTACAATAAAGAACAAATAAAGTGTTTTTCCTACCATCCCCCAATCCAATAATAGTCACGACCTCTAGATGTAGTAACAATGTTGTTGTTTTTTTCGTCGCAATGTTTGTATCATTCAAAATCTGTCGTAGGTTTGTAAATTTTAAGCATTTTCCTAGCATATTTACAATTATTTATTGATTGTTTCGTATAACAGAATATCATTTAATGTTAATGGGAACGTCCCCAGCTGAGACAGCGGTAAGTCTTCGAATTTACAATCCTAAAATCAGGGATTCGATTCCTTTCGGTGGGCACAGCAGATAGCCCGATGTGGCTTTGCTATATGAAAAAACACACACTGTTAATGGTAACACATGTACCATCACTTCACGAAATTCAGTAAAATGCACTGGGAGTGAATGTGGCAGTATTTATTTTGACTTGAAACTGTTAATACTATCATTAACAAACTAGCTTTAGGCATAAATTTTTATTCAGACAGGTATATTTCCTAAGCAAAAGAAAGAAAAATCACATACGATTGTCTCTTTAACTCGAATGTTTGTTTTTATTTTTGAATTTCCTAGCGTGTTAAGGCGTTTGACTCGTAATCCGAGAGTCGCGGATTCGAATCCCAGTCGCACCAAACATGCTCGCCCTTTCAGCCGTGGGGGCGTTATATTGTGACGGTCAATCCCACTATTCGTTGGTAAAAGAGTAGCCCAAGAGTTGACGGTGGGTGGTGATGACTAGCTGCCTTCCCTCTGGTCTTACACTGCTAAATTAGGGACGGCTAGCGCAGATAGCCCTCGTGTAGCTTTGCGCGAAATTAAAAAACAAAACAAAAAACAACAGTCGTTCGTTCCTTAAAATAAAATTAAATACAAATAAATCATAGTACATGTAATTTATTTCACTTGGAGCGGCAAGGATGACCGCTTCGGCAGTATTATATGATTTCCAGTCCTAAAGATTTCTCAATTTAGATTTGTAGTGAAATCATTATTTATTACTTCCACATGCAAAAATACTCTGCAAAAATTGAACTACGTTTTTATGTATAGTTTTTTGCTACCTATAGGTTTTCTGTACTCTAAACTGGCCCGGCATGGCCAGGTAATTAAGACATTCGACCCGTAGTTTGTGAGTTGCGGGTTCCAATTCTCGTCACATCAAACATGCTTGCCATTTCAGCTTCGGGGGTTTTATAATGTGACGGTGGGTGGTGATGACTAGCTGCCTTCCATCTAGTCTTTCACTGCTAACTTAGGGACGGCTAGCAGAGATAACACTCGTGTAGTTTTACGCGAAATTCAAAACAGACTGTACTCTAAATATTGCTTCCACGGGCCCACATTATGCTTATCAAAACCAGGTTTAAAAAAAAACAGGTGTGTAAAATGTATTTTTATTCTGAAGCGACATAGTTCAATACACTGTCATTTTCATTTCTTAACTGATTTACCTGAACACCAAAACTTGTATCTTGGATTTGATTATTCATGTGTTATTATTATATTATTCAGATTTTACTAAGAAGGTCATAAAGTTATCCTCCGCTTTACTAGTAAAAGTGTTAATACCTATATCAGCCGTCCTGAGATATATTTTTATTTCATGTGGGTTTCTCGTCATAATGAATTATTCAGATTTACTACATAGTGGATTTTCTATTCGATCCTACCACATCGAATGGATTTCACTAATAGCAATAAATTTGAAATGGTATATATATATGTACTATTATAAACAGTATATTATAAGCAAATAATATACAGTTGTAAGCTATTTATATTTATAAAACATATTCACACATCTGAGTTTATTATGGTATAGAAAAATATATTGACAGTAATTTCACCTCCATTTATTGAGAAGAGGCGTAGATGGCGCTGTCGTAGTCATTAGTTGGACTATTGCAGATTTATGTTTAAGTTTAAAATTATTTTTGAGAAACATTTTTACTATTAGGTATGTATGTTTAAGATGTTGTTTAAAAAGCCACTTGCATATATTTCTCTATTGATTATATATTATTTCAAATTTCATTCAAACGTATAGGTTCTATACTGTTTAAAACATTGATTACTTGGTGTACTTAAGTTAATGTAAGCCTATTGTTCGTTTAAGCCAAAGAGTGTAAAAAATTAAAATTATGTCGTTACGTATTGTGAATCTAATAAAAGGTCACCTTAAGTTAAGGCGTAACTTTATTCACGATCTAACGATTTCCTAGAAATCGATCGTTGAGTAATTTTGCTAACTGCGAGAATGTACAACAAATATTTTTGGTTTGTTGTAAAGTTTCAGATAACTGTGCATATAAAGTAATGTATTTAGTGTTAATGTGTGTAGTAAATATAAAGTTTGGTTTAAATTTTCAAAGTCGAAAAAGAGTGCTATTGTTGATAAGGCCTTATTAACAACAAAATATTAGAAAAAAAGTGGTCATTTTTTTTGCCTATATATATATTGTTGTCCCAGCGGTGAACATTTTCGTACTGTTTAATGATGAAGAACGTTACTGAGTCTTTCATAATTTCCATACGTCAAAACATAAAACGAAACAAAATAAAAACGTTGGTTATAAAAAGCAGTTCTGTCAAACATTTCGACAATGGCATCAACCAACTAATGGGACACTAGTTAGAATTTTTCTCTCGTTTATGTGTGTATATATATATATATATATGCCTGTTTAACTTTATTTCTCTGCGTGGCTTTCATCTCTACAGAAATATTGATACAAGAGAGAACACAAGATATATTAACTTCAGCCAAAGCAAATTATGTTGCACATTTGATGTGTGTACTCTTTATATTTTATGTATATACATAATTCATTTATTATGGTCTTAAGAAATTAATACAAGACAAAACAAAACATGAAAATCTCAGAGTCATTAACTTGAAATCAATGGTGCCAGCTCATTTTTTAACTTTGGAATAATAAAAGAGAAAGTTCAAGCATATTCTTGGTTGGGGTAAGGGTAACACATTCCACACATTTTTAGCTAAGTAGGTGTTCATGTAGTTTGTACCATTACCAACTTCCATCATATTTTGAGATGAACTATGTGACCCAGTTCTCTGTGATGGATAACCAGCATACATCTTTGATCAGTTGTTAGGATAGCACTGCAGTCTGCATAGCGAGACAAAGGTTTTATAAACAGTGTAGAATAGAACTAAGTTTTTGCCAGTGATATAGCACACGGTGAAACTGGAACCAGTAATGTGAACCAAACCTTACTTCTGTTTTGTTAACACCAAGAATTAAATGTGGCCAAAGTATACAATGTTTTATTTCAAAATTGTATAGAGCTGTCTAGAAATTGTCATTTCATAAGAAATCATTGGGTTGAAAGTGAACCCAATGAATAATGATGAACCATTTCCAGTAAACCACCAAATCTGATACAGTACCACTTTGGTTCATAGCTTATGTAAAATGACTGCTGAACTTCCTACTGTAGAGGTTAAATGTATATTTATTTTATTTGTACAACTCTGTTATGGAATTTCAGTAGGTAATAAAGCTCCCTAGTACCAAAATTGTTTTGCTTTCTTTAGCGTAAATATACACGTGTTGAACATATAATGGCTCGTTACATTCCAATATTTTCAAACTACATTTATTTATTTACCTATTACCATCTGTCATGGATAATGCTTTAAAAAAGTGATTACCTTATCAGAAGTCTATATACTAGCTGATATACCTGTTAAACAAATGAGGAAGACACTGGGACCAATGTATTACAAAGTTTGTTTGAGACCTGCCAAAAAGTATAGTTGTGAAAAGATGCAAAGCTGGATAGTATGCAAAAACAAGAAATATTGGGGTGAATTTTGCTCTTACATATTACATACAGAAACATAAGTTGTATATGAAAAAACAAGAGATTAATCTATTACCTATAAGTAGAGTTGGGCTGTTAGTGGAGTTTACTCATTGATTAATAGATAGTCCCATTAATCAAATATATTTGAACCCAAAGATATATTTGATTAATCAAGTAGTGCAGTGTTCCTCACACTATTGTACTATTAACTACTAGGAGAAAAAGTGTGGTGAGTGGTCCTAGTGTATTACTTTTCTAGTAAGAAGCAGTTAAAAAAAAAAGATTCCCATGACAGACAGGGTGCAGATAGCATGTTGTGTAGTTCTGCACTGAAAAACAAGGTTGCTGGTGAGTGCTGCTACCTAGTCAGTGATGTTGAGAAAACCCACTTGTAGAGAAAAATATATATGTAAAAATGGCTTGTTTGGGTTGAGAAAATTTTTTATGCAGAGGAGCGAACAACATTTCAACCTTCTTTGGTGAACCTGACGATGACCGAAGAAGGTCGAAACATTATTTGCTCCTCTACGTAAAAAAATTTTTCAACCCAAACGAGCCATATTTACATACATAGTGCTGCTACCTAGTTGCCTTTCCCATAGACAGCACGTCAAAATTAGTCAGTGGCTGGTATCTTTTATAGCTTTGCCATAACAAATACGGGACAAGCACGTGCGGTGGCAATAGAGACCCTTGAATTTTGAGCTCCCTCATCTGATATACGGAAGCTGGGAAAAGAAATATCAGGCTCAAATTGGGCAGAATGCAGATACTTTATTATGTAGCTTTCTGCTTAACAATAAACAAACATAATAACATTTTGATTGCATGGAAATTCAAATTCTATGTCTTTGGACTTGCACTGCTAGGAATTGGGTTTTGATACCCCTGGTGGGCAGAACACATACAGCCCTTTAAACAGCTATTTTCTTAACAACAAAGTATGGTGAGCCGATTATTTTTGTGTCAGTTGGAATTTTTATAAATCCATTATTGGAATAACCAAAAACAAATTTGTACCCTCCACCCATCCCCAATTCAACATTGTACTGAAGAGTTTGGTTATATTTTGCACAATATTGAATTTAATCTTAGTGTTAATGTTTTCTTGAGTGTAAATTAAAAATACCTACATATTCTAAAGTTTTGCATGGCTGTTAATTTTTCAGATAATGTCTTTTAAATGGATTGTTAAATATTTTTCAGAAATGCAGTATTCTAATATTATGGAAGGTTTTATATAATTTTGCAAAATTACAGTTGTAATTTAGAATCTATATTTAAACAATAGTAAACAGGTCAATATAGACACTATTTATTTCAGGTGACAGCAGTAAGAATGTGAAGACTGTAAAATAGAGCTCAGATATTGTTTCAGACAGTTGTTTCATTCTGATGATATTGTGACTTTATCTCAAAGACACTTCAATTACAAATACATGCATACAAAGTTTCTAAATTTTTAAACCAGTGTTTATCATTATGCAGAAACAAATTATCGTATAACACTATGTAACAAAATGTTTACTTTTTGTTCCTGGACAGAAAGTGTTATTTCCCAATTGCTTATGCCTAAAGTAAATGGAAAAGACTTATTTTTCTCTTGAAACTTTGCTTTTGTTACCTGGGAGCGTATAAAGAAAAGGTTATGGGAGACTATATTTGGGGCTGATACGTGAAAGTGATTTACATTACAGTCGCAAATCTCGAAAAAACTACTCACTTCTAAACATTTTTGTATAACTTTAGTATAAATACATGTACATCTTGATTCATATGTTGTTTTATTCAGACCTTATGTAAATGAAAATGTGCAAATTTGCCCATTTTTACATAGAAAGCAGGTTAATTTCTAAATTTCATTATCCAGGTTACAAAAGCAAAGTTTGAAGGGAATATTGACCATTTTCTGTACTTTTACAACATAAACAATTAAGAAATAACACATACTATCCAGGAACAAAGTTTGTGTTACATAGTATAATATTCAGTATGTCCTGAAGAACAATTATTTTGTAAATCTGAAAGGCTTAAGACTTTAAAACAGAATTCTTAGAAATTGTAATAAGTACTGAATGTGATAATTTACTTGTTTTTTACACATTTGCTACATTAGGATATATCTGAGGGTGGTCAGTCATGGACTTTCAGCATAGGCCTGGAGGAAAAACGGGGTCAGGAGGTGTAGCCTCGTGGTCTGAAACTAATCGAGACAGACGAGAACGTCTTCGTCAGTTGGCTTTGGAGACAATTGACCTGAATAAAGATCCATACTTCATGAAAAACCATTTAGGTAAATTCTTTTAAAGTTGTTTTGGAAAAAATAGTATATTTTAAAACAAAAAATACTCGGGTTGTTTTTCATCTACTGACAGAAATTGTATGAAACAATATTTTGTTCCATTTTTCACCGTGGCCATACAACAAATAGAAAGAGTTATAGAGTAAATTTTATCAAGATGCATTAGTTCCAAAATATGTTCTTCAAGTAACAGTTTCAGGGATCTCATCATGATTTAGCAAGTACCGGTTTGTAGCACTGGAACTCTATATTTTATATGGGTGATTTTTCGGTGAACTTCTGTTTTAAATTGGTTATTGGTTCTTGTAATTTTGAGGTAAAGAAATACTATTTGATTGCTTTCTTCCTGTTCACATGTGAAGTTAATATTGGGATGTATAGAGTTAATGTGATTGAAAAAATTAAGTGTGTGTTCTGTAGATCTGAATCCCACAACCGTGTCATCTACATATCTGTACCAGTATAGTGGTGTATGTAATGCTGTGTTAATTGCTTGTGTTTCAACTTGTGTCATAAAAATATTGGCTAGAACTGGTGATACTGGGTTGCCCATGCTTAGGCCATTTGTTTGTTTATAGTTGTGGTTGTTGAACATGAAGTTTGTCTTTATCGTGGTGAATTCTATGAGGATTGCTAATTGGTTGCTGGGAATGAATGTAGTTGGGTTAGGGTCTCGGATATAGAGTTCTAAGGCTATCTTGCAGGCTTGAGTGGTTGGAACTTCTGTAAAGAGGGATATAACATCAAAACTGGCCATTAAGGCTTTATGATTAAGTTGATTTAGATTAGACTTGAAATTAAAAGAGTCTTTGATGAATGAGCTGGCTGATGTTACATATTTGGAGAATGCCCATGCTATGTATTTACCAAGATTATAATTAAACAATTCATATGTGGACATTATTGGTTGTAATGGACAATCTGATTTATGAGGTTTGGGGATGCCGTATATTTGTGGTGTGTGTGAGTCGGTTTTACGTAGGTAGGAATAAAGTGTTTGTGAAATTGTGTTGGCTTTTTTCATTTTTGGTAGTAATTTGTTTAGTTGCGTCTCGTGTGTCTTTGTTGGATTTGTGTGTATTGGTTTAAATTTGTTCGTGTCTGATAGGATGTTCTTCATTTTTTGGATGTATTCATTCATGTTCATTATGACTATAACGTTACCTTTATCTGCTTTTAGAATTTTTATTTTTTTTGTCTTGCTTTAGGTTTTTAGCTTTCTTTCTTTGTGAACCTGACGATGACCGAAGAAGGTCGAAACGTTGTTCGCTCTTCTGTGTAAAATATTTTCTCAACCCAAACGAGCCGTTTTTGCATATATATTTATCTACAAGTGGGTTTTCTCGACATCACTGATCATGACCAATTAGTTGGTTAGGTTGAGCAAATATTAAAGGATTGTTAGGGAAAACTGGAATGTGTATTAACAGAAACTTTCTTAATAACCATTGCTGTTAACCCTTTTGGCATGGTTGGCGACCACAGTCGACTTGAAGGCTCAGCAGGGCAGGCGACCTTCCTTTATTCCTGTTATTCTTATGTATTAAATTTAACATATATAGTATTGAGTACAATCATTGAATATTTCAGGGACTTTTGTTGAGTTATTGCTGAGATATCATGGTTTTGGTATTGATACCATAATTAGTTGAAGTATCAAAAATATTCAGTGCCATGCCAAACACTAAAAGTTGTTATTCAGTGCCAAAAGGGTTTAAGAAAAGGAGTAGAGCACAGCATTGTTACAGAAAATCCAGTTATCTGACTTTACTACACTTCTAATAATTCAAATTTATTGTTAGCAGTAATTGTTTGTGGATTTCATGTGATAAAAATGGAAAAACTTCTGATAGTGTGTTATAGATAGGTAACAAATACTTCAGCAAAAGAAATTCAATTCGAGAAAAACAAAATATGGCGTCTACTATTTGACAATAAAACTGTTGATGTTACTAGATGACATGAAATGAAAATGGTGCATCAGATGAAATTTGAAGTTTTAGAAAAAAGAATATTTAAAAAGTAGCAATATAAACAAATCAAACTACAACTGTTTTGGAACTTTTTGTAGCAATATAAACAAATCAAATTACAACTGTTTTGGAACTTTTTGTAGCAATATAAACAAATCAAATTACAAATGTTTTGGAACATTTTGTAGCAATATAAACAAATCAAACTACAAATGTTTTGGAACATTTTGTAGCAATATAAACAAATGAAGCTACAACTGTTTTGGAACTTTTTGTAGCAATATAAACAAATCAAACTACAACTGTTTTGGAACTTTTTGTAGCAATATAAACAAATCAAACTACAACTGTTTTGGAACTTTTTGTAGCAATATAAACAAATCAAACTACAACTGTTTTGGAACTTTTTGTAGCAATATAAACAAATCAAACTACAACTGTTTTGGAACTTTTTGTAGCAATATAAACAAATCAAACTACAACTGTTTTGGAACTTTTTGTAGCAATATAAACAAATCAAACTACAACTGTTTTGGAACATTTTGTAGCAATATAAACAAATCAAACTACAACTGTTTTGGAACATTTTGTAGCAATATAAACAAATCAAACTACAACTGTTTTGGAACTTTTTGTAGCAATATAAACAAATCAAACTACAACTGTTTTGGAACATTTTGTAGCAATATAAACAAATCAAACTACAACTGTTTTGGAACATTTTGTAGCAATATAAACAAATCAAACTACAACTGTTTTGGAACTTTTTGTAGCAATATAAACAAATCAAACTACAACTGTTTTGGAACTTTTGTAGCAATATAAACAAATCAAACTACAACTGTTTTGGAACATTTTGTAGCAATATAAACAAATCAAACTACAACTGTTTTGGAACATTTTGTAGCAATATAAACAAATCAAACTACAACTGTTTTGGAACTTTTGTAGCAATATAAACAAATCAAACTACAACTGTTTTGGAACTTTTGTAGCAATATAAACAAATCAAACTACAACTGTTTTGGAACTTTTGTAGCAATATAAACAAATCAAACTACAACTGTTTTGGAACTTTTTGTAGCAATATAAACAAATCAAACTACAAATGTTTTGGAACATTTTGTAGCAATATAAACAAATGAAGCTACAACTGTTTTGGAACTTTTTGTAGCAATATAAACAAATCAAACTACAAATGTTTTGGAACTTTTGTAGCAATATAAACAAATCAAACTACAACTGTTTTGGAACTTTTGTAGCAATATAAACAAATCAAACTACAACTGTTTTGGAACTTTTGTAGCAATATAAACAAATCAAACTACAACTGTTTTGGAACTTTTTGTAGCAATATAAACAAATCAAACTACAAATGTTTTGGAACATTTTGTAGCAATATAAACAAATGAAGCTACAACTGTTTTGGAACTTTTTGTAGCAATATAAACAAATCAAACTACAACTGTTTTGGAACTTTTGTAGCAATATAAACAAATCAAACTACAACTGTTTTGGAACTTTTGTAGCAATATAAACAAATCAAACTACAACTGTTTTGGAACTTTTTGTAGCAATATAAACAAATCAAACTACAACTGTTTTGGAACTTTTTGTAGCAATATAAACAAATCAAACTGCAACTGTTTTGGAACTTTTTGTAGCAATATAAACAAATCAAACTACAAATGTTTTGGAACTTTTTGTAGCAATATAAACAAATCAAACTACAACTGTTTTGGAACTTTTTGTAGCAATATAAACAAATCAAACTACAAATGTTTTGGAACTTTTTGTAGCAATATAAACAAATCAAACTACAAATGTTTTGGAACTTTTTGTAGCAATATAAACAAATCAAACTACAAATGTTTTGGAACTTTTTGTAGCAATATAAACAAACAAAACTACAACTGTTTTGGAACTTTTTGTAGCAATATAAACAAATCAAACTACAACTGTTTTGGAACTTTTTGTAGCAATATAAACAAATCAAACTACAACTGTTTTGGAACTTTTTGTAGCAATATAATGAAACAGGAGACTTGTGTAATTGGTTACATGTAGTTACTGTTATCAGTGCACATCCAGTAAATACTGATCAACACAGTTAAATAAACAAGATATTCAGCACTTGTTATTTTCTTTCAGGAAATAAAAAAATAATGTTAATTTGCTGTAATTTTTTAAATTTATCTAATTTTAAAGCACACTTCTAGAATGTTTTTCAATGGTGAAGGCTCACTTTCTTTCGACAAAAAGAATCTATGGATATTACTGATAAGAAAATAACATACTATTTATATTATAGGTTAAAATACTCATAGTTTTAAAAAACAATTATGTAGTATAGTAGAAGATTTTTAAAAATTTATTGTCTCATTTTTTTAATTATGCATTTTATTCTGATATATAAAATATGGGATATGTATCACAGAAGTTGTTGAGCATGATATGGTGTGTTGGAATTCTCAGATAACTTGTGTTTTTGTTAGACCAATATCAAGGATATAATATAATACCAATATCAATCCTTTGAAAATTTCATAATTTTGAATGCGCTAACTTTCCCACAGTTTTTTGTTTGGTGTATGATTCTATGAAGGCTTAGCATGGCCAGGTGGGTTAAGGCATTTGACCAATTTTCATTTAGTTCTTAGAACGAACCTTACTACATCTATAATGTTTGTAATTCTTTTATCTGTCTTGTGGTGTTACATGAAATCATTTTTTCTTTCCACAGTGTATTTGGACGGTTTCTATCTTTTTCCTTTGCTCTTTTGTTGGCCCAGCATGGCCAGGTGGATAAGGTACTCGACTCGTGATCTTAGGGTCGCGGGTTCAAATCCCTATCACACCAAACATGCTCGCCCTTTCAGCCATGGGTGCATTATAATGTGGTGGTCAATCCCACTATTCGTTGGTAAAAGAGTAGCCCAAGAGTTGGCGGTGGGTGGTGATGACTAGCTGCCTTCCCTCTAGTCTTACACTGCTAAATTAGGGATGACTGGCACAGATAGCCCTCGAGTAGCTTTGTGTGTAATTCGAAAAAAAACAACAAAAAAACAAACAATTCCACAAGTGGAATGTGATCTTGTAAATTAATTTTTTTCCACTTCAAAGTTTTAATTATTCATTTATTCTAACATATCTGTACAAAATAACACCTTCCATGTGCTCAGAGTTTGAAAATTAAGATCAATGAATTATATACGTTACTAATATACAAGTGTAGTAATTTTTAAGTACATTTTCAGTGCATATTTACTAATGTTTAAGCTGCCTTTTGCAGTAACCTCCACTGTTTGGAGATTTCGAGTAATTTTACCATGTGAAACTATGTTTGCTTGGTGTAAAACTACCCAAGACCAGTAATTATAAACTCGCAAGTGAAGTTTACAATCATTTTGCTGGATACATTGTTTGGCCTATAAACATTTGCTAAGTGTGTCACACATAGGCATTTTCTGCACCATTCAACTACAGTATGTTAGACCACTGAATAACGGGGAGAAATATACAGATAATGGTGCAGAATAGAGCAATTTTGCTAATGGGTTTTGCTTCAGAATTATTTCATAAAAATAAAAACGTACATTTATTACACTGTAATTTTAATTCTGTTTCATTGTGTATTGAAAATATCTACGAGCTTGAAAAGACCATTTTATGATTAAAAGTCGTAAAGGTTAATGTTTTTTAAGATAATTTTTGCAAATTGAATGAGAGGCTGGTGTGATATTATTTCTAACTGTGGCGTTTTATCTACTAATACGCTAACTAATCAGCTGCTGAAGGTATAATTTATTATAATAAAAAGTAAGAAACTGTATAAATGCTATGTGACTGCACTGCTGGAAACATTGTTTTGTCAAACCACGTGGACTGCTTTTCTTGAAGGGATCCACCAAACTGTTATGCTAAGCCTACTTTGAAGCAGGCTATAAAAGCAACACTTGATATTTATCATAATTTTGGGGTGTTGTTGCACTTCATGTTAGTTTGTAATAGTAGTCACGGTTGTTTTTTTATATAGATAAAACTATCTCATTATGTATGTTCAAATGCGTTGAAGATGTTATAGCATTATTTTAAAAAATGGACGATTTTCTTTTTAATTTTTGAATAAAAATTTGCAGAGGGTGTGCACAATATTTTTATAATTATTCCTGGAGAGACAACATATTTTTTTAATATTAAAACAACAGGATTTTTCTTTCCAATAGTATTTTACTATTATAAGAAATATATAATTTACCAAAAATGAATCATTATAACTGATTTCAAAGCATAGCTACAGAAATACATGAAAGACATCATTAATTATGTCATTATTACTTTTTATACACAGATTGAATTTTGTCCCAAACAAAGAATGTTCACAGTTGTATGATTTAAACAAAACTCTGAAGGTTACTGAGTGACTAACAAACACAAGTGCCTATCTCATTGTATAAACTATTTCATATTAGAAATACATATTTGGCTAACTAAATACCACATTTTGTGGTGCACATGTTTTGCACAAATATTAAAAGTCTATAGGCAAGGGAAGGGCCCTAGCTTCCCAAGCCCCCCTGTATAAGAAATACCACAGTGGTTTTTGAAAACATAATTTCTAACAATGCATATATATTTTTTGATATTCTTGTGTCTTTCTTTGCTTTAATATAATCCACTAGAAAATATTTGTAGCCTGAAGGTGTTTAGCTTCTTTATTTTCCAGTCTAGTTTTAGCAATGTTGGACTCTCACATGTGCTACAGAAAAGTTGATATGTAAACTAGATATTAACTAACAAAAAACATGAAGTAATGAAGTTACTCAATAGACTCAAATTTATTGATACATATAGCAGGTATCTTTCCTAATCTTGTGGAAAACAAATTTCCATGTACAGTTAATAACATGACATGGAAACACCTTACTCCACATAAATACTTAATGCCATAACACTTGAAAACTGAATTGAGTTAAACTGAAGAAATATTGGAACTGGAAATAGATCACTTTCCTTCCTCGTGATGTTCCTACACAGACCAAGCTGTTAATCACATAATTAATGTAATGAAGTACTGCTGGTTTTCCATTTTTTTGTGTTTCACATGCAATATTGTAATATAGTAATTTCAAAACTGGTTAATGTTTGTGATTAACACAACATGCAGGTGAAGGAACATGTATAGTTTTTTTTTTTTATTGTAAGTTGTCCTTGTGCGAATATTTGCACATGTATTTTAAGTGGTGGGTGCTGATGAATGGTGTCCAGCCCCCATAGTGGGTAAAGAACCTCCCCCCTGAAATCTCAGTATGACTCCTTAATTTGATAAAAACAAATTACCCAAAATCATTTGGAGAAAATGAAATACACCCAGTATATTGTAAGCTGTAAATAAAATTATTATTTTTTTTAAGTTACAGATCTCCATTAATGTTGACATGTACTGTTACACCACTACATTTGCCATTTCAGAAAGTTTTGGAATGAATATTGTTCCACAAAATATTAGCAGTAACAATTCAGATAAAATATTTTCTAAGCTCATCCTCCACATTCCTACACTCAATTACACAACCACCTTTAAACATCTAGTCAGCTATCAGTCAGTTACCTCTTTCTTTCTTTGTGAACGTGACAATAACCGAAGAAGGTTGAAATGTTGTTTGCTCCTCTGCATAGTGCTTTCTCTATCCATACCAGCCGTTTTTACATAACGTTTTTTCTTAGTTTGGTTTACATTTTGCAGATGCCCTTTATAGGAATGCAGTAAATATTTAATTTTTATATAATGTGATATTTACTGAATGAAAAACAGCCTCTACCTGAAACATTGCACTAAATGAAATGAAATAAAGGTTTTTATTTAGATGTATCAATATATCCTTTATCTAAATTATTTTAGATAATGTGGAGTTCTTTAACTACTATAATCCTCTGTATAGCTCTGGAATGACCGAGGAAATTAAAATAAAAGTGTATTACTGCTAGTCTGTTTGTTCTTGCCGTCAGTTCTATTTGTGAGTAATTACTTACCATAAAACCCTTTTGTGGGCACCACTGGTGTTGGTTAGAGTGTTGAACAAAATGTGGTATAGCTGAATGTTAGTACACACAATAGGCACTGCCAGTCATAGGAAGTTCCCTTCAAATTTATTTATTAGATTACATAAAAATACAGCATGTAGTTCCCATGTATAAATATTTGTCTGCATGTAAGTATGCTGTGTATGGTTGTTATATCAAGTTTACATATACAGCTTAAATCATTACTCGTAACAGAAATGTCTTTAAAGTCTAAATATTGGAAAGAATTGTGAGAATCTTGGATGAATTTTTTTTTTAAATAAAGAAAAATACCAATTACCAGCTATAACTTACTTTACTTACAACATGTTTGATAAATCTATATTCTAAAGTAAATACAGTAAAATATGAAAAAATAGAACCCACAAAGATTATACTGGTATCTTACTATATATATTAACATTATTTCATTTTTTTAAATATTTAATGCAAGGTTTGAAAGTAATCTCTTTGTTTTATTTTTAAGGATCATATGAATGTAAACTTTGTTTGACACTCCACAATAATGAAGGAAGCTACCTAACTCACACTCAAGGAAAAAAACATCAGGCTAATCTAGCTCGCAGAGCTGCCAAAGAAGCTAAGGATTCTCCCGCCCAGCCAGCACCGGCTAAACCAAGAGTTGACATAAAGAAGTTTGTTAAAATTGGTCGGCCAGGCTATCGGGTGACTAAACAACGAGAACCTGAAACAGGACAACAGAGTCTTTTATTTCAGATTGATTATCCAGAAATTTCTGAAATTGTTATTCCAAGACATCGATTCATGTCGGCATACGAGCAGAAAATTGAACCTCCAGATAAGAAATGGCAGTATCTGCTGTTTGCAGCTGAACCATACGAAACCATTGCCTTCAAGGTTCCCAGTCGTGAAGTAGACAAGTCTGAAGGAAAGTTCTGGACGATGTGGAACCGAGAAACTAAACAGTTTTTTTTGCAGTGTAGTTTTAAGATAGACATCAAAAGCAAACCATTTTCTCTACTATCAACAAATGTTCCACTGACAGCAAACACAAATCTTCCACCTCCACCGCCACCTCTTATTCCTCCCCCACCTCCACGCCCTCCTGGTCCACCCCCTCTTCCTCCTCCACCTCCACCTCCTTCTATGGTACCAACTAACTTTGATAGTGCTCCTCCTTTACCTCCACCACCTGGCCCTTCTCCTCAGTAATGGGTTTATCTGAATTATACCCTTTACCTCCACCACCTGGCCCTTCTCCTCAGTAATGGGTTTATCTGAATTATACCCTTTACCTCCACCACCAGGCCCTTCTCCTCAGTAATGGGTTTATCTGAATTATACCCTTTACCTCCACCACCTGGCCCTTCTCCTCAGTAATGGGTTTATCTGAATTATACCCTTTACCTCCACCACCTGTCCTTTCTCCTCAGTAATGGGTTTATCTGAATTATACCCTTTACCTCCACCACCTGTCCTTTCTCCTCAGTAATGGGTTTATCTGAATTATACCCTTTACCTCCACCACCTGTCCTTTCTCCTCAGTAATGGGTTTATCTGAATTATACCCTTTACCTCCACCACCTGGCCCTTCTCCTCAGTAATGGGTTTATCTGAATTATACCCTTTACCTCCACCACCAGGCCCTTCTCCTCAGTAATGGGTTTATCTGAATTATACCCTTTACCTCCACCACCTGGCCCTTCTCCTCAGTAATGGGTTTATCTGAATTATACCCTTTACCTCCACCACCAGGCCCTTCTCCTCAGTAATGGGTTTATCTGAATTATACCCTTTACCTCCACCACCTGGCCCTTCTCCTCAGTAATGGGTTTATCTGAATTATACCCTTTACCTCCACCACCAGGCCCTTCTCCTCAGTAATGGGTTTATCTGAATTATACCCTTTACCTCCACCACCTGTCCTTTCTCCTCAGTAATGGGTTTATCTGAATTATACCCTTTACCTCCACCACCTGTCCTTTCTCCTCAGTAATGGGTTTATCTGAATTATACCCTTTATCTCCACCACCTGGCCCTTCTCCTCAGTAATGGGTTTATCTGAATTGTACCCTTTACCTCCACCACCTGGCCCTTCTCCTCAGTAATGGGTTTATCTGAATTATACCCTTTACCTCCACCACCTGGCCCTTCTCCTCAGTAATGGGTTTATCTGAATTATACCCTTTACCTCCACCACCTGGCCCTTCTCCTCAGTAATGGGTTTATCTGAATTATACCCTTTACCTCCACCACCTGGCCCTTCTCCTCAGTAATGGGTTTATATGAATTATACCCTTTACCTCCACCACCTGGCCCTTCTCCTCAGTAATGGTTTATCTGAATTATACCCTTTACCTCCACCACCTGTCCTTTCTCCTCAGTAATGGGTTTATCTGAATTATACCCTTTACCTCCACCACCTGGCCCTTCTCCTCAGTAATGGGTTTATCTGAATTATACCCTTTACCTCCACCACCTGTCCTTTCTCCTCAGTAATGGGTTTATCTGAATTGTACCCTTTACCTCCACCACCTGGCCCTTCTCCTCAGTAATGGGTTTATCTGAATTGTACCCTTTACCTCCACCACCTGGCCCTTCTCCTCAGTAATGGGTTTATCTGAATTATACCCTTTACCTCCACCACCTGGCCCTTCTCCTCAGTAATGGGTTTATCTGAATTATACCCTTTACCTCCACCACCTGGCCCTTCTCCTCAGTAATGGGTTTATATGAATTATACCCTTTACCTCCACCACCTGGCCCTTCTCCTCAGTAATGGGTTTATCTGAATTATACCCTTTACCTCCACCACCTGTCCTTTCTCCTCAGTAATGGGTTTATTTGAATTATACCCTTTACCTCCACCACCTGGCCCTTCTCCTCAGTAATGGGTTTATATGAATTATACCCTTTACCTCCACCACCAGGCCCTTCTCCTCAGTAATGGGTTTATCTGAATTATACCCTTTACCTCCACCACCTGGCTCTTCTCCTCAGTAATGGGTTTATTTGAATTATACCCTTTACCTCCACCACCTGGCCCTTCTCCTCAGTAATGGGTTTATCTGAATTATTCCCTTTACCTCCACCACCTGGCCCTTCTCCTCAGTAATGGGTTTATCTGAATTATTCCCTTTACCTCCACCACCTGGCCCTTTTCCTTACTAATGAGTTTCTGTGGATTAAGTGTACTTTATTGTTAAAAGACTACAGTTGTTTAAGCTCAATAAATGCAATTATTCTTTCACGTAAATTCAAACATAAATAATAAGTTTACTTGAGCTAATTCTCTGTAATGTTTAAGGGTTACTTTAATGTGTGTGCATAATGTGAAAACCATTTTCTTTATTAATGGGGATTTTCCCTTCATTATCAATAAAAAAGTGAACAAATCAGAGAATTGTTTGTCTTTACTGATCAGGTACAAAAACAAAATAATCAGCTAAAATTCATCTACTCGTCTGGCGATTAGAGCTGTTAGGACAACAATAAGTGTCTTTATTAATGCAGTTTTACAGTGAATATATATATATATATGCCTGTTGTAAAGTTGTTGGATACAGTGTTGGCTTGTAAAAGAAAATTGCATCTTAAATGTAAACCTTTGAAAAAATTTGTATCCTGAAACAGAAGTAAAAGAACACGAATACAGCTTGAGAGAGATTCCAAATTCGTACTGATATATCGCCCCTCGCCAGTACAGTGGTAAGTCTACAGGTTTACAACGCTAAAATTAGGGTTTCGATTCCCCTCTGTGGGCTCAGGAGATAGCCTGATGTGGCTTTACTATAAGAAAACACACACACAAACTTATAAATCATTAGATTGAGTAGAAATATAATGATCATATGTAAGTTTTTAACTTGATAATTGTTAAATATTTTATCGAATTTCCGATGAAAATTACACGTGTACTTTAGTTTTGAGAAAGGCTAATATTGACAAATTGAAATTTGTTGTACAGGGTGGCCCGTAAGTCCCTACCCATCCATATATCTTATGTATCCAGTGTATCTATGTGCTGTCCATCATTCTCGCTGCATAATATTATGTAACGCCATGTTCTGCGAGACATTAAGTGTAAATTGGCTTACATAGGCCATATTTCCCTGAAAAAAAGAAACAAATTTATAATACATGCGTAATTGAATATAACATTATAACATATGGATGGATAGGGACTTACGAGCTACACTGTAGATAAAATAGTTTTAATGAAATTAAAAATGGTCATATTTGAAATAATGCTCAAATTACCAAATGATAAAACGGTTGTATGCAAATATGAAAACATTGAGCCTTCTTAGGTTACATATTTTTAGATGTTACGAATATGTTTTAAATGTCTTTTCACAAAGTAATTTTAGAATCAATTGTACCTTTGGAGAGTGAACAGGTTTCGCATTTTTTTGATTTCAAAATACCTAATGTTATGTGGAACATGGTCTTTATCAAAACTGTTCAAAAAAATTTTTCGTATCAAACTATTCACCCCTTTCCTGTAAAAATGTGATTTTCATAGTGGCACTTGTTTAATTTGAATATTCCATCCATATTTTTTTTTCAGTCTGTTTATGAGTGATTATTTTCATGTGCGTCAGTATTACTTAATATTGATATTATTATTATTATAATAATCATTATCATTAGGCCGTTTTGCAATGTTACCAGTTGGTTATTTGGAGTTTAGGCCTGTCAACTGTCAGTCGTTGGGGCTAACAACGTGTTGAGACTCCTCGCTGTTACTAAGGGTGTGCGCGGTATTTGATTGGTTGTTTATTCAGCCTTTTATCTTAGAGGGACCAATGCTGGAAAGATGTTTAAGTTTTGTTGGGATATTTCGCCTTTTGCAAATACTATTTATATGAATTTTCCTCTATATACACCACTTTTCTCCAAACGTTATGGGACTATAATTTCTTGACAAAGCAATTTTTTAATCTCAAGGCCTATTCGACCTTTAAGATACGTAATCAGTGCAATAACTTTAAATGTTAGGACTACAATTATTTAATAAAAAAAAACATTTTGACATGTAATACAAAGTTTGTAGAGAGGCGAAGTATTTGCTAACATACACCGTATCAATATAATAATTTCAGTGATGTCGAGAAACCCACTTGTTGAGAAATTTATATGCAAAAACGGCTCGTTTGGGTTGAGAAAATATTTTACATAGAAGAGCGAACAACGTTTCGACCTTCTATGTAAAATATTTTCTCAACCCAAACGAGCCGTTTTTGCATATAAATATAATTTGTTGAACGAGCTGTAAATATCGTAGAGTGCATATCGTGTGCTTAACCTCGTTTTTAGTTATTTTTCGTGTTACTACTAGCTTTTCGTTTATTAAGTATGTTAATACCTTGGTTCGAAAAATTTAGAACTGGCTGAAACAAATGAAGAACTGTGATTAAAAGAAACAGTTACAATAAAAACGTTTATTCGTGAGGAAAACTAACATTATATATGGGATTACGTAGTTTCTATTAAAATTTGCTTATTCGTATAAAAAGTAAGTAAATAAAACAACACTTCCATGAGAATAAAGGTTAACAGACAGAAAAAAGTCAAAACATTTATTTAGGTTCCAAAAACGACGGTTTGTTGATGCACTCAAATGGTTGTGGTTTTCTCTTTTTCACATGCTTGAATATTTTTTTCTTTTTAATGAGCATCCAACTGTAGAACATGCCCTGATACTTTCCTTCTTTTCAATCCACGACCAGTTGGTCAGATCGTTAGACTCGCAATCTGTAGGATCGTGGGTTCGAATCCCGTCCCACTAACCATGTCAGCCATTTCAGTCGTTGAGGAGTTTTATGTGACGGTCAGTCCTACTATTCGCTGGTAAAAGAAAAGTCCAAGAGTTGGCGGTGGGTGGTGATGACTAGCTGCTTTCTTTCTAGTCTTACACTGCTAAATTAGGGACGGCTAGCGCAGGCAGCCCTTGAGTAACTTTGCAGAAATTCAAAACAGGCCAAACAAACATCGTGACAGCACGAAGTATACATGGCCATGCAAATATGGTTACAGCAGCGCACATTGTACAGTGAGATGCTTTGCTTAAATATTACATTACTTTTCACTTGTCTGATGATTTTCCCCTACCACTAGGCTTTTTCCTTTCCAGTTAGGGAATCAGAAGACGAAACCTTTGCTAGTTTGAATCATGCAACAAACATTCTAAGTTAACTTGGTGTTCCTTTTCGAAGAGTGCCTTGCTCTCCATGGGCTGTGTGTTGGAATAAAGAAACTAATAAAAATATTTTCTGACTACTTCATGGATAAGATATTTTATCTGAAATAATGGCACTACGAATATTAATAAAATAAAGACTATATGTCTCACAACAAAGTATATCTAGGCACTTCAGTGTAATGTCACTTTCACAAAACTGAAAACTAATGAAGCAAACATGAATAAATCGACAAAATTTATCACCCAGAGAATTCTACAAAGAAGTCAGATGCGAGGTAAAGTATATTCCGGTTAGGTGATCCAATCTTCGAGCTTGTCAATATTGCGAACCTTAAGACTGCTCAAAATTTAAAACCAAGAAGCTCAGTCAACATTTTAAGATGGTAGAATTCAAGAAGACAAAAAAAAAAAAAGTTACTTCTTAGCAGCCACGCGGTAGTTGTGCTAATGCATTTTTCTACAGTTGTATATACCTTTTGTTTTTTGCTATTAGTTGCTAATTATACCTTATAACTACCTCTTTCATGGATGCGATAGATGTTAAATCCTATAAAGAATATGCTAGTTTCACATTTTTTATTGTTTCTTTCAAAGCAAACTCTAGTTCTTTGTGAAATAAATCTGCCTTACGTAAGCTATACTACATTGTAACTGCGTTTTATTTTAAGTAGCAGGATCTTCTTAGGGGATCCAAGAACCGAACACTTTCGGCAGCTAAGTACGCTCCTGGTGGCTACTTCTGTTGAATGTTGGCGAGATGCCCTCTCTTGAGAACTTAATGAAGCTGATAAAATATTGTTTTCATTCTCAACTTCTGTGGCTAAATCTTTGGTTCAGCGTTACGAAAGAAGTAAAATAAGATTAGTAGTCGTTAAAGATCGAAGAGGTTTGGTTTGTTACGAATTTTGCGCAAAGCTACACGAGATAGCCGTCCCTAATTTAGAAGCGGAACACTAGAGGGAAGGCAGCTAGTCATCACCACCCACTGTCAACTTTGGGGCTTCTCTTTTACCAGCTAATAGTAGGGATTGACCGTAACATTATAACGCCCTCACGGCTGAAAGGGCGAGCATGTTTGGCGTGACGGAGATTCGAACCCGCGACCCTCAGGTTACGAGTGGAGGCCCGTGCCGGGCCCACGATGTTTGTAATGGATAAATAGGCCTAGCTGTAACAATTCTGGAAATATGTACAGAAAACCATACGTTAACCACTCAACGAAAAATCTTTGGAAAACATGACCGTAATTTGTTCTCTATTATTCTGTAAACAAATATTCACATGAAAAAAAGAAACTTTGTTTGTTTTTGTATTAAATAGAAAGTAATTATACCTTCAATACAGAGAACATGAGCACAAACAATTATAGATGTAAATTACCACAAATACCGTAAGCCTATTAAGCAGTAACATGATTTCTTTTGTATTAAAAAAACTTCAACATATTATTTACAACTAGACAATAAAATGTGCTATGTAAAACAAATATATGGTTTACAGATGTTTAAAACGTTAAATTATGAGGTTTACTCGCCCTAAATGTACTTACAACACTGCTTCTAGGACTCGTACTTTGCATATTAACGCTAATTTGATTACCACTGGCGCGAAGTAATCTTTCGCCGGCGTACTAGTTCGAGCAACAACAAAAAAAAAAAAAAAAAAGTACATATATTAATTGTTTGTGTGCGCCTAGCAATGGCGCAGCGTCATGTCTTTCGACTTACAGCTCTAGAAACAGGGTTTTGATATCTGTGGTGGGAAGAACATAGATTGCCCATCGTGTAGCTTTGCGCTTCATTACAACAGCTAAACCAATCGTTTGTGTTCTCCCGCCCTTCGAAATATATTATGAATTATTTCGTAACGATAGATTGCGATCGTAACCGGAAAATGTCGATCAGTACTTAGCTCATTTGGATATGCAAAGAAACTTGATTCGTTGCGTTATGACGCCATTTTTTTTTTGTTGGAGATTCCTTTGACATTATCGGATGCCGATGATTGAAAATGGCGGAAAACACAAAGGTACCAAGGCATTTAAGAAATAGTTAATATTCAAAGACATTACTACATTTTTTTTCAACAAGAATAGAAATAAATAAGGGGGGAAGACTCAGAGGAGACGACCGAGATGTACATTTTATCAGTGACAGCTTAGGTGTTTCGATCAAACTGGATTCAATCAGATTGGTTTACACATCACATTTTTCCAAATTTTCAGTATGTACACAAATGAAATTTTCTTATGCGTTAATGAATTGCGAAGTTGATACCTACTTCATTACATGGATGACCCACTTTTTGGAAGACATTGGTGGACTTGGTCAATTTAAGAAAAATATTAGCATCAAGGCTGTACTTAGACCACACACTATTAAAAATAAATAGAACATAGAAAATAATAAGGACTTCCTTCTGAAAATAGCTAACTAGCATTTCAGCGTTAAGCCTTAAGTGCTTATACCGCAAAAAATACGGTTTATGTAATCGCATGAGCATAGCACATTTTGCCCATTGTGTGGTTTTGCTAAATAATAAGCGAACACGTTTTCTAAATCAAAAATGAAAACTTTTTTTATTCGAAGCATAAAAGACAGAAAACTGTGAATATTTGACAAAAGATAAGCTTGAACTGACAAATATTGCGATGAACAGTAAATAGAATTACTAAGTGAAATTAATATTCAAGTATGGAAATTTGTAATCGAAATGAAGGCAAAATAAATGTACTAATCCCACTTTAAAACATGCTTATGAATTTATGAAAATGCGTTTTCAATTCAAAAACTGTATAGAACTTTTAAACTCGTCTGCCCTCACTTTTAACACCGTTCTGTACATCTACTCCTAATTCCACATTTTCTAACTGCTGTTGGTATCAAATATTTAGGTAAATTTTTTCTTTTCGACACTTATTACAACCTATCTTCTGAGATTTACGCAAAAAGTTTACCGAAAGAGGTCTCACAAATCGCACAAACCTCTCATTGTAAGTCGTTACATTCCTTCCAAAAAGAAAATAAATAGTAAACAAAAAACAAACAAAACTGTTCCTTCAATTCACTAAAGTTTTTAAATATAGAATGAGTATATAAAAGCACTGTTAGTTACATGTTTTATTGGCAACTTATTAGTTTAGTTTTAAAAGAAATATTTTAAAACTATTATTCTTTGTCTTGCATGCCAAGGTGTTTTGGTAAACAAGTATTTGGAACCATTGATACTCTGCGAAAGAGCAGGCTTATTATTTGCTGTATTTATTATAATATTTTTATAAACTGTGATTAGGCTTACCTTATTGTCAGACAAGTTATACTTAACTTCTGATTTTAATACTGAATAATTCTAGATGGACTATAATAAATATAGGGTATAGAACGTTATTTTCCAAGTCAGAAATGCAAGTTCAATGTCGTCGCTTGGCAACAGCGCAAGCCACCTGTCGACTACTGATGCCATTCGAATGCGGTTCGTCAACAGTCGATAATGCTAAGCAACGAAAGAGAAGACAACGTGGCTTGTTTAGAAATATGTACTTAGGTAAGTCTTGAAGATTTAAAACTTTTTATTCATATCACTCAAAAGAATAAATTTATGTAACAGAAAAGTCATTATGAACTGTCATAATGTTTAGAGACAAGTTAACCAAGTATGTTTAAATTTTTTATACCGCCGCTGCTGAAAGGAAAGCATGTGTATTTTCTTATAGCAAAGCCACATCAGGTTATCTACTGAGCCCACCGCGGGGAATCGAACCCTTGATTTTAGCGTTGTAAATCCGTAGACATACCGCTGTACTAGCGGGGGGGGGCGAAAGGAAAGCGTAAACACTGAAATAAATTGTTTGTAAATTCAGACACTAGTGACTGTCAGTAGTGATCGTTTCGGTTGATTTGGTTTTTTCATGTGTTTCAGACATCCACTTTAATCGTGTATTTTTATTATTATGTTTGCACTTTTGTCATTTTTTGTGCTAATTTTTGTTGTACCTCATTGATAACCCTTTGAACCTAGTCCACCAGGGGCTCAGCAGTATGTCTGCGGACTTACAACGCTAAAAACCGGGTTTCGATACCTGTGGTGGGCAGAGCACAGATAGCCCATTGTGTAGCTTTGTGCTTAATTCAAAACAACAACAACCCATTGATCAGTAATCTTATAAACCGTTAGATTTGTAATAAATTTGTTCAAAATGTTCTTTTAACTTAGATATTACCTGCACATTTGTCAACTGTTTTAATACAGGTATATTTTAGTTTGAAAAATACGTTTGTGTAAAGAAGTTTTGATATCGTACATTCTACATAGGTCCGGGTGTGGCCTAGTAATTAATGCGACATGATGTGATGGTGAAAGTCCATAGTTCGTATCTATTTGTTAAGGATGTATGTTTGTGTGCATTACTACAATGACAGCTAAATCCTAGTATTTGATTATAGTAACCCAGGAGGCGCTGTTGACTATCTGGTTTCTTTTTGGTCTCATCAATTCAAAATTCGGGAAGGTTAGAATTGGTAATCCCTGTGTAACATTGCGCAATTATTCAAAATAAAATTTTGCTTTAGAAGTATGATCTATACTTATTCGTACGCAAACTTCTTATTTTTATGCTAATAGTTGATTTTTATTGATATATTTTTAAGTTAAAAAAGCAGTATTCAGTTGTTGTTTGTCCAACAACAAAATATCGATTCAGATGTACCATAGTAGTAAAGTATTAAGGATGATAGATTTAACACCAGTTTAGCCATATCTCAGTGACATTTACTCTAGTACGCAGTTTATTAGAACACTTCAACTGTTTATGAGTTTGGTACATAAGATAGCAAATGATTTGCTATAGCAATTAAATTGTAATTATTGCAAATTAATATCACAAGAACCATAACAGCGTTAGTACACAACAGTGCCTTTAATGATTTGTTTTCCTTTCAGATTCTTAAAGTTGTGCATGTATTTTTTAAATTGCACATTTTATGTTCAAACTCTTGCTTGAATGATACTGGATAAACCTTTTTATTATATGATGTGCAACTCCCAATTTTACAAAATTTTTATCCTGAGTACATATAGATTTGCAACAGTGGTCATGATTTTATCATGTCACCTCCGTTTCTTAATGTTCGTCAATGATATGTAGAGTGGCACCTTTTGTCATCAATAACAGTTTGGCATCTTTGCACCATCGTTTATATGTCTCTTATTGAACTATTTGGTGTAATTGGGTTCCATTTACCTTGAAGCAAGGTAAAGTTACTTTCTCTCGTAAAGTTAATACTTTTATCAAGCACAGACTTCAGTAAAATCCAGATTAGTCCAAGTGAATTAAGGCCTGAACTTTGTGGTAGTCGTTTAGTCCGCTGGAGATCTCCGGAGCTTTCTGTCAGAAGGATTAGAACTAATATTTATTTTGGTATTTACGCTGATCCAAAATTCCATCAGTTCCGTGAAGAACAAAACACTGTTCGCAGATATTGTAACCCCAACAATTATACAGCCTCCCTCATGTTTGAATGTTGGCATAAGGCATTGAAATCAGTCACTGAATTTTCGATTGAAATATATGTGTCAGTTGGAACTAAAGAGCTAAATTTAGACTCGTCTGTCCAAAACAACTTGTATCACTGTTCTAAATATGTTCCTTGGCAAAAGATAATTCATTTGCTCTATTGTGTTTGCGGCCCGGCATGCCCAAACGTGTTAAGGCGTTAGGCTCGTAATCCGAGGGTCGCGGGATCGAATCCCGCTCGCACCAAAAATGCTCGCCCTCCCAGCTGTGGGAGCGTTATAATGTAACGGTCAATCCCACTATTCGTTGGTAAAAGAGTAGCCCAAGAGTTGGCGGTGGGTGGTGATAACTAGCAGCCTTCCCTCTAGTCTTACACTGCAAAATTAAGGACGGCTAGCACAGATAGCCCTCGAGGAGCTTTGCGCGAAAATTCAAAAAAACTTTTCTGTTTGCGCATTAAGGGCTTTTTCGTTTCTCTTTCCTAAAGGCCACATTTTTGCAACATTCTGGGGAATGTACATCTTTGAACTTCACCTGTTCCTGACTTGTTAACATCATCAGCAACTGTGAAACTTAATTGAACGGACTGCAACTGCCTGTTGTAGAAAGGCAGAAGACTTTCGAAACGTCATCCTCTATACTTGTGTTTCCACAACAGGAAGTTCAACTAAGATTCGTTATTAATCTTTTGTCTAAACAACCAATAAAAACCAGCAAAATACTCTTTACTAGTTTTACTTTGATTTCTCAGGAAATAGATTTTTATATGACTAACATGTCTTTGAATGAGCTGTTTTCTCAATCCCCTGTGTTTTTCGAATGGACTGATTCTATCTGTCCGATGTGTTTTTTACGATACTTGGCGTTTTTGTTTCTTCTTAAACTCTTACTGTCATCACGTGAAAATTTGACTCCAAAAATGTATTAATACCTCTCCGCTACGTCATTTTAATGATCATAACACACTATACTGACTTTTCTAAACTATATTTTTGAAGAAGAAAAGTCAGTCCCTTACTGATACAAACATTTACTTACATGAAAAATCTAAATTTTTGTCATTAATATTGTTGTTGTTTTTATTAAATACAAACCTACATGAAGGGCTATCTATGCTCTGTTCACTACGGGTACTTTTGTTTGTTTGTTTGTTTTGAATTTCGCACAAATCTACACGAGGGCTATCTGAGCTAGCCGTCCCTAATTTAGCAGTGTAAGACCAGAGGGAAGGCAGCTAGTCATCACCACCCACCGCCAACTCTTGGGCTACTCTTTTACCAACGAATAGTGGAATTGACCGTCACATTATAACGCCCCACGGCTGAAAGGGCGAGCATGTTTGGTTAACACGCTTGGCCATGCCGGACCAGACTACGGGTACTATGAATGTACTGCTGGAGGGTTTAGTAATGACTCGTTGTAGAAAAACTAAAGACGATGATATGCAATAATGCTGCACCGCTTTGTATTTAGATCAGACATTTTGAACAACTGAATAAATTCTACTGTACTTTATAATTTGTGGTTATATATTATTCTCTTTTAAATTTTAAATAAATTAAATATGTAGTATTTTAAACTCACGAATAAAGTGAACAAGTATTTTACCTATTTTTGGTGTTGTGTTTTTTTTGCAGCATTTTAAGTTCTGGGTTTGTTTCGTACGCAAACAAATTCTAACCACAGGAATAATGGAGTATTCTAATATATATGCACAGTAATGTACACATAAACAGTTTAACCATCGCGATACAAAGATCCCAACTGTTAAAAACATACAGTTAAGTATAATTCTATTTTTAATTTCATTTTACAAGTCGTTCCAGTTCTTTAAAATATGTATTGCTAATAATTATGAACCTTTAACCTTATGGCCCGGCGGGTTAAGGCATTCGATTCGTAATCTGAGGGTCGCGGGTTCGAATCCCTGTCACATTAAACATGCTCGCCCTTTCAGCCGTGAGGGCGTTATAAAGTATCGGTCAATCCTACTATTCATTGGTAAAAGAGTAGCCCAAAAGTGAGCGGTAGGTGGTGATGACTAGCTTCCTTTCCTCTAGTCTTACACTGCTAAATTAGGAAGGGATAGCGCAGATAGCCCTCGTGTATCTTTGCGCGAGGTTAAAAAACTGAAAGCAAACAAACTTTAACGATATAAATAATCAATATTGACGATGGATCTGACTTACAGCTTAGAAAATGTTTTTGAAACCTTGACCTTTGGAATGACATTTTTCATAATAACCCTGTATGTTTTTGAAAAGCCTTAGAATGGTTTACAATGAAATTATTTTGAAAGTAGATCTAAGTTTCAGAATAAAGCTAGGGAAGGGTGTTTGTTTGTTGGTTGGTTTTTGAATGTCGCGAAGTTACACGAGGACTATCTGCGCTAGCCGTTTGAAATTTAGCAGTGCAAGAATAGAGGGAAGGCATCTAGTCATCATTACCCACCGCCAACTTTTAGGTTGCTTTTTTACCAACGAATAGTGGGATTAACCATCATATTATAACTCCCTCACTGATTGGTTATTTCTTTGCACTGCGGCTCCAGAAAGCTCTTAACACACACATCTTAGCTTTGTCATAACAATACCTTCGTTCTTTCTATGGCCTCATTGGTCATTAATTTAAAACCTTTAAAAGCATTTACACAAAGTAAAAAAAAAAAAAAAGTCCTGTCTTATGCTGAGATTATTCTGTTTTGATTTAGGTCACGAGAACATGTAAACTCCTGAATATATGCGCGTGACATTTGCGTGCTAACTGTTTCAAGAATTTGGTTTAAGTAATTTTAGAGTATGGCCTCTCTGCCACCTTATGATATATTATTGCTCTAAAACTACGAATATGTATATATTTTTCCCTTTCTTTTCTCTGTCGATATAGTAATAGTTATTATTCATTTGATGCTGCGGAAAGTCTCTCTCGTTTTATTTCTTCCGTGACAGAAACGTATTTTCTGAAGTATATTAACATAAATACTTTTTTAGAATAACCAGGAAGGAAGTAAAGAGGCTAAAAAAGATGGATGTTCTTCCACTATGTACGTGTATGAACACAAACGACAGCAGTGTGAGACTAGAGGGAAGTCATTACCATCCACTGACAACTCTTGGGCTACTCTTTTACAAACGAATAATGGGATTGACCGTCAAATTATAACGCCCCCACGGCTGAAAGGGTAGGCATGTTTCGTGGAAAGGGGATTCGAATCTGCGACCCTGAGACTGCGAATCAAGATACACTGCTGGCCAAAATCTTAAGGCCAATGAACATTACGAAAAAAATATGCATTTTGCGTTAGACTCAACCATTTATTTGAGTAGAGCTTCGTAAGATGAAAATAAGAAAAGGGAAAATGAAAATAAAAAAAACAACTTTTTAAGCATTTAATAGGGAAAATGTGGACATTATGAAATTAGCCTGAATACTAGCTGGTCAAAAGCTTAAGACTCTTCCAAAAAGAATTCCTAAAGAGGGTAGGAAATGCCCAAGAGCTCTCAGTAGTAAGTTGTACGGCCGTCATTGCAAATAACTGCAGAAGGCTGGCTGGAATGTTATCCCAAGTGGTGAAGATGGTTTCACGAAGATCATGCACTGTTTGGAATTGACGTCCATTTCTATGGACATTCCTTGCCATCCACCCCCATACATTTTCAATGGGGTTCAGTTCGAGCGAATATACTGGATGGTTCAAAATAATCACGTTATTCGCCATGAAAAAGTCCTTTGTCCTTCGGGCATTGTGGATTGCAGCGTTGTCCTGCTGAAAGATCCAGTAATCTTCATACAAACGAGGGCCCTCAGTCAATAAGGGTGCTCTCTCCAACATGCCAACGTATCCAGCTGCTGTTTGACGCCCCTGTATAACCTGAAGCTCCAATGTTCCATGGAAGGAGAATGCACCCCAGATCATGATGGAACCTCCTCCACTGTGTCGTGTAGAAAATGTCTTCAGTAGGGTATCTTTATCGTGTCAGTAACGTTTGAAGTTATCTGGACCATTCAGGTTAAATATTTTCTCATCATAGAACAAAACCTTCGTCCACTTTTCTACGTCCCATGTTTGGTGCTTCTCAGCAAAGTTTAACCGAGCTGTTTCGCGGTGTGGAAGGAGGCGTGGCCTTGAAAGACGTTAACGGTTTATTAAAGCCTTTCTCTCGTAGATGCCGTCTTATTGTTCTTAAGCTACATTCTGCGTCCGAAAGGACCTTAATCTGGTTTATCGATCGGCTGGTGTCTTGCCGGACAACCCGTCAAATCCTTCTGCTCGACGCCGGCGAAGAGTTGACAATGGGTGGTGATGACTAGCTGCCTTCCCTCTAGTCTTACACTGCTAAATTAAGAACAACAACTTGTGTTTTTTTTTTCGCCTTTCGTGCTTGAAATAGTACTCTTCATTAATATCCTTAGAATCAATATTTTGTAGGTATTCATAACGTGGTCCATGACATCACTGTCTCTGAATACCAAACCTTTTCCACACTTACAATTATTATTAATATTTGTTATTATTATGCCTCTCGATTCCATGAAGGAACATAGGGCCGCAATCACTTGCGGATTTATTAACAGGCTGCTTTTTTAAGTGAGCAGATTGTTAGCCTACCACACAATCCCCAACCAGGAGGAGAAACCTGAGCCGTCCGAAATTTTGTAGTGTAAGACTAAAGGGAGGGCAGCTAGTCATCACCACCCACCGCCAACTCTTGGGCTACTCTTTTACCAACGAATAGTGGGATTGACCGTCACATTATAACGCCCATACGGCTGGGAGGGCGAGCATGTTTGGCGCGACTCGGGCGCTAACCCGCGACCCTCAGATTACGAGTCGCACGCCTAACGCGCTTGGCCATGCCGGGCCCACACTTACAATTAAGAACTTATTTTTTGTTCGATTTCTTAGCGTTTAATTTTCATGGTTTACTTCACAGCAAAAAACCAAAAACAAAAAACAAAACAAACAAAAACACCAAAAACATGACACAGAATCTGCTAGCTATTTTGCTTTCTTAATCCAACAGTTAGGTCTGACAGAAATATAAAAACATCTTTTTTTTTTTTTCCCCTCACGATATAAATAATTTTAAAACATTCTATTTCGTTATTTATAGAAACGTGAGCTATTCTGTGACAGTCTTTAAAAGGCTAGATATTGTCTTCTCTTGTGGTTAGCGTGTTGGGCTGCAGTTTCAAGGTTGAAGCTACACGTATGACAATATGTCGCCAAGTATCATGTGGTGTAAGAAAATTACATCCGTGAGAACAAATGTTTCTTGAATGGGTGTTCATTTGGCTCACGTGTCTTATTGTCAATTAATAATTACAATTAATTTTATCGAAAAGTAGTATTTTTATACATTGAACGAGAGCAGAAAATTCGATAGGTGTGGAGGACTTTTTTCACAGTTGGTTTGCGTAATTGAGGTGGAAAAATATTTACAGATTTTTTAGTCAGGATAAGGTTACTGAAAATGATTAAATGTTATAACTAGCTGCCTGACGTTAACTGTCATATGTTAAATTTAACTTCAAAAACGTATATTTGTAACTTGTTGTTGATATGAATTAGGCAAAATTACAAGAGTGAACAAAGTGCTTGATGAATGAAATATACGCCATTGTGAGTTTGAAAATTTCACATACGATATATAATAATTTTAGAAACTTTCAAGTCGTATACAAAAGCATACAAAGAGAGTTTTTTTTATTATTATGTTTAAGCAATACGGTGGGAAAATGCTATCTACAATAAAGCAGGATTTTTTCTTTAAATTTACGTTCTTCAGACAAGGGCTCGGCATGACCAGGTGGTTAAGGCACTCAACTCGTAATCCGAGGGTCGCGGGTTCAAATCCCTGTCACATCAAACATGCTCGCCATTTCAGCCGTAGGGATATTATAATGTGACGGTCAATCCCACTATTCCTTGATAAAAGAGTAGACCAAGAGTTGGCGGTGGATGGTGATGACTAGCTGCCTTCCCTCTAGTATTACACTGTTAAATTAGGGACGGATAGCGCAGATAACCCTCGTGTAGCTTTGCACGAAATTCAAAACAAACCAAACCTTCTTGTCTTCACGTCAATAACTTATGTCAAATTATCTAAAGAAAAAAAAATGTTCTTGCTAGTACAGCGATTAGTGTACGGATTTACAACGCTAAAATCAGGGGTTCGATTCCGCATGGTGAACTCGGCAAATAGCCCTAAGCGGCTTTGATATAACAAAACAAACACATACATAAAAAAAATCCGTTTTTAAATATACTTTAATTGTACAAAACGAAATTTAAATTACATACTTTAAATGCTCTTACTAAGGATTACAGCGTAAGTTAGGCATTTTTATAACACGTATTTAACATGCGTAAACATTTTAATAAACTATTTTCTGTACACATATTCGAAAAGTGTCTCAGTCTCTTCACCAAGCGTGTTCAATGTTTACCTTTCCTAGCTATTACATATCGATCCTCAACGATGCTTCTGTCTCTTCACTGGAGTTCAATGACCTTGAAGGCTTTGTGATTCAGCACTGTATAATGTAATGTGTTTAGTCCCAGCCGTTACTTAGCGGTTGGGGTTTGAGTGGTCGCTTCTGTAGCGTTATGTTATCACGATTGTTTCGAGTTGCTTGTTCGTGTCGCTAAATTTTCCGCAACTAACGTAAGAGAAGATAAAAAGAACAAAATATAAGCTTGGTGAGTGATACGATGTAGTGATTAACTGATAGAAGACAAATGATTTTCTTTATTAAATGCTAGGACTTAAAGTAGATTTAGCTTTGTGATAAAAAATGGTCGAGAAAGATTAGAAATATAATAGTCCTGATTACAAGATTTGGTTTTAAAATAATTTATCAGATACTTGTAGTCCTAAGATACTATAAGTAAAGTAGACAAAAGGAACAATAACCAGCTACATGGAACATTCTTTATAATATTGTTTGTTTGTTTTTGAATTTCGCACAAACCTACACGAGGACTATCTGCGCTAGCCGTCCCTAATTTAGCAGCGCAGATAGTCCTCGTGTAGCTTTGCGCGAAATTAAAAACAAACCAAACCCTAATTTAGCAGTGTAAGACTAGAGGGAAGGCAGCTAGTCATCACCACCCACCTCCAACTCTTGAGCTACTCTTTTACTTACGAATAGTGGGATTGATCGTAACGTTATAACGCTCCCACGGCTGAAAGGGCGAGCATGTTTGGTGTGACGGGGATTCGAACCCGCGACCCTCGGAGTACGAGTCGAGCGTCTTAACCACCTGGCCATGCATGGCACTTCATAATCTTATTTTATACATTGTAGTAGCTGAAATAAACCACTGCGGGTTAAATGAAATACACTAAATAGCATAACGCAAAAAATCCTACATCTCTAGGCCAACTTGGGGGGGATGCTGGGGTCGTGAATGGCTAAATTTCACTCTGGCCTCACCAAGTTTATTCACTGTTTATCAACTTTACAACTCGTGATATATAAAATTGTTAACGAGAACGTGTTTGTTGGATTACCTTTTATGTAAATTCATACCACTGACTGTATGGTAACCCACACAGAAGTTCCACGTTTTTTATATTACACATCTTATAAATCTAAACCACTGACTGATGGTGGTCCACACAGAAGTTCCACATGTTTTTTTATATTACACATATTATAAATCTAAACCACTGACTGATGGTGGTCCACACAGAAGTTCCACATGTTTTTTTTTATATTACACATATTATAAATCTAAACCACTGACTGATGGTGGTCCACACAGAAGTTCCACATGTTTTTTTTTATATTACACATATTATAAATCTAAACCACTGACTGATGGTGGTCCACACAGAAGTTCCACATGTTTTTATATTACACATGTTATAAATCTAAACCATTGACTGATGGTGGTCCACACAGAAGTTCCACATGCTTTTATATTACACATGTTATAAATCTAAACCACTGACTGATGGTGGTCCATACAGAAGTTCCACTCCCTTCTCCAAGGAAGAGTAGCTAGACCCAGGCCTGATACACGTTGAAATGACTAACCTGGTAAATATTCAGAAGAAAAAGCGTTTAAATAATAATTATGTAATTCAAACAATTCCTTAGAAGATTACTAAACTATCCTTCACCCCGGACCATAGACATTTGAATTAGACAAAGTAGATGGGAGGTGATTTATCTCACGTTGTTATATACTTGATCTGTGCCATAGTAAAAGACTAGTAGAGGTCATGTTCAGGAGAGGATTGAAGACGGCGAAACAAAGGCCACTCAGGTCTGTGGACAAGAAGATCCAAGGAGAAAAGGACTGGTAGAGGCCGAGAGGTCATGTCCAGGAGAGAATTGAAGACGGCGAAACAAAGACTACTCAGGTCTGTAGACAAGAAGATCCAAGGAGAAAAAGACTGGTAGAGGCCGAGAGGTCATGTCCGGAAGAGGATTTATGGACTAGATAATAAATATAAATATTGTCAAGTACAAAGTAATCTAACAACCTGGCCTTGAAAGGGCCGGGCAGGGATCTGTAAGTCCAATGCCGTAAATTTAGATGTGTGTGGGTTGGGAACAGGTGAACCCCGAGGAAACTCACTTTCACTGATCTGGTCCGGCACACCTGCCATACTCCGGGTTTGATATATCGTCTTTTACTTACCACTAACAACTCAAAATACCTTTAGGATATTAGACATCTGAAATATTTAAATGTTTTAGTTATTTGGATGACGTGATGTAATTAATTATCCGATATTACTGAGTGATCTAAGTTAATATTTATTTTCTTCACTAAAACGCGAAATTGAGAGTCCAAAATATGACGTAAAGGTCTCATCTCTTCTTTGATTTGCAGACTAGTTTCGCTAAATTCAGAGCTCACCAGTGCTGCTTGGAGGGAAAGTGCGGGTCATATAATAGATTAATCTTTTTACGTCATCTAATCTTCATTGAAATTCATATTTTACTGGGGTAAACAAATTCACAAATACATTGACCAGTTGAGTGTAGAAAAGTTCGAGTTCTTCCACAACTAATATAGAACACATTTTATCTAACTACGTTCATTTAATGTTTCTAAATTATGACACAGGTGTTCTGCCTATAACTACCGTTTTCCTGAAAATTCGGATCTGCGGAAAATCCTGTACTCGCACCAATCCTTTTTGAGGCAACGGTTACGTACTACAACGACTTCCCTTTGTTTCTGTGTCGGATCCATAGTGAGATTATGCTCATTTCAAGATGTGATATAGAAACTTGTACAAACTAGGATGTATATATCTTGATGTAGTTAACCTAACGATTACTGGATAATGCACTAAGACACTCGCAGAAGTTTCAGATAGCATTATTTTCTCCCCAGCAGCCAGCGTGTAAATACTCAAACTACATCATTGTATATGTGTGCGTGTTTTGTTATAGCAAAGCCACATCGAACCATCTACGGAGTTCACAGAGAAGAATCGAACCCACGATTTTAGTGTTGTAAATCAGTAGACTTACCGCTGTACCAGCGGGGGACACACATTATTGTGTGAATAAAGGTTTCGATTTTCTTTATACACTCGTGTTTGTTTTTCCTTTGCTGTCTATTTTAGAAATTATTCTCTATATAATATTTTTTTAAGCTGCGTTTTTCAGATGTTTATTATCTGAAGGATAACAGTATATCTGAATATTACAAGAGTTGGTCGTTTCTCATTTGCTAACTAGGTATTATT
Source organism: Tachypleus tridentatus (assembly GCF_004210375.1). Taxonomy (NCBI): domain Eukaryota; kingdom Metazoa; phylum Arthropoda; class Merostomata; order Xiphosura; family Limulidae; genus Tachypleus; species Tachypleus tridentatus. The sequence continues at coordinate 56,360,186 of NC_134832.1, read as the reverse complement.
TACTTGTGTCATTTCAATTTGCCATCTAGGTCTTAGAGACTCGTATCATCTCTTATTGGTGAACTAGGTCTTATAGATTTGTCTCATTAACCAACGAGGTCTTACAGACTTATCTCATCTCTCATTGGCCAGCTAAGTCTTATAGACTTGTCTCATCTCTCATTGGACAACTAGGTCCTACTGATTTGTTATTTCGGCTGAATTATGTTATCTTCACCCAAAACCGTCCCTTTACAGTTTGGGAAACAGTAAAACACTCGAATTGGCCGAACAGACAAATGTTTTCTCGCCTTTAATTTTCAAACAAACATCCTTAAGGTATGTTTATAAACACTTCTGTTTATAAACACTTCTTTCATCAAAACGTAGTTTGAGGTGAGTTGTTCTAAATCATGATCGCAAATAAAAGGAAAAAAAAAAACAGTTGTGACATCATGATACATTATTCGTGTATCTTTACTTATGAATATTATTGAAATATTGTTTCACACAAAAATAAGAGAGACAGTGCATTTTTAGTACAGTTTTAACAATAAGGATGATGCTTTAAAAATATATACATAAGTCTTGAAGCTTAGGCCTTGTTTAAAAACAGTTAAGTATCTCGTTTTCTCTTTGTTATCTGCAAATGATCTGATGATATTTTGGTAAACAAATAATATATGTGTGACAACAAACGTTAACAAAGAGAAGCAGTAATACACCAAATTCAGAGACTAAATGTAAATATGTTAATCGATTTCATATACCTTTGACTTATAAACACAATTTCCCAGCTATTTCTATACCTTCATTGGCCCGACATGGCTCGGTGGTCAAGACACTCGACTCGTAATCTGCGGGTTTGTAATGGGCAGCGATGACTAGCTGCCTTCCCTCTAGTCTTACGCTACTAAATTAGTGACGATTAGCGCAGATAGCCCTCGTGTAGCCTTGCGCGAAATTCAAACCAAAAAATATTTTACCCGTAGACCGAAAATTTTTGAAAAATGAAATTTATATTTGTCCCAGAAAGATATAGATAAAAAACAATTGTCTTATTTCTTGGATGAAAACACGAAAGAGGATTTGAGCAATTTTAGTACTTGTATTGAGAGCCACTTTTAAAACGGCATAACATGGGAACTGAAAACCAATCGTGCATCAGTTTTTAAAAATATTTTCAGTTGCTGTTAGTTTCTATTGTTTAGGGTGATCTTATTGTTAAAATGTCCGATAGTGTATTAATATGTTATTTCTACGTCATAAATAAATACAATTTTCGTTACCACTGAAGTTAATGTGAAAACAAAGTGCCTTGAAGTACCTTTTCTAATTCCAAATCACGTGAGTAACGTGTCTTAAAATTGTCAACGTTGTAAACTGGAAGGCACAAATTATGCTGTGGTATACGCACGGTCCCGGTCGATAATTCGTTACGCCGTAAGTACTAAACTGTGTTGACACCTACACCGAACCCAAACAAACAGAGGCGTCGTCTATTTCTGCAGCCCTAATGCACTTTATATATATATTTTTTTAGTTGACTACCACGAACTTCCTTCACGTTTAGTCTCCTTCACGTTAAAATCGTATGCTATGAAGTTATTGTTAGGTGGTTCACCAGTTATTCTGAGTTAAAGTTGATTCGTGTAAAAAAATAAATAACTGTCGTTGAAATAAATTAATATTGTATTAATAACCCCAGTGGTTTCCAGACTGTTGCTAGGCGTGTCGCGAGAGATTCTCCAAACGAATAGTAGTTAAATAAATATTAAAAAAACCTTCTAAAACACGTCACATGTGGCAACATCTTGTGGGTAAGGTTAAGTGGGTTAGGGTGTCGTCAGTAAAAAAAGTTTTGAAATCCACTGCTCTACTTTAATTATGACTCGTAAAACTTAATTCAATGTACATAAAAACTCCCTTTCATGCAGTTTAGTAATATAAACAGTATCTAAACCGTCACTGTATCTGACGTGTTGCAGCAGGCATGATGATTTCTGGAACTGTATGAAAGGTTTCATCGGTACTAAATATAGAAAATGTATTGTGTAGGTGACGTATTGTTGTCCATTCCTTAAATTTACCCTAAAGTTCTTAGAATTTGTAATACCGTATAAATATTTGTGGTATATGGTATGTGGTATAATTTGTAATTCCGTGTAAATATTTGTGGTACATGCGCAAGTCGTTTTATGACTTCATAGCCCTATTTTTTAAAATTATTTTGAAGGTGAGAACGTTTTTTAATACATGAAAAGGTTTTGGAAAATCTGTATATTTAAAAAAAACAACAACAAAAAACGAATATGCAGCCAGGAAGTACACATTTTTTAAAAGATAGTTGTGATTAACTTTTTGTTTGCTGATGCGTCGGGAATTCACTGCCGGCCGGTTAAATATTTGTTTGTTTTTTGAATTTCGCGCAAAGCTACACGAGGCTATCTGCACTAGCCGTCCATAATTTAGCAGTGTAAGACTAGAGGGAAGGCAGCTACTCATCACCACTCACTGACAACTCTTGGGCTACTTTTTTTTTTATAAACGAATAGTGGGATTGATCGTAAGTTTATAACGCCCCCACGGCTGAAAGGGCAAGCTTGTTTGGTGAGACGAGGATTCGAACCCGGGACCCTCAGAATACGAGTCGAACGCCTTAACCCACCTGGCCATGCCGGGCCAAATTAGCAATATTTGATGTAAATTAAAAATTCAGTCGTTACAATGGTATTGTTTCTTGGTATACACTTTAATCAACACTTGGGGAAAATAAAGTGCACTATATGAAATTATTTTAAGGTACCTGCTGTGTTCTATATTAAAAACAATATTTCATTATGATTTCTTTAAATGTTAATGTTTTTACAGGTAAGCTAAGCAGTGAGTTCAAAACTGTTCCACGGCCAGAAGTTGTCTTACAAATAAAAACTTATTTTAGCAATTATTCTGTTGCATTTTGACAAGTCTACAGACGACGTCGAGTTTTTTCGTCTTATTCTGATCCTCAAAAGTACTGTTTTCTGGACTACCCGCCAGAGTAGGATTATATAAAATGTCCGTAACATTAGCGTCTGTCATTTCATTATTTCCTCGCACTTGGAGGAAACTTTGATACTTCAAGACATCTTAGAGTGAAGCAGTCGATAAAGGAAGTCCGCGAAGGAAGCGTATTCTGCCTGTCGTCAACACGCAGGGCACTTTTCCAAACTTATTTTGTATCATCGTCTGTTATGTAAACGCAACATTGAATTTATTCAGGACAATTAACAATATTAACAAGTTCTGAAGACTCATCGCCTATTGAAATATGGAACAACTGCGTTTCACAAATTTACTGTAGCCGTTTAAATACCAGATAATTTAAGTTGCGTATAAATCAAATTGGAGTTCTGTATATGCTGAAACATTTTACGGTGTATTTTTGTTCAACCACCTGGTGGGAGATATTCCAGACAATTATTTGTAAGCTATATGTTGTCTTCTAATATAACGTTAAGAATTTTCCGATAGAACTGTGGCTTTTAGAATGACGTCATGAGGAAGCAGAACTGTAAGACAGAACAAACCCATATCTGTATACGTAAAAGGTTGACTTAAATGGAAAATATTAAAAGAAAAAAGTGGATTTAGAAAATTACATGTCTATGAACTAATCACATTACTTACATTCTAAATCATAGTGCTCGGAATACACATCAAAATGGAAGACAGTAATAAAGATGGAGAGGTGTTATCAGAGAGACTTATCCGACCTCAGACGAAAACGTTGGACAGACCGACTCACAACTTTGATCTACCCGTGGTTGACAGTGATCCTGAGACATGCAAATCGAAGAATGCACACAAGACGGTGGCTATTCATAAGTTTTCTAGGTATAGTATACCACCACAAAACGATTTTCACAAAGCTGTGAACAAAAAACCAAAACAGGTTCACAGTAAAACTTCTAAATATAGTCCAGGATCAAGTAACGACAGGACTTGTGATTCCGTCCAGGATGGTCATAATGGTAGCAGGATCCCGTTAACACAAACTGGTCATAATTCAAAAAATCATTTTCATAACCGTCGTTTCCCACTTCCTTGCAAGACGTGTACCCGAAACGTCGCCCCAGAGCGTCTACACAGCCACAACACAAACGGTTGGAATAAGTTCCACAAAGGTCAGATTTCTAAGAAGCATGCCGAAGACAAGTTAAAAGAATCAGACATAAAAGACACTCAGAACATTGAATCGGACATTTCAATGGAGAAGAAGATTGGAACGAGTAGAAATGACGATACATCTAGACGAGCCAATAAACGTAAGACTCGAACCAAGTCTAAAGTGTCAACGTTTCAACAATCTCGCCCTTCGGTTGCGGACGAATCAACTTCAGACAGCTATTCCGAATCCACCAACTGTAAAGTTTCATCAGAACCCTTAACAACAACTTGCTACATCTGTGGAGAAGAGAGTGATAACCATTCGATTTCCATTCATGAATCCCAGTGTCTGCAGGTTGGTTCGTTTTCAAATTTTACCAAGAAAAAACAATGATTCCATGTTTATAATGTTTAGGAATATTTAATATTATCCAACTGAGCGAAAAAAATTGTAAGTTCTATTTAGAGTTTTTAATGACAACAATATGTAACAAAATGTTTACTTTTTCTTGTTCCTGGACAGAAAGTGTTATTTCCCAATTGCTTATGCCTAAAGTAAATGGAAAAGACCTATTTTTCTCTTCAAACTTTGCTTTTGTGACCTGGGAGCGTATAATGAAAACATGATTGGAGACTATATTTAGGAGCTGATACGTGAAAGTGATTTACATTACAGTTGCAAATATCGAAAACTACTCACTTCTAAACATTTTTGTATAACTTTAGTATAAATACATGTAAATCTTGATTCGTATGTTGTTTTATTCAGACCTTATGTAAATGAAAATGTACAAATTTGTCCGTTTGTACATAGAAAATAAGTTAATTTCTAAACTTCATTATCCAGGTCACAAAAGCAAAGTTTGAAGGGAATAATGGCCATTTTCTGTACTTTTACAACATAAGCAATTAAGAAATAACACATACTATCCAGGAACAAAATTTGTGTTACATAGTGTTGGTGTTATATGTAATGAAACAGTAACAAGATAATTTAGAATAAGTTCCTAAGTTTAGTGAATGGTTCTAATGTAGATCTTACCGTCAAATCACGTTTGAAAATTGATTTTGTGATTAAGTTATTAACAGTATCTGCGTCTTGCTTTTCCCAGAAGAGCCTATTGTATACTTTTTAAAGTGGATCATAGGTATGTTGTACTCTGTGTTAGGATGATTTACACGTTTAAAATGTTTTGAAGCAGACACTGAATATCAGAAACCACATTTTGCTCGAATGTCTGAAACCTCTTTCTTGCTTTTAACCACAGATGAACTGAAAACACACTATATGTATTTTGTTCTATAATCACACAAACTTGTACAAACAATACTAAGTTCTCATCGTATTACTTCGAAGTTAAAGCATGTTTATATATCTAAACATATACTTTCATATATACACATATACGTGTAACATGTGAACCACAGTTTTGGCGATGTGGTTTTCCGTCTGACTTTCAAACGAGTAACTTATGGTTTATTTTCTAATAAACTTTTGTTTGTTTGTTGCTTTGTTTGTTTGTTTTGGAATTTCGCGCAAAGCTATACGAGGGCTATCTGTGCTAGCCGTCCCTAATTTAGCATTAGAGGGAAGGCAGCTAGTCATCACCACCCACCGCCAACTCTTGGGCTACTCTTTTATCAACGAATAGTGAGATTTACAGTCACATTATAACGCCCCTACGGCTGAAAGGGCAAGCATGTTTGGTGCGACGGGGATTCGAACCCGCGACCCTCAGATTACGAGTTGAACCCCTTAACACACTTGGCCATGTCGGGCCTTCACCAGTTGCACTATATTTTAGGTTTCTAAGTCTGCTGACACCGGAGGACATGGCTCCGATATATATTATTTCCTCGTGTTAATACATACTTATTTACCTTGTGATTGACAGCCACTAATGTGCTTTGACTTAGCTAAGTCATTATCGTTCCAGATGATGAATCTGCGGATCTCAAGTTCGCGTCTCGTTCCGACCTAAAAATCAACAACAAACAAATGTAGCGGTTCGCACCTTAGAGCTGTGGGTGTGTTATACAAATAATGGACAGATTCTACTATTTGATTAGAGTAGCCAAGAGTTGGCGGTGGGTGCTTTTAGCTAGATCAATTCCTTCCAATTTATCAGTCACAAACTGGGAAGGTAAGTATAGTGTAAATATGTAGCTTTGGGTTGTTTTAGAATTTTTGCGTAAAACTGCAAAAACAATTATCTCCGTACAGTCATTAACATTTTTGACGCGAAAGGCTAGAGGGAAGGCAGCTCGTGAACTCGTGGACTAGTTTTGCTTGTCTGACAGTGACATATAACAACCAGTTTCGGTTTTGCTTGTCTGACAGTGACATATAACAACCAGTTTCGGTTTTGCTTGTCTTATTATCGGTATTTAGGGGTCAGATACCATTATTTTTTTCTCCCTTCTGGTAGATGGTTGTTGTTTAGAGTGAACATAATATACAACCCACATGAGGGTTACAGCATCTCGCACTTCTCCGGCCCCTTTTAAGGGAACGTCCATGTATGTACTCACATTGATATTTCATAATAAATATATTTTTCTCTGGGCCCGACATGGCCAAGCGTGTTAAGGTGTGCGACTCGTAATCTGAGGGTCGCGGGTTCGCATTCCGGTCGCGCCAAACATGCTCGCCCTTTCAACCGTGGGGACGTTAGTATGTTTCGGTCAATCCCACTATTCGTTGGTAAAAGAGTAGCCCAAGAGTTGGCGGTGGGTGGTGATGACTAGCTGCCTTCCCTCTAGTCTTACACTGCTAAATTAGGGACGGCTAGCACAGATAGCCCTCGAGTAGTTTTGTGCGAAATTCCAAAACAAACAAAACAAATATTTTTCTCTTTGTTTGTCATATGATCGAATGCTCGCGCGAAGTTAATCCCAGTTGTCTACGATAGCCATTCTTATTGTTTGACTGACAGGAAGAATAAACCTAGGTGATCAGCATCACCCATTTATAACCCTTAGGCTACTCTTATCTATCTAAATAATAGTGTTCGGTTATTATCCTATCCAAATTGTGAAGCGCTATTTTTATTTCCTGGCGGTAAAGGGACGCGAGCATTAAATCTACAGATCCATAGACCAGTACGCTGATCACTTCAGCCATCTTCAACCCGTAGGTTACTAGAAATAACTGATGCGTGTTTGTGTTCCAAATGTTTAATATATCATAATTATTAAGCGCGAGAAATATCTTACACATTTACAGGAACCCTTTACTCGTGTTAAAACTGTGAGGGTCCGGCATGGCCAGGTGGGTTAAGGCGTGCGGCTCGTAATCTGAGGGTTGCGGGTTCGAATCCCAGTCGCACAAAACATGCTCGCCTTTTCAGCCGTGGTGCCGTTATAATGTGCGGTCAATCCTAGTATCCGTTGGTAACAGAGTAGCCGAAGAGTCGGCGATGGGTGGTGATGACTAGCTGCCTTCCCTCTAGTCTTACACTGCTAAATTAGGGACGGCTAGCACAGATAGCCCTCGAGTAGCTTTGCGCATAATTAAAAAACAGACAAAAAGTGTGAGCAATAAAAACTACTACGACTTCAGTTTTTTCTTCCGTCAACACTGTTATTTCCTATAAAATAGTATCTTCGTTTAGAGCTGTTTTTCACGTATCAAGATATAACGCGGAAAAAGTTTTTTTTTGGCGCTTATATTATACATTTCATGCCCCCCCCCCCACTGGCTCAGCGGTATGTCTCGGACTTACAACCCTAAAATCCGGGTTTCGATACCCGTGGTGGGCAGAGCACAGATAGCCAATTGTGTAGCTTTGTGCTTAATTCAAAACAACAACAAATAATCATTTGTCCCCAAGTGGCTAAGCAGTGTCTTCCGACTTATACTGCTAAAATCCAGGTTTCGATACCCGTGGTGGGTAGAGCACAGATAGCCAACTGTGTAGCTTTGTGCTCGTTTCGAAAAAACAACAACAATAACACATTTCCTAAAATGTTCATGCTAGTATTATATGGGCTGTAACCGACTGCAAGGGTTGCGTCAAACAAGTCACGCACGAACGTGTGTCCAGAAAATCTCAGTAGTTATTTTATAATTATACGAACTGTTGTAATTCCCTCGCATTTTTTTTCTTTTCAAATCGACAAACGTTACTCCAACAGAAAGCTTGTCCCTTTGTTTTAGAGTAAAGACGCTTTGAGTTATCTGCTGTGTACAGCGTGGAGAATCGAATCCTGGATTTTAGCGTTGTAAGTCCGTAAAGTTGCAAGCTGTCTGTGCGTATCTATACATATATATATATATAACATCACGTAGATATATTGGTGGTTCTCACAAATCAGTTTTTTATCATATGAAAACATTTTCCTGGAACGTAGGTTTTTAACGACTGTATGAGCCGACGCGGATAGCCTAGTAGCTTTGCGCCAATAAACGCCAAATAACCGACCAATCAAATAACCAAATGTATGAGCTAACTCAATAAGAAGAATTGCTTGTTTGTTTTTGTTTTTTGAAATCCGCGCAAAGCTACTCGAGAGCTATCTGCGCTCGCCGTCCCTAATTTAGCAGTGTAAGACTAGAGGGAAGGCAGCTAGTCATCACCACCCACCGCCAACTATTGGGCTACTCTTTTACCAACGAATAGTGGGATTGACCGTTACATTATAACGCCCCCACGGCTGAAAGGGCGAGCATGTTTGGTGCCACCGTGATTCGAACTCGCGACCCTCGGTTTACGAGTCGAACGCCTTAACACACTTGGCCATGCCGGGCTTAATCCTTTGTTATTTACCCATAAAGCACTGGCTACGCTGCTATATTCGTAGATGGCGTGCTGTTTCTTGAGTTACCGATCTATAGAAATAACTTATACCATCAGTTACATTTCCTCGAGCTAAACACGAAACAGAAGTTCTAAGCTAATGAATTCAGTATTCATAAATCTCGTGACTAGTTTACTGGTCGTCCACCATGACCCGAAGTTTCTTTTCAGTTTGCCCATATATAGGGTTACACACACGTATAATGTTTGTACTTAAACTTAATTAATTATTGCAATGTTTTACTGTGTGGTTTGCCACGTCACTGTTAACATTTCAATGAGACGTCACACAGGTCGGGTTGAAAACATGCTCAGCAGTTTCAGAAGAAATTAAGGCAAAGTTTTGACCAGATAACATTTGATCTCCCGACACACAAAAGCAGATAAATCCGTCATTGAGTCACCTGCATCTGAGGCCTGCAAAAAAACACCAGTTACTGGTGTCACCTTGGATTCAATGCATTATAAATATATTTTGCATGTAGAATGCAAGACTTTCCTTTTTTTTATCATGCAATGTATCTTTAAACATTAGTTCTGTTTTATATTTAGGTGATAAATTATGCTTAAAGAAAATTGTTTTAAACTAAAGTGAACCTCACGATTATCTATCTCTGATTGCCACACAAATAACAAAGATATCATCTGGGGGTCACATACGTTTATGTGAGTGAATTTTGCAATGTGTCAATTTTGTCAGATCCAGTGACACAACGGTATGTCTGTTAACTCACACCGATAAAATCCGGATTTCGATACCCGTGGTAGGAAGAGCACAGGTAGCCCATCCTGTGGTCAGTACTTCATTCAAAACGAATAGACAATTTCGTCAGGCTAAGTCTTGAATATAACAAACCCTTTCCTGCTACACGAGGGCTAGCTGTTCCTAAATTTTAACTTGTATACGACTGGAGTAAAGACAGTTAATCAACAGCGTACACAACCAGATTCTGAGTCACTGTACTAAATCGTAACCCACCCACGACCCCAATGTGTGGAGTGAATTTCTTCACCAACAAGACATGAATCATTAACCCTCAGATCCACAGTCCAGCATACTAAAAACAAAACAAGACAAAAATTTCGGACTTTGTGTATTCTTATAGCGAAGCCACATCAGGCTATTTGCTGATAAGCGCTTCATACGGACACGTCAGTGGAAACAATTAGACATAGCAATTAGCTTAATGTCTTTGTTTCCCCCATTTTATTCTTAATTAGGGCAATTTAAAAACACGGTTTTGTGAAAATAAGATTTTGTCTCTATCTTTTGAATTCGAAACGGAAAATTTAATGAGCAATGTGGAAAAAAATGAAGTTAACGTGATTTTTGTCACAACGTTTAGGCCTAATACGGAAAAGATTTTATAGTCTATTGCCTTTCAGTTTAGCATTGTTATTTTACTACCCGGCCTGGCATGGCCAAGTGGTTTAGGCAGTCGACTCGTAATCCAAGGATCCTGGGTTCGAATCCCCGTCACACCAAATGTGCTCACCCTTTCAGTGATGAGTGCGTTATAATATGACGGTCAATCTTACTATTCGTTGGTTAAAGAGTAGCCCAAGAATTGGCGGTGGGTAGTGATGACTAGCTGCTTTCCTTCTGTTCTTCCAATGCTAAATTAGGGACGGCTAGCGCAGATAGCCCTCGCGAAATTTCGAACAAATAGCCCACTACTTCTGTTTGACTAGAACTCTCTGTTTTTTTATTCAAGATCCTACTGTCGATAGCAGATTTCTGTGACCGTCAACAAGAGCTAGATAATCTCGCGCCTCCGTTGTGATGGCACCTCAGTTTCCATCAAAATCACCTCAAGTGTCTCATAAAAACCCTAACATTACGAAATGCTAAGTTTCATAACTATCGCGACTCGTGGTGCTCGTTGCAACATTTATCTGTAGAATGTAATTACTGTTGTAGAGGTAAAAACCCTAACTTAAAATAATGATCTTTTTAAACTAACTGAATTTGAATGTAAGACAATGACCTTTTGAACTTATTTATTTCACAGTAAGAAATGTATAGGTATATTGTGTGTTCATGGTCCTACTTTAACAATTATTGTACAGAAATGTATAAAATATTACTCTAGAATTCTGGACTCCAGTATGTTTTTTTTTTAAACGCCCTGGAATATACTGTCAATATTATTTTCAAATGACTTGTATAAAATTAATAAAAATTGCACTTCACCAACTTAATCTTGTTCATGCCACAAAAACTGTTATTTATTCAATTTGATAACATGCACATAGTGTCTCCACCACTATTATCTGGTGAGCGCTCATACTGGGCATAAGGCCTCATCGGTATTGAATGTGGTAGATACATTGTAGCTCAAATGTTGCATTTTTCTTTATACTTAAAGTTCTTAGAATTAACAAGAAAACTTGAAGTGTTAGCTAAGGCATTATCAGGTGCACTACTTTCTCTTAAAGTAATCAAGTGTGCTTTGTAGAGTAACAAGAGGTCCACCAGAAGTGGGCTCGGCATGGCCAGGTGGTTAAGGCACTCGATTCGTAATGTGAGGGTCGCGAGTTCGAATCCCCGTCTCACCAAACATGCTCGCCCTTTCAGCCGTGGGGCGTTATAATGTGACGGTCAATCCCATTATTCGTTGGTAAAAGAGTAGCCCAACATTAGCTGCCTTCCGTCTAGTCTTAAACTGCTAAATTAGGGACGGCTAGCACAAATAGCCCTCGTGTAGCTTTAAGCGAAATTCAAAAACAAAATTAAACAATTCCACCAGAAAAAAGCCTGAATTCTCTGACCTCGAATGAGTTTAGAGAAATAGACTGAAGACGGGTTAATATGCAGATAAACAATACCTATTCAAACAATTAGCAACTAAAGGTAAACCAAATTTATCTGTTGGGTGCTTTCACTTGGGATCTGTTTCATGTATGTCAAGTCTATTTGTAATGAAAGTCATTAAGTTACTCTGTTTAGAATAAAAAAAAGGAAATAACAACAATATTTTTTCTCAGAGTTCAGGCGTTACCCACGTGACTGACATGTCTCGTTGGGTAATGACGAGAAACCCACTTGAAGTAAGAATGTATCTCAGGACGGCTGGTATTGATAAAAGTGTTAATACCCATACCAGCCGTCTTGAGATACATTGTAGGCCACTTTTACTGCAAAATAAGAGAGGTTGTATCCTTAAGGTAGCACCGACTTGCTAGTGAAAAAATATCACCATTTCAATATAGTATTTTTCACTTTATAGGAATCTTTCCCACGAGAAAGTGCGTGTGACATCTTAGTCGAATGGCTAGTTTAATAGGTAATTAGGGCGAAAGAAATATGTTTAGTCGCTCTTTGGCCGACGATTTCATTAAGACGCCTTATAAAGAATATATCGGAAAATTTTAAAATTGCATATATTAAGTAAGGGGAGAAAACGCGTAATATGCCTGCATATCACATAGCGTATCTTAATAAATGTCCTTATGAAATGTCAATTGTGTAGTTTTATTTGGTTAATATGAACCGTCCAAGTACCTTATAATTTTACTTTAGGAAAATAAATATTCATGTTTTGGACAATGTGTCACGATTTTGTTGATATACGTTCACTATGTTTGTTTTGCATTTCGTGCAGCTAAATGCTGTCCCTCATTTAGCAGTATATAGGGAAGACAGCTAGTCATTAACATCCATCGCCAACTCTTGAGCTACTATTTTACCAACGAACAGTGGGATTAATTGTTATAGTATAATGCCCCCACGGCTGAAAGGGCGATCATGTTTGATGTGACGGGAATTCGAACCAGCGACCTTCAGATTGCGAGTCGAGCGCCCTAACCACCAGGCCAGGCCCAGGTTCACTATCAACAAAGAAACAAACAAACAAAGTACCGGTTTTCATGATCATACTAGTAGTAATTCGTTATCATAATATATAATTGCCAAGTTATGTTTTAAAAAAGAATTATAGAAAAAACCAACAACAATTAGTTTCTAAACTCGAACAAATGTTGTCGCGAATATTTCACTAAAGTTTCATCTAAGGCTAGCTTCTCACGAGAACACGACAGAATTTTGTACATAGTTCGAGGTAATAAATCATATTATGGTTTAATACACACAGCACGGTTAAAAATAATGATACAAAACTGAGTTAATATCAGAATAGCCAACGTCGCAGTTTTTAATTTAAGTGTATTGTTATACGCGTGCGTTAATAAATATTTTATTAGGAAGATAAATATATAATAAACAATTCATAGTCTCGTATCTGATATTCAAAGAACTTGGATAGTACCAGCGAGTATACCATGACAACACTTTGTTTTCTACCAAACACAACCATCTTCAAGGCTAGTTTGTAATGATTAGTTAGCTACCTCACACTTCAAGCGTAAGATATGTGTGCGTAGATATTTCAGCTGTCCGTATAGATTTCAAGGTTGCACGCAAATGGTTTATTCTGTTGGTTTGTTTTGAATTTCGCGCAAAGCTACTCGAGGGCTATCTCTGATAGCCGTCCATAATTTAGCTATTCCCATCGCGCCAAACATGCTCGCCCTTTCAGCCGTGGGGGCGTTATAATGTTATGGTCAATCCCACTATTCGTTGGTAAAAAGAGTAGCCCAAGAGTTAGCGGTGGGTGTTGATGACTAGCTGCCTTCCCTCTATTCTTACACTGCTAAATTAGGGACGGCTAGCACAGATAGCCCTCGAGTAGCTTTGTGCGAAATTCAAAACAAACAAACAAACCCTAATTCAGCAGTATAAGGCTAGAGGGAAGGCAGCTAGTCATCACCACCCACCGCCAACTCTTGGGCTACTCTTTTTACCAACGATTAGTGGGATTGACCGTTAAAGGACGAGCATGTTTGGTGTGACGGAGACTCGAACCCGCGACCCTCAGATTACGAGTCGAGTGCCTTAACCACCTGGCCATGCCGGGGCCCGTGCTTAATGTAATATAACGTATTATGCTTGATGTAATATTCTTTAGGATATTTATGTTGTTTTCGTATTATTATCATAGTGAGACTTTCTTGAAAGTGGGAGATCTTGAAAGCTTTGAATATTGTCTCCAGCAAACACATACACACCTATTAGTCATTATCTTTGACCTTGATTTAAATCCTAATGTATTCAAGGGTAATGTGCTATCGATTTTACAAAATGGCGGGTCAAATACTCCACCCACTTACGTGTTCCAATTTACACAGCATTTCAAGGCCACTGTTCACGTACAATACTGCCATCTATGCACCTGGCAGTTATAAAAATGTTTCTTTTGTTTAGTAGAACACGAAAGCGATCGACATCAGCCGTCGTTCGGTGAAGTGGGTGTAAACAAATGTTTTGCTATGTTTTAGATAGAGTGTACACGATTAGGCGTTGGCGCCACTTTATTGTGATGTCTTCACCGTAATGTAAATGTGGAAAACTGTTAGGACTAGAGAATATTTTGTCATTCTTTCTATCTTATGGCTCTAACCCTTCCACGTTATTACAGGATGTAAATTTTAATACAATGGTAGTTCTTCACTGATACCCGTTGAAAACTGAATGAGCCAGGGTGAGAACACTTGTCATTATTTAGAATTCCCATACTTGTACCAAGGACGTGTCATAGGGGTTCTACTTGAATTAACAAACTGATCAAATTTAAGGTATGAAATAACTGTCATAGAACCCCCATGCAGTGTCTTAACTATGTAGAGAGAAGCTAGCATATGGTACCAGTATATGCCAAAAGAAATAATTAATTTAATATAACTCCACAAATAAACCTTGATTAAAACAAAACAAAACAGTGTTTACCACTACATATTGAGCTTTTTTTTTTGTGTAATGTCACGGCCCCATAAACAAAGAAAATTCTCAGTAGAGCATAGGGTTCGCAAAACGAATTTTCGGGATGCTGGTTGGACTCTCCTAAAAGTGCTGCACATTTAAAATGTTCTTCAAACACTGTCAAGTACATCCTAGATCGTGAGACCAAGACAGGTGAATTTAAAGGAAAGAAACAGGCAGAACACGTAAACTTAACATCAGTATCACTGATGATATTGATGTCAAGTAGTTTCGTTTATGCTGCCTTTAGGACAGAAGGAAAATTGCCACTGATCTCAGGCATGAGTTTTTGTTACGAGTTTCTCTAAAAGCTACATTGAAGGCTAGTCGTTATTAATTTAGCAATGAGGAACTAGAGGGAAGGCAGCTAGTCATTTTAGCCACTATTTTACCAACGAATTGTGGGATTTAGCGTCACATTATAGCGCCCCCAAGCCGGGCAATCTCAAGCATGAGATAAACAACCATGAAAAGTAACAAGACCAACAGATGGAATAATGGACCATTACAAGATCAACAGATGGAATAATAGACCATAACAAGAACCATCAGGTAATAATCCATCATGGTATACCCATAGGTTTGTGTATTATTGGTAAAGGGTTCTAGTACCAAGAAGATAATGACCACAAACACTCATTGAACCTATGCAGAATTTACTTCGCTAAGAAAGAAGTTGCTGGAGTCATTGAAATGATACAATGATCACCACAAAGATCCGATCTCAAACAAATTGAGAACATCTGGGATTTAATAGATGAAAAACTTGACAAATCAAATATTGTTTAAAAAAACTTCATGGAATTGCATTAGACACACTTCGAGTATAATCCAAAAGGCCACTTTGGTTAAATATGTTGTAACAATGTCTGAAAGACTGCCTGCAGTTATTAATTCAAAACACACAAAGTATTAGCTGTATGCTGAATTCAACCACTTCTATTGAGGTTTTGTTGTACTAAATATGAACATTAATAAACTTTTAATGTTTCACTTATGATGTACCTTCTATTGTTCTTGGTTTGTTTTGAATTAAGCACAAAGCTACACAATGGGCTATCTGTGCTCTGCCAACCACGGGTATCTAAACCCGGTTTTTAAGTGTGGAAGTCCGCAGACATACTACTATGCCACTGGGAGGGGGGGTGGAAATTGTTCTTTGAAAGTAGCCTGAAATCTAAATTTTGACTTTGTCCTAACACTTTTGCATGGTACTGCATATACACTTTAGTTTTATTCGATATATATACATATAATTTAGTTTTATTAAAGTGCTCATAATATGTATCAAGTGTCTTATATCGCTATGCTTATAAAGTACCATAATGTATGTAATTAGTTCAACCGAAACGAGCGCATTTGATTAAAACAGATTCTGTTTGTTTGTTTGTTTTGAATTTCGCGCAAAGCTACCCGAGGGTTATCTGCGCTAGCTGTCCCTAATTTAGCAGTGTAAGACTAGAGGAAAGACAGCTAGTCATCATCATCCATCACCAACTCTTAGGCTACTCTTTTACCAACGAATAGTGGGATTGACCGTCACAATATAACGCCCCCACGGCTGAAAGGGCGAGCATGTTTGGTGTTACGGGGACTCACGCCCGCGACCCTCAGATTATGAGTCGAGTGCATTAACCACCTGGCCATGCCGGGCCTGGATAGCCCGATGTAGCTTTGCTATAAAAAACATCAATAATATCTGTCTATCTGAGCTACAATCATCCCCTGTTGGATTCAGCCCTTTGTCAGATCAGTCCAGTATTTCCTACTCTCAGTATACCATGTCCATATGCTTCTAATACTATATCGCCCCCCCCTCTTCTCTTCTGTCTTTCTTTGGTCTTTTGCCTATCCTATTGCTCTTGATGTCCACATATTATCGTAATATTTTGCCAGGTACCCAGCCAATTTCCATTTGGTTCTTAGAACGAACATTACTGCATCTATTAAGTTTTTTGTTTTTTTTATCTGTCTTGTTGTGTTACATGAAATATTTATCTTTTTGAATGGTTTCTATCTTTTTCCTTCGCATTTTTTTGGGCCCAGCACGGTCAAATACTTCAAACATCTGGCCATGCTGGGCCGAGAAAAGAGCGACGGAAAAAGATAGAAGTCATCCAAAGAGCTGAAACGGGGCGTTATAATGAAACGGTTAATCCCACCATTCGTTGGTAAAAAAGTAGCTCAAGAGTTGGGGATGAGTAGTGATGACTAGCTGCCTTCCCTCTAGTTTTACACTGCTAAATTAGGGACGGCTAGCGCAGATAGCCCTCGTGTAGCTTTACGCGAAATTCAAAACAAACCAACCAATAAGTGATGATTACTGCAAGTGTATTCAAAGGTATATATAATATTAATAATACATATAATATTTATAATATATATAATAGTTATATACTGCAAGTGTATTCAAAGGTATATATAATATTAATAATACATATAATATTTATAATATATATAATATTTATAATATATATAATATTTATAATATATATAATAGTTATATACTGCAAGTGTATTCAAAGGTATATATAATATTAATAATACATATAATATTTATAATATATATAATATTTATAATATATATAATATATATTATACTTATAATATTTATGAACTTTGAACTCCAAATAATTAAATATGTTACAGTTTTATAAGGGTTATAAAGAACTCTGTGTCAACTCCACATTTCTACTTCTTTGTTAGCCGATTTTGATTTTGCAAAATGCATTTATTTCAGTTAACTGAAAAGGTGCGAGTTTAAGATATACTATCGGGACGGGTTGGTAGCACTTGCCTACCACTTTTGACAGGCTATAGGCTAGTTTTCATAGAATATAATATCTATAGAAACAATCTAAATATCTAATATTGCTTTGGTTTTAATAACGGATTTTCCACAATTCAGCTAGATTTTGAAAATAATATACCTTTTTTTCCCCATTACGTAACGATTTTTTTTTTTACAAATCAGGAAGAAAAAACACTCTTACTTATATCAAATTCTTAGTTTGTTTACCACAATAAACATTATTATTGCTATATTTGCTGTGTTTGAGTTCCAGAACGATCGATGACTCTCACGTCGCGATTGGTCTAGAGAAATCTACAGTTAGTGGTTGTCAACATTTTAAGCATAGCAAAACGTGACTCGATTTCAGTGAAAATTATTCTACTTAAGTAAAAGTTACGTACGTCGTTTTGTGAAAAATCTGTACGTGATAGAAGGAAATGGATATCATATTTGGATTCGGCGTACAGGAATTACTGTAGAACATCTTAAGACCATAAAACCATCGCAGGCTTTAGTAATCTTTCGATTTCTATAGCGAAAATAATCTAGAAATGATTATAAAAAAATTTCTAGTTAAAGCGCAATAAAAATCGGTAAGACTCAATACATTAACCAATGTCGTATCGTTTTCCTATATATGTTTTGTTTTTTTATATCAACAACTCTGCAGCGGGATATCTGTTATTTGTACACACACACACACACATACAAACGTATCATTTTCGTTTTAGTTATTAATCGAACAGTATTGACTATATAATTTTCCATACACGATCCACATGCACTTGTAGCAGTGTGAAATACTTGCCTTTTTTTATTTTCTACCATCCACGTCTCGAAAAGTCCTGAAAGAAATATTAAATTCAGTAATGACTATACTCTACATCTGAGTGTTTTCTAAATATACTCAGTTCTTAGATTCCAGGTCGTTAGAAACCCATTAGGTTCATTGAAAACGTGCAACATGGTTCATGCTCAAACTATATAATTTTAACCGAGTTTCGACTTTTCATATAAGTTAATCATTGTTCAAGGTTTCAACTGACTCAGCCCACCAGTGGCACAGTGGTATGTCCGCGGACATACACACTAAAAACCGGGTTTCGATACCTGTGGTGGGCAGAGCACAGATAGCCCATTGTGTAGCTTTGTGCTTAATTCTAAACAAACGAAATCAACAGACTCAGTACATTTTGTTTATTGAAATATGTGAAGAGTGTGAAATTATAAGGACTGTGCTTCAGTTTAGCCGATAAGGCTTCAGTTTAGCCCATAAGACACTTATTATATTTCACAATATTCAAGGCTGCGCATGGCAGAGCAATTATCATGCCGTGATATGCTGCGTCTGAAGGTCGCGGGTTCGAATCCCGGTCGCACCAAACATGCTCGCCCTCCCAGCCGTGGGGGCGTTATAATAATACGGTCAATCCCACTATTCGTTGGTAAAAGAGTAGCCCAAGAGTTGGCGGTGGGTGGTGATGACTAGCTGCCTTCCCTCTAGTCTTACACTGCTAAATTAGGGACGGCTAGCGCAGATAGCCCTCGTGTAGCTTTGTGCGAAATTCACAAAAACACCAACACGAAAATGTGTAACAAGTTTATAACTCTTCTCTATATTACCATGTCATTCTTTCCATTTTGTGGCTCTAACGAAAGTTGGTCGTTTCGACGAATCCCAAATCACGAACAAGTTTTATTATATAGTAAAAATGAGAATTGTCTTTATTATGATGGTTTTACTTTCATTCTATAATTACAGTTATTTCAAAACTCCGTTAGCCAAAGGGTTTTTCACAATGGTTATTAATGTTTGGTAGATTATCTTATGGGAGTAAGTTGAGCTATATCGTCACTGAAATAATAATGACGGAACTGTAGCACGTGCTCCATGTAACAGTAGTAAAAATATTGTCGTTCCTGGGCTTTAACGTTTTTGTTGTTGTTGAACCTCACGCAAAGCTATTCGAGAGCTGTCTGCGCTAGCCGCGTCATACATAAATGTGATAGATCAGAGGGTAAATGGTAGATTAAAATCACCTACCGCCAACGGAAAGTAGTACAGACCATCTCGTTGTAACCTACCCACTACTGAAAGGAACAATATGTTCGGTGACGGAATTCTAGCACGTGACCCGCATATTGCGAGTCGATCGCCCTAACGACCGGACCATGCCAGGCAGGTTTAAACGTTCGAAGTCACGCTTGCTAGAACAATATGCTAAAGTGAAAGAAACCCAGAGGCGGATTAGACCGTCGGGATACCGGGCAAAATACCGGTTATAATGTCCCAGTGCTACTAGCTAATCTACTTGTAAACGTTGTACACACGCAATGAAGTTTCTTTCACTATCCTTTCAAACCATTTTCAGACTTTTCATTTTCTAATTTTTGAAATTCTCAGATGTGTTTTTTTTTTTTAATTTCGCGCAAAGCTACACGAGAGCTATCTGCGCTAGACGTCCCTAATTTAGCAGTATAAGACTAGAGGGAAGGCAGCTAGTCTTCACCACCCACCCCCAACTCTTGGGCTACTCTTTTACCAACGAATAGTGGGATTGATTGTCACATTATAACGTTCCCACGGCGGAAATGGCGAGAATATTTAGTGTGACGGGAATTCGAACCCGCGATCCTCAGATTACGAGTCGAACGCCTTAACACACTTGGCCATGCTAAGCCTACTTAGATATGGAAAACAGTTTCAGTTGGACAACATTTAGGGACGAATGGAATTGACATATCAGCTGCTTTAGATACTAACAAAAAAATATAATTCTTAAGAGACTTTAATCATTATAATGCTGGGTTAGTGTTTCGGGTTTTAACTATTTCCTTTTTTATGTTATTGTATTTTGATTTTTATTGTATGTCAGTGTTAAATAATTTGAAGGTTACTAATTTCAAATCATTGTTTAATGAACGAAATCCCTTATAGAAATGGCGACATACAAATGAAGCCCTACCAGAGGAACAAAGACGAGCAGAACCACAGAGACCCGAGTCTGATAATATTTCACCACGTGACGATTACAGCGACGCTTCGTGGCAAGCATTCCAAGCTCAACTCGTTCCCTGCCCAAACTGTGGTCGAACATTTTTTCCTGACCGTTTGCCTATCCACCAAAGGGCATGCAAATCTAAAAGCAATGGCGGAGCTCGAAAAACTAAAGTTGTCAACAACTATTTTAATAAGGAAGTTGAAGACATGGTAAACATTTTACGACTATCTGTAAATTAATAACGTAACGATATATTGAGACGCAAAAAAATAATCTCAAAATAAATTATGTATGTAAATAATTTAAATTTAATGGAATAAATGTCACGAACGTGAATTTTTGTTTTTGTGTAAAGTTGCGTATTACGATTTCAAATAGCTTGAAACTGAGTTAAATGAACAATTTGAATGTAGATGTTAAATAAGTGTTGATATGTATCCAGTTTATGATATTTGCCAACAAGTCTGATACATGCAGTTGTTTTCTAATATAAATATATTTTAATATAAAAACAATAACACAATTCACGCTACCAGTGATTACAAATAACGATTTATGTACAGGAGTTTTATAAACTTACAAACAGTCTCCTATTTGATCTGAAACTTCCTTGGTGTTTTATCGAGGGTTCACGATGAGCAAATTAATCTTGAGTTGATGTAGATACTTAATAGGGAGCTAGTCAGTCTATGTTGATTACATGTCGAGATTTTCACCGCTGAAGTTATATACTATTAGTCTTCGTAAAAATGCTAATGGCCGGTGTGAATCCGCTGGAGTTAAATGGTTTGTAAGGTTCAAAATTCATAAACCTTCTTCGTCAAATATTTGAAGTTCCCAATTCATAAGCGTTGATTACAGTTGTAACTTCCGAGGTTGATAGCAAACTAATATTATATACTGTCTCTTGGCGCATCGTGCTGGTCACATTTATAGGCGTGAAGGGAATTTCTAGAAATTTTAGCCTGCACAACAATACTGATGATACACAAGTGTTTACACACACGTGTTGTCGATTCTCACACTCGAAAATATCATCTACAGCTTTACTGAATAGGCGGAAATTTCACGACACAGATTTAACAGTATAAGTTACGCACATTGCTAAATATAAATGTAACTTAAATATCGATATTAAAACAGATATATGATAGTAAATATCTCACAGTAATCGTCCGAAAAAGGGACATATCTTACTGCTCGGAATAGTCGTGCCATTGTTTTGACGTTATGCACAAAGCTACACGATGGGCTATGTGTGCTCTGCCCACCACAGGTACCGAAACCCGGTTTATGAAGCGTTATAAGTTTGCAGACAATTCGCTGTGCCACTGGAAAAACAGGAATAGTTGTAACTTAATATACGAGTACGTATCAAGTATGACATTTAAAAATAATTAATTATTAAAAAAAAACTGACAAGGTCACGTGTGTTGAAGGAAGTGCTTCACTAAACAACAAATGCACGTAATAACTGGACTGTATGTGTAGGTATTTTGAAACGTTCGAATTTGGTGTGGTTTTATTGTTCAGCTTGTTACATTTACGTTTCCTCTTTCCGCAACTAATTTCTCACATAATTGTCAAGATAGTTCACGTACCCTAGAGGGTGAATGATAAGGTTACGGACTTACAACACTAAAATTCTGGGTTCGATTTCCTGTGATGGATAGAGAGCAGATAGCCCATTGTGTAGTTTTGCGCTTATACAAACAATTCACCTAAAATCAATCGATAGATAGCAGTAAATTATCGAATATTGTCATAACGATTTGTTTGTTTGTTTGTTTGAAGTTAAGTATAAAGCTACACAATATGCTGTCTGTGCTCTGCTCAACACTGGTATCGAAACTTGGTTTATAGCGTTGTAAGTCTGCAGACATGCCGCTATGCCACTGGGAGGCGTTCTCAGAACGTGCAGTTCATTATGACTAACTGTGAGTCCACTGTGAGCCGAAATGAGTCCGACAAATAACTGTTAAGACATGAATGATTAAGGCATTATTATCCTGTATAACCTGGTGTATTCATATTAATAAATTACCTAATTTTAAAATATGTAGGGTGTCTCGAAATTATGTCAACACAGGTTTGAAAATACGAATTACTTTCATATCGGCTCTGCATAAAAATACTATTAGCGTAATTCGAGAAGTGTAGGATGATACCTCAAATCTGTATTATAAGACAAAGAGGGCCCGGCATGGCTAGGTGGTTAAGGCACTCGACTCGTAATCCGAGGGTCGTAGGTTCGAATCCCCGTCACACCAAACATCCTAGCCCTTTCAGCCGTGGAGGCTTTATAATGTGACGGTAAATTCCAGTATTCGTTGGTAAAAGAGTAGCCCAAGAGTTGGCAGTGGGTGGTGATGACTAGCTGTCTTCCCTCTAGTCTTACACTGCAAAATTAGGGACAGCTAGCGCAGATAGTCCTCGAGTAGCTTCGCGCAAATTTCAAAACAAACCAAACAATCTAAGACAAAATCCACAATTTTGCAAAACATAATTTCTGGACAGTCTGTATACAGATATTTTTTACATTATGCACGAACTGAATGATAAAATAATTAGATGCTAATCGTTCTGAATATTGTATTGAATAAAGTTTTCAATTATATATGCTTGTGCATGTGAATAAGTTGAACACATTTGCTTTCCAGAAAATAAACTACTGTTATTCAAATAGCATTAATATAACTGGTGGTTTATTTTGACTGGTTTAAAAGTATTGTTTAAGCGGTTACGAATATTCTGGTCTACCATAAGATGAATCATCTTGTTTATCATTTAAGTTTCGTAATGTATCACATCGTTCTGGTATCTGAAATATTTTAGTTAAAAAGCTTTAAAGCATTAACTTTATTTATCATAATATAAATGATGCTTTTCTTAGCGATATTCTATATGATTGGACGTTTAAAGAAGGCAGTTTTTAAAAACACTTTTTTTAGTCACGTGACGTGTGACAATGAATACGACTATTTGAAAATGGATGCCAAATTCAAACCTGGTGTGAGGACTTGGCAAACACGAAGTTATATACGAGGATATAACAGCCAATGAGAATGAAGTTTTCATTTTCATTGGTGACGGAAATATAACTTCTGTTGGTTCCAAAATAAACAACAAATTAAAACTTTTTTCTTTTCAGACAACAAAGTGAAATGCTTTACGGGTTATAATACGGAGTTTTGATATTTTCCCAACAGCAGACGCCAAGAGAAAATGTTATTAAAAAGAGCCACCTTGTCTCTTGCAACATCTGCAGTCAAGAGGTTGACAACGAGTCCATCTCCTTCCATGAGTCCAACTGCTTACAGAAACGGAAAGTAGGAAACGGTAAAGTGTCTGAAGAACCACTGAGGCCGGAATCCCCAAAACCCGAAACAGTTTTACAAGGTCAGCTCTAACGGAAATATTATGTTATAACTAAAAAAAAATAAAAACAACGAACTAGAAGACATCTCTTTAACTAACTTAATTTGTAACTTACCGATCTAACCAGGAGCTGATTCAAGGGGATTTTACCCGTTTTTCTATTTACACGAATATCTTATATTACACATATTAACTGTCACATATAGTTCAAGAAGACTTTAAATTATTTAAAGATCTTAAAGTATCTGGTCATCCCTTAATTAACGTCCGATTTTAGGTTCAGAAAAAGAGAAAGTATTCCAAACGCTTCTAATGTTATTTTATCAATAATGTTTGTTCCATAATTATTAATTACTTCCTATCAATGATTCACAAGCTTCTGAATGTCACTTCTATAAAATTATTGGGGTTTGGAGGAAAAGAATGTGGAGAGGGTAGTTTTGGCATCTTCATGTGTTCCAAGCTCTTTTCCATCAAGATAGTTCTGCAAACTTCGGGATAGATTGTAATCAGATGGAGCAAGATCTGGAGAATAAGGAGGATATGGAAGTTTTCCCCAATCTTGTTCTTCAATCTTTACAGATGTGATCCTTGCTGTATGGGGCTGTGCAATATCCTGGTGTAACACAACACCTTTACGACTGATCGAAGCAGGCCTCTTTTCTTTTAGTGCAACATTCAAGCGCTCTAACTGTTGACAATAGAAGACTGATGTAATTGTTACATTGAATGGCAGAAACTCAAAGTAGATCACACCAACAATATCCCACCAAACGCTTAACAAGACTTTCTTCGGGTGGAGGTCCATTTTGGGCTGTACTTTAGCCAGTTTACCTGTACTGAGCATTGTCTGCGGCGCTTAACATTTTTACAAAATATCCATTTTTCATCTCCAGTCATCTAACTGTCCAAAATAGGTGAGTTACGATCAAGAGAGTGCAGGGAAGTGTAAATGTCCACTCTTGCTCTGAGGTTGGCTTGTGTTAAATCATGGGGGACCCATTTTCCAAGTTTTGACACCATCCAAGGCTGTTGCAGATGATGGTAAACTGTTGAATGGGTTGACTTAAGCTTCTGTGCTAGTTCTTCAACTGTTACAACACAATTTTCATCAAGTGCAACCAGCAGCAAGTCATCATTAAACTCAACAGAACGACCTGAACGTGACGCATCACTTAAGCTGTAGTCACCTGATCTGAACTTCTGAAGCTACTTCGACATTTTCTTTCATTGAAAGACTCCGCACCATAAACACCTTGAATGTTTCGTGTAGTTTCTGCTGCACTATTGCCTTTTTTAAACTCATAAAGCATTATATGCCTAATGTGCTCCTCAGACACATCTATCTTCATAAGGGTTTATTTGATTAATGATCTGAAAAAGTGAAGATGGGTTAGTTTCTTTTATTTATCTAACATTTTTATGCACATCCTACCACATATTTTAGTCGTCAAAACCTTCTACAAAGACAGAAATGATGATGCACTTTCTGTATCAAATTTTCGGACATTTATTATGGGATGACCTGATACATGTAATAGGGAGGGAAAGACTCAAATACGTCACCAACTCCACCCTCTGCCACTTTTTGGAACTATCCAAATTTTACGTTTTATTGAAAAAATCTAATCAGTTAGCCCCATTCCCAACTAAAATTCTGGGCCAGTCCCTCGTGGGTTTCATAATTATCTTGCCTGATAACTACTCCATAGAAGATATTCATCACTTATTCCTAAACAACTGATATCAGATTCACTTCAATGTCCTTTAAGATAATGATTGAAAAACAAATTGAATACCACCAACTTTGCTTCATGTTTTTATTATTCCTTTACCAGAAGAAGATACAACAGACTGTGATGCTATGGCCCAGGCAGCTTGGCGAATCCATCTGGAACAACTAGTGCCATGTTCTCGTTGTGGTCGTACCTTCTTTCCCGACCGTTTAGCTGTGCATTGCAGAAGCTGCAAAGGTCAAGGTCAGGTTACTGAACATTCACCTCGCTTACCAGTTAAAGGAACTGAACCATTAGAACCCTAATGACGAATCTACAACTAAGAAGCACACGTTGCATGGAACTTCTGTTTATTCAGACTGTAGACACTGATGGTGTATATATATATATAACCATAGTAACTAGTATCATTTTGTACGCCGATCAGCATTCGACATACAAATCCTGTAATTTGCAACTGTAGTTTGGAGCGATTACTTGTAACTGTTTTGAAAGTGAGACTAGAAGAGGAAAAGACAAGGTCTATATCATTGACTACTGTTTTCCAGGAAATAATAACAGTATTGATGTGAAGTTTGGCCTTCAGACAATACTGTAAATGAAACGGACAATGTCCGTTTTGAATATTTTTAAATGTTTTACTTCTGGTAATTCACTTTGTTGACTCAGTGACGATGATGGTAAGAACCAAGTTTGTAAAATGATCAGTTGTAACAAAAATTAACATAATGAAATGATTATGTTTGGGTTATAATTTTATTGCTAAAAATCACCGTCAACAGCAGTGATTCCTAAACTCTAGTGATCCGAAGACCTTTTTTATTCCTTTTTACGGCCTGGCATGACCAGGTGGGTTAAGGCGTTCGACTCGTAATCTGAGGGTCGCGAGTTCGAATCTCCGTCGCACCAAACATGCTCGCCCTTTCAGCTGTGGGGGCGTTACAATGTGACGGTCAATCCAACTGTTCGTTGGTAAAAGAGTAGTTCAAGAGTTGGCGGTAGGTGGTGAGGACTAGCTGCCTTCCTTCTAGTCATACACTGCTAAATTAGGGACGGATAGCACAGTTAGCTCTCGTGTAGCTTTGTGCGAAATTTAAAAACAAAAAAGATTTCTTTTTCTTCGCGGATCCATAACTTGGCCCGAGATGGACAAGTGGTTAGAGCGCTCAACTCGCAATCTGAGGGTCGCTTGTTCAAATTCCCATCACAACAAACATGCTCGCCCTTTCAGTCGTAGTGGCGTTATAACGTACGGTTGATCACAGTATTCGTTGGTCAAAAAATATTCCAAGAGTTGGCGGTAAGTGATGATGACTATCTACCTTCTCTCCAGTCTTACACTGTTGAATTAGGGACGTCTGGCACAGATAGTCCTCGTGTAGCTTTGCGCGAAATTCAAAATAAATAAACCTATCGATATTTTTTGTTTTGATAAGGAGTTTTTTAAAGAGAAAATTTGTATTACAAAATTAAGCATATTAATTGATATAAATTTAATTTTATAAAATAAATAATTCTCTAAATTTTTTGGACATGATATACGGCACCTTGGTATACCCTCGCGGTCCTAGTCTGAGAAACGCTGCTTAGAGGACTTATTTTAACAAAATTGACCGCAAATTCACGCGAGTTAATCAAATTTAACATAATGATATTATTGCTGTAAAGCAATGTATTCTCTGGTGAGTAAGCGACAGTTTACCAAACCATAACGCTAAAACCAGGGGCTCGATTTCCCAAAATGGATATATAGAGTTAAGCTATTCCCTTGAGTAGCTTTGCACAAAAACTGAACAAAATAACAGCAGTATATCAGTTATTACACTGTCTGGATACGAATTGGTTTTGAATATCATTAGAAAGCAAAAGATTGTATACTCCAGTATGGTTTGATATAGTTCTTTTAAGTATGAAACAATCTCTTAAACGAACACAAATAAATCTGGAGAAGATCGTCTTGGGATGAAATATTTATTAGAAAAACTACGTCTCACTGCCAAGTTGATGTCATGTCACAGTTTCAGTGAATGAGTTGAAAGACCTTAGTCTTGTGACGTCACAGTGATGTATTTAGGAGAGTTCGAACAGTTCTGTAAACGAAATAGTTGTGCACAAACCAACTTTGACTGAAGAAGTCCTGTTGTGAAGTTTTATTATTTATTTATTTATTATTTTAATGTCTGATAATTAACTTTACTGATCCAGTGAGAATGACAAATGTAGACCAAATTTTAGATTTTAGGACTTGTAAAAATAACAATACCTTTGAGATGAGTACAACAGTACCATTGAGAAGAATACAACAATACTATTGAGAAGAATACAACAATACTATTGAGATGAGTACAACAATACCATTGAGAAGAGTACAACAGTACCATTGAGAAGAGTACAACAATACTATTGAGAAGAATACAACAATAATATTGAGAAGAATACAACAATACTATTGAGATGAGTACAACAGTACCATTGAGAAGAATACAACAATACTATTGAGAAGAATACAACAATACTATTGAGATGAGTACAACAATACCATTGAGAAGAGTACAACAGTACCATTGAGAAGAGTACAACAATACTATTGAGAAGAATACAACAATAATATTGAGAAGAATACAACAATACTATTGAGATGAGTACAACAGTGCCATTGAGAAGAGTACAACAGTAAAGAAAGAACTAGAAAGAAAAAAGACTGCATTGAAGACAGTGCTTTGAATTTAGTTTTTGAGAGTAGATAGTTTAATTACATAACTGATAAAAAACAAAAACGTAATCACAGTTCGTAGCGGTAGCCATAAGTTACACATAAAAATTGAATTTAAAGAATAAGACATTTAGAATATTTTTCTGTGTAATTTTTTTCTCGAAAATATCCTGGCTCAGTGCCTTTCGATTGTGTTGTACATAATATAGTGAAATAGATTTTAATGTAAAAAGAAATGGACTTCCCTCCTTCGTAACTGATCACTGTGGCCAGTGTTTTAAGGTATTTATAAAATTAATGTTGTTAATTTAATATTATTTTGTTTCTATAATAGTTTGAAGATTTAACTGTCACTGCAAAGAAGCTACCATTTACTTCTGGAAACTAGGTTAAACCCTGTACTACGCCCGGCATGGCCAAGTGGTTAAGACGATCGATTTGTAATCTAAGGGTCGCGGGTTCGAATTCTGGTCGCACCAAACATGCTCGTCCTTTCAGCCGTGGGGGTGTTACAAATGTTCGGTCAGTCCCACTATTCGTTGCTAAAAGAGTAACGCAAAAGTTGGCTGTGGGTGGTGATGACTAGTTGCCTTCCCTCTAGTCTTACATTGCTAAATTAGGGACGACTATCACAGATAGCCCTCGAGTAGCTTTGCGCGAAATTGAAAAAAAAACAACAAAACCTATATCACCCGAACTTTCAGCAATTATAAAAATTTTAGGGCTAAACGTTATGGGCTGCATGTACTCTAAGTGATATGTTGTTTACAACGTAAGCGTGAGTTTATCGGAGTCGTGAGAGCTAATTTTCCACAGTTGTTATCCAATACAAATGTCTTTTAACTACATTTTCTTTATTGACACTAAAATCAACTGATTTACAATATCTTAGTAAACTTTTCTTGTGTAACGTTTTCAAGTTCAGTTTAACATATTCACTATTACATTCTAATTACTCTAGCAATACTAAGGCTCCAACGATATCCATCGCTTTAAGTTATTAAATCTTGATTTGGTTTGAATTTCGCGCAAAGCCACACGAGGGCTTTCTGCACTAGCCGTCCCGGACAAGTTTAGCAGAGGGAAGGCAGCTGGTCATCACCACCCACCGCCAACTCGTTTTACCAACGAATAGTGGAACTTACCGAACATTATAACGCCCCCACGGCTGAAGGGACAAGGATGTTTGGTGTGACGGGGAGTCGAACCCGCGACTCTCGGATTAGGAGTCGAGTGCCTTAACCACCTTGCCATGCTAAGGATTTTAAATCTTGTAAACCGAATATTTCATTATTATTTCTGTAAAAGCGGCTGGCAAAGAACATTTAATTAGCGTATGTATAATATTATCCATCTTCTATCTTTATTGATATAACACTATCGAAATGAAATGCGAACACATTTCTTATCCTAGCCACAGTAATTCAATTTTCTACATGTAGAAGTAATGTCACTACATGAAAACACAAGCGGAAATAATTTCAGAGACCTCGCAAAAAAATCGTTTTGGAATAAAAAAAAGTACTAACAACAAACTTGTCCACATTAAGCCACTCACAAAATTTGGATGAGTTCTGTTATGTAAATTTTAAGTTGTGAAATACAGGTATTATTTTTTTTACTGTTGTTCAAAGATGTAATTTCTGCGCATCCATATTTATTGTACTTAACTTTAATACAATGAAATAAATAAATTACGTACATACTGCGTCTGGTGATAGTTATACAGGTTACATAAAATTAGAAAGATACAAGTGTAACCCAGTTCAGAAGAAAGTCATTTTGTGAAAATGGCATTGTCCTCCATTTCAGCAATGTAGAACGAAGTTGATTCGCACTGTCATATCATGACTGTAATGTTATTTGTTGTTAAGTATTTATGATTTTAAAGAAACAAAACTCGCTTTTCTTAAAGACCATTAGAGGTCCTTAACAACTAAATGTACCATAAGATTTTATTTTAGTCACTAAAACTTGATACTTTGAAAATCGAATATTTTTAATGAGTGCAAATGAGATTTCCACAGCTTCCATGGTTTTCACTTCCACCCTGGCCCGGCATGGCCTAGTGCGTAAGGCGTGCGACTCGTAATCCGAGAGTAGCGGGTTCGAATCCCTGTCGCATCAAACATGGTCGCCCCTTTTAGCCGTGGGGGCGTTATAATATGATGGCCAATTCCATTATTCGTAGGTAAAAAGAGCAGTCCAAGAGTTGGCGATGGGTGGTGATGGCTAGCTGCCTTCCCTCTAGTCTTACACTGCTAAATTAGGGACGGCTAGCGCAGATAGCCCTGGTGTAGCTTTGCGCGAAATTCAAAAACAAACAAATAGTCTTAACTTGATCCACTACTAATTGCCAACTTTTATTACGGTTGTCTGTGTACCTACTGCTACCTATTCCAAGTTCGCAACTTTAATTAAATAAAACAAGCATATTTGATTTAGCAACGCACCTATTTTCGTAATTCCAAACAGTCATTAATAAACAGGTTATGACATCAGAACGTAAAAACACAAATAATGCTCGTTTTCTCTAGGTTGTGTTTTCATGAAGCCTTTTCAATAAATATCGAAAGATTTTTTTAAATTCACCTTGTTTTTCCATTAGTAAAACACATGTAATTATAATAATTAAATACAGGCCATCGCATTGAGTTTCAGTGGGCTTCTGTCTTTTAATATCCTTGGTTCTATGTTGTGTGGTTTTCAAAGTCCTTGTTTTACATTAAATAGGAGCACCAAACACGTACCACTTTATTAACATGAATTTAATATTGCTTGCTTTGTTAGTACATTAACAGAAAACGTTTTCAGACGCGATACTGTTACCTTAACTTTATCAAATGACAAACAAGACACACTTCAAAGACCTTACAAGAAACTTGTATAATTGTTGAATTAAAATCACCGATAAGAAGAGAGATTTTTTTTTTTTATACAGCATAGTTTAAGATTCATTAAATAGTCAAATCGGAGTAGAATTTCTATTTTCATAAAATATGGCATTTGATTACGTAAGTAGTTAAAAGCCATAAAATCTATACTGAAAATAAACTTAAGTACAGATGATATGCTTACATAGAAACTGTATTTAAGTCGTTTAGTAAATGTGGATAAGAAAATTCACGTCAGTTTCTTTTGTGGACAATGAACCCTCAAACAGCGATATATCTATCATATGTCAGTTTATCTTGTAGCTGTGCATTTGCACATGTCCAGCTAATTTTTCAAATAGTTCAAGAGCAAACTTTGCGGGTAATAATCGGAAGGTCCTGGTATGAACGACAAAGCCATCTACCTTCTCTCAAGTGGAGGTAAAACGCTACTGTATGGTTATCATCCAGGTGTGATGGGAATCCACGTGGAAGTTTCCAGGTGTCCAGTCATTAACCACAAATCTGGCATCAGGATTTTGTTTCTGACACTCTTCTGGATCCTAATAGCTCCAAATTTGAACTATGTTCTTATCCCTTATCACAGCTAGATGAACCAAACCTGATGCATGCACTCAGTTGTAGACCTCTCCAACACACAGATATAGGGAATTATATTACCATTTACAGATAATGGACGAGCACGATCAGTGAATCTTGAGTGGGTCTCTGAATCCTCACAGTGAAACGTTAGTATTTAATCAAAGTAGAATAAGAAATTCATTATTGGTACATTTATAGAAGAAAATTCATTGATGTCATTAACTTGTATTATTGGTTATAAATTAACAATAGGGTTTCCATCACTTGTACTTTTAAAAGTACCAAGTAATTTTGTAATATTCAAACTGAAACCATAAAATATATTTAATTATTACTACATAAAGCATAATGTCCTCTCACAGTCAACATTTAGTAATGTTACTATCCACTAAATTTGAGTAAGAACAAACTTTTGTCCAACTGAATTTTGGTTGATTAATAATTATCATATATTACTCATCTGTCCAATTTCTGGATGCAGTGTCACAGGTATAACTAACTGACATTGATCTTATGTTTTTTTTTTTAATTTTGCACAAAGTTTCATGAGGGCTATCTGCACTAGCCATCCTTAATTTAGCAAGGACTAGAGAGAAGTCATCACCACCCACCTTCAACTCTTGGTCTACGCTTTTATCAACAAACAGTAGGATTGAGTATCACATTATAATGCCCCCATGGCTGAAATGGGTGAACATGTTTGAGGTAATGGGGATTCAAACCTGTGACCTCCAGGTTGTGAGTCAAACATCCTAACCCACCTGGCCATGCCAGGCCCTGATGTTATAAAAAAGACAACACACAGACAAGTCCTGGCAATAAAGTAGGTAGTGTTTATTACACTAACAGCTTATATTTATTTCCATAAATGGCAAAAATTACAGACACATCAACACTTCTTATTGAAATAAAACATAGAACTAAGAAGCAACTGTTTTTAGCTAGATAAACTTATTTCTGAAAGTACATTTTAATAATTAATACCACAAATAACACACAATTGCCTTGTATTGTGTTTGACTCCACAAAAACAAGTGATTAGTAAAACATGTTTGGTTTCAATTTTAAAACTGGAATTAGTTCAAATTTAATCATGCACTGTTAAATGCTGTATTACAAGAAGTATTTACAAGTACAAAAAACATTTTTTTTAACTGTATATTCATTAAAAACTTTCCAGATCTATTCACTGTTCCAAAAAGTATTATGACTAAACAGTAGATGACAGCATCCAACATTAAGTTCAAATTAAAATACAATTCCATCCTAACTTCCACTAAACAAAAACTAATATTTCTGAACTAATGCTTTCCAGAAATGCTACAATCGTAGTAATTTCAATTTGAGTAACCACTGCAGTTATTTCATCTTATAAAGATTCATAAGTCATACAAAAAAAAAATTACATCTGAAAAGTGCTCATCCAAAGTGAAAAAAACAAACAAATCAAAAACTAAAGAAAAATATCCAAGAAACAAAGTACACAGTAAGAT
The DNA here is from genome assembly GCF_004210375.1 of Tachypleus tridentatus. Lineage (NCBI taxonomy): Eukaryota > Metazoa > Arthropoda > Merostomata > Xiphosura > Limulidae > Tachypleus > Tachypleus tridentatus. The sequence continues at coordinate 56,326,849 of NC_134832.1, read as the reverse complement.
TTTAAATTCTATATTTTATCTACATGGTTATTAATCACCACTGAGTATTAAACTAGAGAAAGCTAATGTCAAAAGTATGCTAATAATTTCCTTAAATCCTTCAACTGCTCCATACCTCATGTTTTAGATTTTCCCAATTATCTGGTTGTACCAGTGATTTATAAATGTCAACCTCTGACAGCAAAACATTGAGCAGTTCTAGTGACGTGTATTACTGTGCTAAGTATAACATTTGTACAGTTTAGTCCTGTTATTCACAACAGTGATCAATGCTGTGCCAGTGCATGACATAAGAGGAAGTGACCACATTGATAAAAGACAAACAAGACCCCTTTGCCATTTCATCTTATTTTGCGGTCAGCAAGGGTTGTCACTGACATGACTGACTTCCCACACCACCAGGCATTTTGTTACTTTTTTTGCACCTTAGATGGTGCTTTTCCCCCCCATTCATACCAACCTCAGCAGTGAAAGAGGTAAGGATCTCATTCTGCATGAGAACACAGTTTGCTTCATCTATCCTGGATTACATCTTCTAGGTGAGGCATACCACAGTAATCAGTACACTATATCTACTGATCAGTTTTAGTAATCAAAACAAATAGTTGTTCAAACAAAAATGTGTAAAGTAAGTAATTGTAATCACAATATTACAAGTGGAATATAAAACAAAATGCATTGAGTTTTTACATAAATATATACGATTAAAGAGAACATTTGATATGGAAAAACCTAATAGGATTTTGGACAAATCACAATAACAGCATACAATATGGGATAAAAAACTGGATTTACTAAAATATGTGCTATTCAAAAAATGTTATATGGATTTTTTTTTGTAGTGTACGCTCAGTGAAACTTATTACAGAAACTGGATCTGGTTTGAATTGACAGAAAGAAAAATTTTGGAGAGGTTTAGTTGGATTGTATGAAGATTTTCAATCTTACTGATATTCAAAATAATGTTTCAAAATAGAAATAGAATTACAATTTACTCATCAAAGCAACGATAATGCAGTTTAAACCACAAAGACTGACCAATCTGAAAAGTAATAACCTTGTTCTAACTTTCAACATAAACCATGTATCATGGAAAGTGGCAATACAGTAGATTCCTCCATTTTCTGTTGATTGTGCAATATTTAAGATTAAAGCATTGACTCTACCCCCCATGCATCGTATAATTGTTAAAGATCAAATCATTTCAACATTTTATCCATCTCAAATATTCTGTTTGGTTGTATATATGTTTAATGTAGCGACTATCATGTGAGTCCAACTGTATGTCATGGAATACTGTCTTTGAAACAGCCTTCTGTTGTTACTAGTTAGTGTAGTTTGCTAGCTACTGAAACGTGTATTTAATAAACAGTTACTTCTGGGTCACAAGTCATTTTTATTTACAAGTTTTCTTTTCCTCCAGTATTCACCAAGTTTCACAAGGACGTAACAACAGATCCTCATGCTTATCACTTCCCAAAGTAACATACATTAGTAACTCATAGTAAAACATATCGGTTACATATTCATAATAATTGTGAATGACTTCAAAAAAACTCTTGATGTTATAAAATGAATTTTATGGTGACTTTCACACACTACAGGAGTGGTGACCACTGCTCTATATTATGTGCTATGCAACAGGAATGAAGACACTAAGAGACCAAGAACATTACTCGGCACAGCCAATGGGAAGCCTCTACTTAATTTCTATATTAACAAGGAAGTGTTTTATAAAGAACACGAGACCTGTATACACGATTCAAGATGCTGTTAAATGTTAAGTTACAGCAGAACACAACACCACAAATGTCTCTACGTTAGACCTGTGTATTCTGTTTATCAGTTAACCATGATGCTAGTCATATTGACGTGGAGTCAGGAATAAATATCATAATACCAAAGAACATGGTGTACACAAAAAATGATCTTATTTCTACTTGGCAGAAATGTCTTATGGTTTTCTTATAACAAAGAAAATATATATATGTAAAAAATATTCCATTAAACCTTACAATATTACAGAGAGTAGGTTACCTTCCTAGTCCATGTGTGGAAAGTTTATGCTTTCATAGTTTGTTTTATTCAAATTTTGAACACCATTTTAGATTTAAAATATATAAATTATTCTTGTTCTGTTTTTTAAAATTTCAAGTTTTAAACATTTCTACCAAAGGTCATTAGAACTGAATAAATTACAAAACTGTGTGCTGTAAGCTCTTCTTGAAAAGAACTGGTAGTTTTTGAATGAAATGGGTGGGTGGTCCTCAAGTTTGTCTTACTCAATAAAAATAAAATCCTTTGGGTATGTTTCTGCTTAACTGTACTAATGATAGTGAATTGTTGTATTTTGGGTTTTGTAATGTTATTTTACAATAACTTGCATATAAATTGGTATTTGACTAAAAATTTTTAATCCAACTGCTATGAATTTTTTACTGTGAAAGCTTTTGTAATTTTAGTAAAAAAATAAAATCTTTCAATGAATTACCTTCAGTAACGTGATTACAGTAGAAAAACCAATAGCATTTGATACCAGTTTATAGTTTGTTATCAAGCAATGAAAAACTATTAAGAAATATAGACTTCCAAAGACACCCTTCACACATGTATGTTCAGTCTTCACCTTCACAATATGTTTTTACAAACAAAATTAGGATAATTGGTTGGTTTCAACAAATAATATACTCATGCTCTATGAAAACCAACTGAATACCAAAGTTACAACTGTAATTTAATTAATAAAACCAATGAAGGTAAAAAAAAACTAGTTGTATTTAACCGTAGTAACACAACCTTTAAATAATAGTCAAGTATCTGATTTTGATTTACTAAACTTTAATATACACTGCAGTACAAGAATTTTGTTTAAGTACAGTTCTTAAAAAGTTAGACAAGAGCAAATAAATAAATATGTTCACACTAAAGAATGAACACACAAAGTACCATTAGTATCTGAAGAAGCTACTTTACACATAACAAAGAAATTACTTCCACAGATTCAGAACTATCTCTCCTTAAGAGATAAGCACACAAGAGCACATGCAGTAATGACAAATAATATATAAAGTTTTAAATGCATTATATAGTTAAAAAACTGCATATAGAGAAATGGTACCTTAAATAGCTGTTATCCACTCTTTCCAAATAATACACATTATTACACAGTAAGATTAAAGAAACTAGTATTACATCAAAAGTGCTACAAACACAGTAACTAGCTACAAAGAATTCTACAGTAAAGGTATGTATATAAAGAGTACTTGGATCTCCTTGGTTCACAAAAACAAAACACAACAAAGGAGCAAACACAATATTTTACAGAGATAAAAAATTATTATTAGACTCCTGGATAAGCTATCATACTATATTATAATGGTTTATTCTTAAAATGAGTAAACCACAAGAAGCTGTAGATGAGATTGACTCTAAATTACTTTAGTTGTATACAAACGAGTCGCTTGAACAAACACAACTAATTATGAGAAACATGGATTAATTTAAAGTAACTTTCAAACACCAGCCTACTAATAAAAAAGTAAAATTGCATATAAACTAATTAGATACTCAAGACATGCTAAATTGTTAAACTAATCATATGACTGTGCCTGTCATAAATGCTTTGCTTTATAATAACTACTTGTTGTAGAAGTCATTGATTTCTAGTTTTATTTAACCTTCTGGTTTATTTAACTCATCCTGGAGCTGAACACTGGCTGTATAGAAACCATCTCTCATGACTCTTAAGTTAATAAAAAAAAAAGGTTTACCAATATAAACAAAATAATTGTTGTTTTTTTCAGTAAAGTGATTTTAAACTTCAGTGTTGTATTCTCAAACATTTCCAGAAAACTGTCCCGCTTTTGAGATTCAACCATTCACCGTCATATTCACTGTAGTCCCAAATAAAACAAGCCATTAAACATTTATTACTTTTGCTTAGATTTAAATCACCTACTTTTCATGGCCAGTTATTTTCAAATTGTTCCCGATTTGTCAAACTGAGAACTGTCACCTATAAATATTTAAAATGCCGACAAAGAAAAACTTTTAGGTCATTAATTTCTTGAGATATATGGAGAGTTACTTAAAAACTGAACAATGGTAATTATCTTAGCATTACAGACAGAAAACTTATTACTTTACAATCTCACTTACAGAATTAAAATTATCTTGAAATATTCCCATTAATTATACTATAAAGTTTGAGAAATTATTCTAAATTGAATACAACCATTAAAAATGTTTACGTCCACCATCAGACGTCATGACTGCATCACCAAAAGAACCCTTAGATACGTACCACTAACGTAGCACAAGGAATCAAGCAGTATTTTACATATCGCTGAATGCCTTTACCATAACTTGACCTCATAATTAAACAGTAATTTCAAATATAACAGCACTGTGAATTATTGTAAAGTCTTAGAGCAAACTATATTATACAAAAAATCAGAGCACTTTTCTCTCTTTGAAAACGTTCAAGCCTCAGTTTTTGCCTGAAATGACGAAACATCATCTTACCTAATATCGGACCCCACCACCATAAGACTGGTTAATAGCAGTTTGTGCAGCCCCAGCAGCTGCTGACTGAACATGTTCATTATGGAGAACTCCTTGGGCAAACTCTTGTTGAGCTTTAGCAAAGCTTGCACCAGTGTTACGATAAATACGATGCACCTAAAATAATAATGTAGGGTTAACAGTATCAGACACACATTATTGTAAGTTACACAGTTATAAATATAGTACATAATAAAGATAATGTAAGGTTAACAGTATCAGAGACACATTATTGTAAGTTACACAGTTATAAATATAGTACCTAATAAAGGTAATGTAAGGTTAACAGTATCAGAGATACATTATTGTTAGTTACATAGTTATAAATATAGTACCTAATAAAGATAATGTAAGGTTAACAGTATCAGAGATACATTATTGTTAGTTACATAGTTATAAATATAGTACCTAATAAAGATAATGTAAGGTTAACAGTATCAGAGACACGTTATTGTTAGTTACATAGTTATGAATATAGTACCTAATAAAGATAATGTAAGGTTAACAGTATCAGAGACACGTTATTGTTAGTTACATAGTTATAAATATAGTACCTAATAAAGATAATGTAAGGTTAACAGTATCAGAGACACGTTATTGTTAGTTACGTAGTTATAAATATTGTACCTAACAAAGATAATGTAGGGCTAATTCTATCAGACTCGCATTACATTTCCTTTTTTATATATGATATAAGACAATACTGTAAGTTACACAGTTATAAATATGTAATAAAGATAATGTAAGGTTAACAGTATCAGAGATACATTATTGTCAGTTACATAGTTACAAATATTGTACCTAATAAAGATAATGTAAGGTTAACAGTATCAGAGATACATTATTGTTAGTTACATAGTCATGAATATGGTACCTAATAAAGATAATGTAAGGTTAACAGTATCAGAGACACGTTATTGTTAGTTACATAGTTATAAATATTGTACCTAACAAAGATAATGTAGGGCTAATTCTATCAGACTCACATTACATTTCCTTTTTTATATATGATATAAGACAATACTGTAAGTTACACAGTTATAAATATGTAATAAAGATAATGTAAGGTTAACAGTATCAGAGATACATTATTGTCAGTTACATAGTTACAAATATTGTACCTAATAAAGATAATGTAAGGTTAACAGTATCAGAGATACATTATTGTCAGTTACATAGTTATAAATATGTAATAAAGATAATGTAAGGTTAACAGTATCAGAGACACATTATTGTTAGTTACATAGTTATGAATATAGTATCTAATAAAGATAATGTAGGGCTAATTCTATCAGACTCACATTACATTTCCTTTTTTATATATGATATAAGACAATATTGGAAGTTATACAGTTATAAATATACCCTCCAAAAACAAACACATGGGAAATAACCAATCTCTGGTCTCTTTATGAAGAACATTTTAAAAATAAACTTTGAATTAATATCAAAATTTTATTCAAGCTTTCTGCAGTGCAATAACAGTTATTTATAGAGGTATTAGATTATCAAACACGGTACTCTACCATAGAAAAACCTCATAAAATTAGTTATTAAGGACCCTGTGAAGTTTAAAGATGAGATGTCTACACATGTAAGGTTTCCACTGGATTAAGGATTTTTCGACATCCTAAGATGCATTTTCTGAATATAATTTGCATTTTTCGGTTGTCTCATTTTGATGTATTTTATCAGATGATTGAACAATTTTTATCAATCTGTGAAACCTTTTCCATCATTTTCTCAAGTGGATGGATTATTTTTTTGTCAAGAAAGATGTTCAGTTTAATCCACAAATGTCTGTTACTCATACAAATGTTTGAGTATGAATTTATTCAAGACTGAAACACAGAAGATTGGTTCCTTACCTTGATATATGGATTTATACACGAATGGTTCCTTACCTTGATATATGGGTTTATACACGAATGGTTCCTTACCTTGATATATGGGTTTATACACGAATGGTTCCTTACCTTGATATATGGGTTTATACACGAATGGTTCCTTACCTTGATATATGGATTTATACACAAATGGTTCCTTACCTTGATATATGGATTTATACACAAATGGTTCCTTACCTTCATGTGGATTTATACACAAATGGTTCCTTACCTTCATGTGGATTTATACACAAATGGTTCCTTACCTTCATGTGGATTTATACACGAATGGTTCCTTACCATGATATGTGGATTTATACACGAATGGTTCCTTACCATATGTGGATTTATACACAAATGGTTCCTTACCTTGATATGTGGATTTATACACGAATGGTTCCTTACCTTGATATATGGATTTATACCAGAATGGTTCCTTACCTTGATATGTGGATTTATACACGAATGGTTCCTTACCTTGATATATGGATTTATACACGAATGGTTCCTTACCTTGATATGTGGATTTATACACGAATGGTTCAATACTTTTGTGTATGGATTTATACACAAATTGTTTCTGACCTTGGTGTATGGATTTATAAAAGGATGGTTCCTTACTTTTGTGTATGGATTTATACACAAATGGTTTCTGACCTTGGTGTATGGATTTATAAAAGGATGGTTTTTTACTTTTGTGTACAGATCCATACAAGAATGATTCCTTACCTTCAGCAGCATGAATCCTATCATTAGAGCAGCCAATCCCCACAAGAATCCAATGATCAAGACAATTCCACCAACAGTGTAGCTGCTTAGTGTAATAGGGGGTGTTCTCAGTGCACCAATGCCATTCACAAAACCACTATAAAAAGATCCTTCCTTTAGAGTTGACAATTCAACTTTGCAAATAACTTAAAAAATTAGAATTTATGTTACAAAAACAACATTAGACACATGTGAAGTTACAAGTTACATTGTATGTCTATTACAGCAGTGGTTCCCAACCTTTTTTTATGCCCTGCACCCCTAAAAAAATTTAATATGTTCTCACACCCCTCACAGTAATTATTTATTTAAGAATAAAGGTGAAGGTGGCCAAAACAAATTTTTATAATTAATTTTTAATGATATATAAACAAAAATGAAACATTTGGAAAAGAAAAAAATATTACAAATATAAACAATAAAAAAAGAAAAAAACTGAAATGTTATCTCGCACCCCTGGTTCGGAACCACTGTATTACAGATAGCTAAAATGTATTTTATTCTATAAATCTGCATATATTTATCAATACATTGTTTTAGAATGTTTGGAAATTTCTGTGACAATGTTCAAAACTCGTGTCTAATGCTTTAAAACCTTTTATAAAGAAAAAAATCCTGCTTTAAATGATAGAAATCCTATTTTGAAAGAGTCCTTCCATTCACTGGAAGTTATCTTAATGCTGTTTTGTCATTAACTTTGGAAAGCCAAGATTACACAAAGAAATGTGTGGTGTTTGAAAATCAAGTACAGTATGTGGTTATACCATACATAAAGTTAAAATCTTTGTGTGAAAGAAATATATCTATAATTCAATTATATATATAAAACTGTATTTTTCATGTGTTTGTACATTCTAGGTTTAGAACATGAAGGTGCATGTGTCCCCCTTCTAACTCTCTCTACATGAGCTTGGTCAATTTAACCATGTGATCTTTTTGTGCTTGTTTAAAGTCTATTGATTTAGTGCTTTTAACCTTCAATATAGTGCACGTCTTCACAAAATTTGGCAATTTTTCAATCTTTCACACACAAAAAAATCATATTTTTAGTGAAGTACTTTTATCAAACTAAAGATATGTTCATTAACTGAATGAGTATGTGTATTGATTAGCCTGTGTGCAAAGCAATTTACATGTTGATTAAAAAACTCAAATTTTCTTCAAGTAATCCCTAAAATCTCCTAAGTACATTTCAAATGCTCATTTTCACTAACACTTTTATACTTTATCACTACATGAGACCGGTTAATTTGACCGACCTTGTAACCACCATCAAAACTAAAATCTAAATAAATCTAAAGTACCCTTTTTTTTTCTACAATGACCTGAAATTGTAACATAAAACATTTACTTAAGCATCTTTAAGCTTGTAACAGTATGCATCTACTTATAATTAAGTTTTACTGTCCTTTAAACAATGTCTAATTGCTATCTATAGCATTGTAAGTTATTGTAAATCACTAGGGTAATGCACAGCTCACATTATGCTATCAAATTACATTCCTCTTGAACTACTGTGACTTGCTCTTGTGAATGCTTGGTGAAACATTTTTATTAGGCTAAAATTTATTTTACCTGATCTAACCTAGAGACCCTACTTTTACACTTCAGTTATTTTTATAACAAATAAAGAATAAAAATGTAAAATGAGAAATACAGTACTTATCCAGTCTTCTTTTCTCTTGCTGTCAGATGTTGATGACACTTAACCCTACTTATATTTTCTATACTGATGGTAGTGATGCACTAAATAATTTTTATTTGTTTAAATAATGCACCAAAGAACACAGACCAATGCCGTGTAAAAAACAGACACTTCCCTTTAACTCTTGGAATTTTTCTGGCTTTCTAACTATGCAATAAGAGCTGTTGCAAGTTCATCCAAGCTAATTGTTAGCTTTCTCAAGGGAACAGAGCTTGTACTCTTGAGTGAAATTGACAGTTATCTGTTCAGAACACAAGATTATAAAATATGTTACTTGATAGATAAAAACCCTGACTTTCTGTTGGTTATAGGTAATATATAATTGAACATAAAAGAAAATTATTAAATCGTGAGAGGTCTGATTTTCTATTTGATAGCTCTGTAACCAAACAAAATTGAAGGCTATAAAAATTATGATATGTCTGAGCAATGATAATTTTTAGTGAGTAATTTATGTTCTAATTTTATACAGACAGCAAGATGCCGTAGAAAATGTGTCATGTGTCACAAAGAAATATTAATTTAAAAAAAAATATTGTTTTATAGCATTAAACTTTAAACCTCGTGTACTATTAATGGATTATTAATAAATAATACTAATTAGTATGACATTAACAAAAGGTAGTTTAATAAAACATTGAATGTAAGATACTAAAACCTCATGTCATGGGCAAAAAAGGTTAATGTTTTATTTCATAGTTGTTAATTCAGTTTTTCTATTATAAATGTTATCAGTTTAATCCTTTTATTAAAATGTGATTATTAATTTAAAAACTTACCATGCTCCAGTGTCTGGGATCCCAACAGAGTACAAGCCAGCCAGCAACAGTTGAAAGAAAAACACAAAAAAGAAGACCATGAAGTTGAAAGAGCTATCACTCCTGTTAAAGAAATAGAAAAATATCTTAAATACTGGAAAATGTATTTCTTATCATTTCTTAGTGCTACACTAACTTCACAATTTCAACACACTGATAATTTTACATGACATTACAAGAACTGTTTAAAAACATTAAAACCAAATAGGCCTAACATAAAGTGTACTCACAAATAGGCATAACATAAAAGTGTGCTCACAAATAGGCCTAACATAAAGAGTACTCACAAATAGGCCTAACATAAAGAGTACTCACAAATAGGCCTAACATAAAGAGTACTCACAAATAGGCCTAACATAAAGAGTACTTACAAATACGCCTAACATAAAGAGTACTCACAAATAGGCCTATCATAAAGTGTTCTTAGTGATGCATGAATAAGATTAAATTGATATATTCTTTATTAAACTAACATCATTACAACAGCAAGAACACTATTATATTCTCACTTAAACTACAATTACTACAACTAAGTCTTTTTATATATAATAGAATAATAGCCATATCCACATTGTTCTACTTACTGTACCATACTTGGACAAAAATCTTTTTCATATTACACTACAATCTCTACAACCAGTGGTCTCTTTCTATATATTGTACTACAATCTACCATTTTTTTATGCATTAAACTCGCCACTACAATAAATCGTCTTTAAATATATTGCACTAGTCAAAACAAATGATTTGTCTACATATTGAAAATTTACCATTACCCAATGTTCTTTGTTCATATTAACCCTTTTGCTATGGATCAAAGGTCATGTCATCACATTTGTTGACTTGTATTCAAAATTGTATTGAACTACTATTTTATGAAGTTATATCAATAAGTTTGGAATCAAATTGTGGATTATAATTCAAACTTCAATATTATATGTAAGTTAATTTCTTAATTTAAAAGTAAATATTAAAAGAACACATCTAAATATAGATTTTAGTGAGTCACGTGGTATGTTGAATGCAGCACTGTTTAAAATATATTTGTGATGCCAACTAACATACTAAATCTATAGTTTCATACAAATTAGGAACTCAAATTACTAATACTGACAAGCTAGAAGATAAAATAAGAACCTTGTATCTATTCTGCTTACATGGTTTATGTATAAATTAAACACAGTGGCCCCACTCATCTCTTTTTATTTTAGAAAATGGTCCCTTATATATACTTACTTTAATACATGACATGTGAATAATTCATTAACAGATTAGAATACTCCTAGAGTGGCTTTCTTGAACATTTTAGTATGTGAAAAGACTACCACATTCTTTTAAACCAGGATTTCAAGGAGGTAGGTTGTGTCTTTCGTCTGCTTGAAGTTTTATGTTTTTTAAAATCTAGATACATCTTAGTTACTAAGCTTAACAAATTGTGGTGGAGTTCTACAGTATCAGTGTAGTTATTTATGATTTTTTGGTTATTCAATATTAAACCTATAACAAATTTTGTTTCATATCATCCACACGCAAAACTTTAAAAGGCTTAGCAACCAAGTACAGAAATCACAGAAAGAAGAGATAATTGTTTTCTTTACTTCGACTTGTTTTGTATTTTAAGAAACATAAGTTTAATAATTCAGTTCCAAACAGTAATAACCTTTATACATATATATATATAATGTATAATAACTGAAATGTGACTGTATATTACAAAATACTAGTCCACTAAAACACAGCCAATACAGGGAAGACTAAAGGTCAGTTTTATATTACTGGATATGTAACATGGGTACATGCACCACATCAATGCAAGTTATGTAATTAATCTTAGCTTGGCATGAATGTGATGTCAGTATAATAATAAATATATATACATGTAACTATATAGTGTTACGAGACTTAAGCTATTCAGACTAAATATTTCTATTTTTGTGTTATAACATCTAGTCATTCTAGCATGAAAACATACATGTTACTTATTTCCTAATTTGTTTATGATTTTTATGTGAAAGTCTTACTGAAAAAAACATTTGAAATGTATTTAGGAGGTTTCAAAGATGATGTAAATAAATATATTTGAGAATTCTGGGGTAAAGAATAGTTTTTTTTTAATCATGACATCAAATCATTTTCCAATCAGACTAGTAATGAAACAGTTTGTTTGTTTGTTTTTGAATTTCGCACAAAGCTACTCGAGGGCTATCTGTGTTAGCTGTCCCTAATTTAGCAGCGTAAGACTAGAGGGAAGGTAGCTAGTCATCGCCACCCACTTCCAACTCTTGGGCTACTCTTTTACCAACAAATAGTGAGATTGACCGTCACATTATAACGCCCCCACGGCTGAAAGGGTGAGCATGTTTGGCGCGATGGGGATGCGAACCCGCAACCATCAGATTATGAGTCGCATGCCTTAACACGCTTAACCATGCCGGGCCTAGTAATGAAACACTGTTTTCACAAACAGATCTTTACTAAAAATATTTCATTACAAAATCTGATTTGTTGTATACAAAATACACATCTTTACTAAGTCTACGAAATTTTGTGAAGACACACATGCTGTACCAAAAGTTATAGCGTAAATACTTAACCTGCAAATGTGTAGATGAACTTGTGTATGTGATACTGAGCCTGTAGCAAAAGGGTTAAAGTACAATCATAACAGCCAACAGTCTTCCCACATATTTTACTACAACTACTAACAATCCATATAAGCTGAACATTAAGATAAACACACAACTCATGAAAAAACAAAAAAAATCCTCACATACATAAGATTAAAAACCAACCTGAAGGCCTTGTAGAGTGGGCGGAACCAACATAAAAATGACAATGGAGTAAATAAAATAAAAGCCAGAAGAGAAAATCCAAAGGTTGTTCCTTCACCATATACCACTAACAGAGCAAGAGCCCCCAACATATTCAGGAACAGAAGACAAGAATAAACTGAAAATGTATGATAATAACACATGTTAGTTTTTCAGATATCAGGAAAAATAAACAATTTGATGATCAGCTCTCAGAGTATAAAAGTAGATTTCTTATTTACAGCATCTGTAGGGAAATATGAAATTTATGAATGTTTTTCATCTTAAAAGAGTTCAGAAAATAAGATGTGTGACAAGAAAGAATTATGGGTAACATTTATTACTTCAACAAATTTAAAAACATTCTAACTCACCAACAATGCTTGTTGAATTACCAATTTATCTTTTTACTAATATGCAATCATGGACAATCATAAAAGACAACAGAATCCAATACTTCAAGCAAAGCTTGTTAAATCAAGAAACCAATTGTAATATCTCACAGGTAAGTTTGATATGAATCTGTAGAATTCCTATTTATTTTCGTTATAACAGCAAAAAAGTCCAAATAAATGGTTATTCAAATACTATTGCTAATGAAAGGTTTATGTTAAAGTTTTAACCACATAATATTAAAATGTCACCAAAGAAAATGTACAAATGTGTCTTGATGGATTAATTAAAAAGTGTGTACTGAATATTGTTTTGAAATCATGGAATCTATATATTTATTTTCTATTCTGATAAACTTCCTAAAAGAAATCCCTTATTGTAAAGCTTCAATGTACAACTCTTAAGCCAGTGAACTGAATAAGAAGTAGTTCATTACGTCACGATTCACTAAAGGTGAAATGAGCTATCAAGCAACAGTGCATTTATAATGTTAAAACAAACCACAATGTAATAATACATAGGAGGGACATCAGTTGTGTAAAAAGAAACTGTAACAATGACACCAACTAGTAAAACTTGTGTCATTGCAAAAACAGCAAAGCAAGTAAAACATGGTATACCATCTGTAATCCAGCCTAATGAGTTACTTACATATCCATACATAGTAAACACTTTTGACAAGCTTTTGAAACTCCAGAGGGATATCGACCGAAATATCCTGATAAAAACAAGGCCCTACACAAAACTTCTTTGGAAGTGGCGGCCAGTTATTTGCTCGAGCTGTTAACAAAAGAGAAGAAATATCAAATTAAATGTTCTGATAAAAACAAAATTTAAAGTGGTGAATGACTGACTGAATGGGCATTGTTAAAAACCAAAAACTGATTTAGAAAGTAACATAAATATCTGACACAATCATACAAATATGAAAAAAACATGAATTTAAGCAAGCAAATGAACTTACCCTTTGTTGTGCAAACAGTTCCTTGCCTGTGGTATGTGGAAAGTTTCAAAATTCATTGAAAATAAAACACTGTGCCCCAAAATCAGAAGGCAGTCTTGAAAGGTTACCTACATATTCCTCTAGTCAATACTCAGTTTTCTCATACTGTTACCTCACCCTTGAATTACTGATATGATTCACACTTAGATGTTTAAGTTAAAATTTACAGCCAGTGCAAGTTTATTTAGAAGTAACCTCATAAAACATTTTTTTTCTGGTCTTTCAAGTTCTATATAAAGTTCAAATTTCACATGTTAAATAGCAATAAAATTATTTAATTAATAATTTAACTTCATAGTTCCTCAAGTTTTCTTACAATAAACTTGAAAATTAATAACACTTAAACAAATATTTGGACTATGCTTCTAATTCTCTGCATGTATTTAGACAGTTTTTTTAACATATAAGTTTAGTTAATAACTTCAAACAATTATAATAATAATATTATTATTATTATATACTGTAAGTAAAATAAATGATTTACATGCATGTTAAGACTGAAAACTACATGCAAGTTTTGGTTACAGTATTATGAGAAATAACCAACCTTATGAACACAAACATCTCTTCAATAAGAGTCAATGTACAAGAAATACTTCTTGAATTTGTATAAATATTCTTCAAAACTTAAGATACTAAGCCAGTATAATTTGCTTTGAAAACCCTTTATCCATTGGTTTCTTGGTGTTATCTCTGAACTCCATGAGAGAAGGCATTGTATTAAGTCATGAATCTCAGCCATACCACCCTATCCCTCCTTTAATGTATCATTTTTACATTTTACTCAACTGTTTTCCATTTGAAAAACTCATTTTCATTAACACTTCATACAATTCAATAATACAAATTAACCAGACAATTATAATGTAATATTTTAAAAGTAATAAAGATACCGTGTTCATAAATCTGGATGATTATTGAATTAGTTTTGGATTAAGCGAGCAAGTAGTTAGATCCATCACAATGTTGATAAAATAATTACACTATTAAAGTCAAGATTATTTTGGCAAGTTTATTTGCAATTAGTAAGCAAATATGATGTAAGAGAATTAGTAGGGTGAGAGAAAAAACTTCTATTGGAATACTTGGAAATGGTCAAATGCAATATTTAGCATTATCAAATTTATAAGGTCTTTGCATTAGCTATTTTTATGTTTAGTGCAAATTATATACTTTTTAGTGGCACATATTTTTGCATTAAAACTTTACTTATGCTTTAAGAAATAAAATATGTTTTAGCATGAGAAAATACCCAAGAGATGCTTTAAATAAATAGATAATTAATTTTGTAGGCGAGAGTCACAATTTTTGTAACAGAGAAGCACAAGGTAATTTGGGAAAAGTTATTTTTTTCAATCAGTATCTTTGAACACTGGTCATCAAGCAGTTCATCTGTTGAATAATAATTGTGACACTGTCGCATTATCCAAACACCTATAAGATATTAGTGATTAGTTAAGGACTAATGTAAGAGAAAAGAAAAAAACTGTTTATGTTCCACCACTATACGAGGCCTAATTTTTGTTTTACACTTAAAAACTGCTGCAGCAGGAAAAGTATATCAAAGAGTAAGTTACTAACTTTGTTGGTTCACTGGAATTCATACTTTTGTAAAAACTAAAAAGTCCACAAATAACCACGAATTGTGTCAGTACAAGGCAGAATATGTTTATATGGAATACATAATTTAATGTTTATTATGTTTGGAAGGAATCACTAAACTTCAAATATATTTAATCTAAACCAAAAACCCACTTAAAGTTAAGACACTCCTGTCTGTGAAATCTGTTCATTCTAGAGTAATTTACAAAATTGTATACAAAGTTTTATTAAAGGTCAAACATTTTACGGTGTTTAAGGTGGTTAGATATTCGATTACCTGGATTTTAGAAATACACCAAGTTTTCATTCTAATCAGGCCTTATGATTATGTTGCAGCTCACAGTTTTTAGGTTTTTTTTCCCCCAAAAAAGGCAGAAGGGTTCAGGACAGTTATTTGTTTACATTTTTTTTAAAAACAAGTTCTTTCATTTTTGTATGAAACTACTCATGTTCTTTACTTTCTGACCTTTTGTTAATCTGAAAAAATTCCTATAATACAAAACTCTGAGAGATAACTTACCATTATAGGGCGCACTGCGTAGTGCCTCTTCTTTGGCTTGAAGCTCAGCTGCTTTCCTTTCTAATTCCTAAATACAACCACAAAATGTTAAAAGTTACTTGTCTACCATGCTATATTTCTGAATGAATCATCAGTTTTACTATTAACCAAAGGTTTCCATCACTTCAAACAATATAAAAACAACAATGTTTAGATTACAATGCATTACTCTTCCAACTTCAACAAAGTTTTTATTAATTAGTATATCATTAGTACTTATTTTTAATTTGGTTTCAACTGACCTGATACCAAACATATTCACCTCGACATTTACAAAACTGAACAATTTTACTAACAAAAATATAGACTAACGGCACTCAAACACCAAAATCAGTAACGAAAGAAGTCGTTCAAAATCAAGAATAATTATATTGTCTAAAAGCACAATTTACAGATTAAAAACAATATATAGAAAGATGTCAAACTCTGTCAGCAATCACCAGAAAATAAGCACATTTTGTTTAGAAATGCTTTAGGGCACATGAAACACAATTTTTTAAAATAAAAAACTAAGGTTGAAAGCTGTTTCCCAGTGTACTTAGAGCACAGCATTATCTACAACTTGTGTTATTGCCAAAGAAAAATGTTTTACAATAACCATTTTCTAGTGGCAGTTAGACGTGCTAAGCATTATCCAAGAAGCTAAATATAATTCTCAACATATACCACTACGTGAGAGCTACAGATGTTAGATTTTTTTTTTTTTTTCGAGTGAAAAGCTATACAATGGGATACCTGCACTTTGTTCATCATGGGAATCCACCTGAAATTTTGACACTGTTTAAATCTGTAAGTTTACTGTTAACCCCACGAAACAACAGGTGTTAGGTATTTGAAGATGTACTAACCTCCTGCCTCCTCTGAAGTTCTTGGGTGTTAATGGATTGAGTTGTAGTGGGTGAATAAGCAGGTGGAGGCTCTGTCACTGGTTGCATCACTGCTGACTGGTTGGGAGGTTCTGAAATTGTTGGCTGATGCTGGTACTGAGGAGGATTTCCCCCCAACTGAGAAGGTTGCTAAAGAAACAGAAATACTTTAGAAATTATACCTTCATATACAGGGTGTTTGGAAAGTCACTTTGCACTTACATATTTATTAACAGACAAAACTGCACAGTGACTTTCCAAACACCCTGTATTAGCATGTGTTCTTATAGTACAGCTAATATCAGACTATCTGCTGTATCCACCAAGAGGAGTTTTTAACACTGTAAATCTATAAACCAACCACAGTCCTACTGGGGATATTAGTCAACAATGAAATATTCAAAATAAGTCAAAGGAAGTACTTCATCACATACGAGTGGATCATCACAAAACAATTGTTATAGTAAAGAAAAAAAAAAAAAAACTGACACAAGTTTGGCATTTCATTTTCAACTTTTTCACCAGTTTGTAAACAGCTTACATCCCAAACACCTTTTAATAAAAAAAATATGTGGCAAATTTCACCTAAAATCACATTTATCTACACATTCCAAAACATTCTGAATGTGGCCAAATGTGTAAGACCAGTATAAACTCAGGAATTTCACATTGTCACAGTATAAATATGTTATCTCAAAGATAACTCTGCTCATGTAAACACTTTTAAAAATATGTAAATGTATATAAACATGCTTGAAATTCACCAATGGCACAGTAACAATGTAAGAAGCAATAAATAATTTTAACTTGATATTTCAAGATAATTCAACACAGACTTCATATCTAAGTTATTCCTTTTAATACAAGAAATAATATTAAAATAGTTTGGTAATTCATTCAATTATTTGTAAACATTTGATTAAAATATTCAACTTTTCATGGGAGATTGGCTTGGTTTTGAATTTCGTGGAAAGCTACACAAAGACTATGTGCGCTAACCCTCATAATTTAGCAGTGTAAGACGAGAGAGAAGGAAGCTAGTCATCACTACCCACTGCCAACTCTTGGGCTACTTTTGCACCAATGAATAGTGGTGCCGACAATCACATTATAACTCCCCCATGGCTGAAAGGGTGAGCATGTTTGGTGAGATGGGGATTCGAACCCATGATCCTCGAATTATGAGTTGAATGCCTCAACCACTTGGCCATGCCAGGCCTTCATGGAGGAAGTCGGTCAGAACATATTTTTTAAACACAAATGCACATAGAAAAAACCCAAATTTGGCCATTTACTGAATACAATTCCAAACTCTGCATATTTTGAAATTTAAGGTTCTTTCACACATGGAACTACGTACTGGCATATGTGCATATGCAACTTTTCTGTTTCGTTGATTTATTTTAACTTTTTCCAACTGAATGTTTAGATTAGTGGCTTTTTTTTTTAAAATAAAACTGGTTAGTAATATTATTATTAATTTGACAAGTAATAGTAGTAACTAATTTCATAAATTGTCACCATCTTAAACACCCAGGTTACAAAAGTTAAATCAAACAAACAAACATGAAAAATTTATTTCATGGTTTTTAGCAATTAATTATGAACATGTTATAAAAATATATACTGTCATCAATATTAATTTCATACACAGTGGAACCCCTCTAAAGCAGCCACCTTCTGGACTGAGACAAACTAGCCTCATTAGAGGGGTTTCACTGTACATAATTAGTGATTATATAAACAAAAAAAGGAACTGTGATTAAATGACCACTTTCAAGGGGTGACCCAATCTGAGGGGTGGCTGCTTTGAGGGCTTCCCTTGTATTTTAAAAGCCACACAGAAAGAGATATTTAAAACAAATCCAAGATATATGCACAAAATATCTTGTAATGTAGTGTTACAAAAAATACTCAAAAGATATAGCATTTAAGTGTACATTAAATATTTATACTTAAAACATACTATGCATAGAAGGAAATTCATTGACACAATTATGTATAACTGTACAGGCATAAAACCAAATTATCGTTACTTAAGGAAAATTTAAAACAGCAAATAGTTCATTATTGAAATATTAGGGGCAGTAATTGTAAAAATAGACTGGTTTCTATTTATAGTAGAATACTGCCACAATTGTTATTTTTTTTATGGATAATTACTCAAGTTAGCAACTTATTTAACATTGTTTTGCCATATAATAAACTATTTTAAACTAAGTAAATGGCTCCACAAAACCAATTCTCAATATTTTGGTGAAACTACAGCATTTCTTAACATCAAGCACAACAAAGCACTACTGATTTTGTTATGAGTACATTGAAATCCATCCAAAATCAAATATTTGATAAAAAAAAAATATGTATAACATTAAATAAATTTCATTCAAGTATTTTTTTAAAAGATTAATTTTCTATAATTATTCTCAACTGAATTGCAATATTTTACTCTTGAAGGATAATGTACCTATCTGGCCATGAATTAATATAATCATACATTTTTAGGCCATAAACAAAACACATTAAAATTAAACAAAATGCACTACATGTCCTTAAAAACGATCCGAGGGTACAAGCTACAACGTGGAATTATAAAACATATCCTAGGTTTTAAAGGTAACTGAGGAAGTAGGACCCACATTGTGGTGGGGATACACCATTTATCAGTCTTAACCTCTGATTCAATAGTCTCACATTTCTTTATTAAAGAAATTTTAGATGAAATTATTATATTATTCTGTAATAAATACAAAGAAAGTAAAATCAGAGAAAGTTTACTAAAAATTACTAATAATTATTTTCAGTTAAAAGTAAGGTCATTTGAGAACTTGGCACTACTTTATGCGGATGTACACCTTGAGCCGCATATAAAAGCAGTACAGTCACAGTAAACTATCACTTTACTGATGTTGTGTTAATTAGTGCCTCTACCATATTGGGGGCAGGAATACTAACTTCAAGAGGTAAGTTTTATCTTATGTACCCCGAAATTGTAGTACCTTATTTTGTATTTTATTTATTTTTCATCTTTTTATATTTATCTTATTCTTATTTTAACTTGGTAGAACAGTCACCTTCCCACAACTGTATGCAGGCAATGAAGTGTGATATAGATGTAGGACGTTGTGACCCACATCTTGCTCTCCTAATTTCTAATCTTCTTATGTGAGACTAGTGAATTGGAGGTTAAGACTGATAAGTGGTGTATCCCCACCACAATATGGGTCCTACTTCTTCAGTCACCTCCAAAACCGAGGATACATTTTATAATCTCACGTTGTAGCTTGTACCCTAGGTTCTTTTTCAAAAATATGCAGCATATTTTGTGTGTGACTTAAAATTTATGATTATAATTAATCAGAGGTTGGGATTTGCTGTTTTTAACAGTCCTTCCTCATCATTTTGTTTACTTATTTGGTTTCGTTCGGATGTAATTATTTAATTTCACTAAAATATACACATGCACACACACATTCCCACAATATTTTATTGCAATCTTAAATCAGTAAAAACATTTATTCTATAGCAGATCACAAAAACCAAAATGTTAAATGTTTGTTTCTTGATTTTGTTTAAATACTAAAGTAAAATTAAACATATGTGAAGATAATTTCATAAATACATTTACACTACAAAGTGGTCCAAAATCGTCTTTCCAATTTTAAAATTCAATTAATTAACCAACTAAGAAAACACAATTATGAAGTTTTCAACACCTTGTGGCCCATCTCAAAGTTCTGTCCTGTCTTTTTTCACTCCAGCGAGTAGCTTTACCCTATATAATGGTAACTGTGCCAGCTCAATCCATTGTTTGATTTGCAGAGATTGAGTGACTGTGGAGAAACATAATTACAGATAGCAGAACAAGAAAGAACCACCACTGAAACCAAGTATCTAGGAGTAGATGAAGAAGTTCTTGGAGACAGAAAGTGAAAGGACCTCTATCAGTAAAGAACGTATCAAACAAGTACGTGAATCATGAAAACCACTTCAGAACTTAACATGCTAAAAACACCTGTGCTCCATGTCTTTCACAAAGGACTTCACTTACACACCTTCAAACTTCAGTTGGTACAGAAACTGCACCAAGTTGACAGATCACAACATAAGACATTTGCAGTGAACATCTTTGATAGCATATATGAAGTCAAGACATTTCTAAAGATGTGGTTTTATTTCATAGATTTGGTACCACAAAATGTTACAATACTAAAGTAATGTGTGATAGCCCAAAGGTGAATGTGTGGGGTGCTCTCATGTGTGACAAGATTATTAGTTTAATTTTTTTTTGCTAAGCACTGTTACTAGGAATGTACATCTTGACATTCTGGAACAATCTGTGTCCACACATCCAAAGGAAATGCAACCATGAATAATCTTTCCACAGGATGGTGCTCTACCTTATTGGAATTTGCTGGTCAAATACTTTCTAGATCAGACATTTTTGAGGAAACTGATTTGATGATCAGGGTGGGGCAGTTTCATGTCTTTAACATTTGCCAGATATCACTTCACTACACCTTCATCTTTGATGGGTATGTTGAAGATATCACATACTGCACACCTACAGCAAACAAAGACATAGATAAAGACCTGGATAACAGATGCTATCACCACTGTAACTGTGACCATGTTGCAGCAAACATGGATCAAGATCCAATACTGGTTACAAATGCTGAGACCCACAAATGGTGTACATGTAGAATCAACTAACGTTAATAAAATCCAAGTCGGCTTACAAGTGTTGGAAACTGCATGGTTGTATTTTCTTAGTTATTAAAAGATGATTTTCTTCTCACACAACTGTAAGACTTAAGATTAGGCTGGCTATACATCTCTGACTGACAACTGTTTTCTTGCACTTGGTATAACATTATGAATGTCATACATTCACTGAAAATATGTAATAGTAGACTGGGTAAGAAATTTTTTAAAATTATAATTGTTCAGTTAATATTTATAGAAATTAAAGGTGTGTATTTGAAGAATGGGTTTAGAGAACAAGACAAAAACTACTGGTTATCAAACATTTTTGTTATATAAACTATTGGCTAAATACTAATAGAACTCAAACGTTCACAATTTCTCAAATTCATTGAAAACATTTGAAAAAAACAAAACAAACAATGTATCACTTCCCAGTCCAGCAAGATCCAAGAATTTGCTAGTTTCACACTTCTCCCAAAATGATCTATTTAAAAAAATCCATATATACTTCAATATATATAAACATCGTTTATGGTCATTTCTAAGCCACTGAAACTTACTGAATTGGTTCTGTTTGACTGACCAGCAAAAGGATTGTAATCATCTAAACCTGACCTATTCTTGTCAGTTTGACTTGTTACTTGGGTAACAGCAGGGTCCTAAATGGTAACATACAAAAGAACCCTAATTAAAATACATTTCTATAACATGATGCATCATAATTGTTAGTTAAGAACTAAAAAGGATTGAAATTTTCATACAAAGAGTTTTGAATACAAATATATAACAAATATAACAGTACAATGAGGAAAATATTTTTTTTTCCTCTATACTCCATTTGCATTATTTCTATGTTGTTCTGCTTGCAGTACTGGACATTACTACATTTATTTGTATAAAGTACAAAACAAAATGGAAGTGATACTTGTCTTTAAACAAGTTTTTTTGGATAAAATTGAATCTTTGTAACATGCTGTAATGCTAATTTTATCAACCATCTAAAAAGCTGGCTAGTTACAAACTGGTAATCTGACAATTTCTCTTACATTCAATGGAAACACTTCTACTTTGAGTTTCAAATAGACCAACAACATGGCTCTCTACAGGTCATAGAGTGCTGTGATTAAATGGCCTAGTCTACACTTGCTTGAATCTCAATGACTACCATGAGTGACACTCAAGGATTCACCAGGGAAGTGTGGGGGGTTAAAACTCATCTGAAGAGATACCAGTAGAGTTTCCTGCCTTGTCAGCCCACAATTTAATAATCAAACAGTCCATAATAAGTACTGTACAGGGTGAAAAAACACCTGAAAATATATAATCAAATGATTATTTGGAACACTACAGTACTGAGGATGAAAGAGAATATGGTACAAAATGTCTATTGAAATACATCTTCCATATGCAGTGCTGACATGGTTCTTTGCCCAGCACTAGGACTCCCAAGGTCAGTTGGAATCAGAAAGATGTAGTAGTGATCTAAGTGCTGTATATCAATACACAAGAAAGCCAAGTATCAGTTAGCCATGCTCAGAGTCTCCAAATTTTAGGATCTACACAACTCCAATTGTACATTTTTTCCTTCTGTAATAATTCCTCTTCTGACTGCCCATTCCCATTTAAGTAAAGTTCAATTGTTAACATAGGCATAAATTGCTCCTAAATTTTGCATTTTTTTCTGCAGTATAAAAGCCTGTCAAATAAGCAGTTTCCATGACCATATTACATGTGGCATCGTGTTTGACAGCACATCATTACAAAGCCAAGCTAGGTACAATCTGAATAAGAAAGTCAGAATATTCCATTTATGGAAGACACAAAAGCACATTCACATCCAATCAATACCTGTGAAAAATCAGTGCAAATCTAAGCTTGAGAATTATAATGATAAAGCTTTTGTTACAACAGAACAAAGAGGACCAACTTCCCTCAGAAGACCAGATGTGTATATATACACAATCATCAGATGTTGTTATCTTTTATCCAAAGGCAGTAATTTTTAGCATACTTGCTCAGCTATATGCAGTAGATACAGGAGTAATATTTAGCATGTTCCAACAAAATGAACTTTTATATTTATTTATATTGTGTATTTTCAGTTTCATATGGAACAGTTTTGTTTCCTATAATTTCTGATAGGCTTTTACACTAGTATGAAAAAAATAATATTCAATACAAATTTTGTCATGTGTTTGTTTTATTCACATCTTAAGCAAAAGAATTCTAGCTTTTGTATAAATTATACCTATGACAGGACATACGATAAATACTGAAGGATAGCTGAATAATACTTCTCACACTAGTTGTCTTTGTTGGCCTTTATTTTGAGCCAAATAATGTATGTTGTCATACTGAACCCATATATTTTCTTCTAATTCTGGGACTTATCAGAATTAGGGGTGTTATTTACATGAAGTACATCTTACAAATGTGCTAGGAGATACCAAGGACATGGTGAACTTCAGTGTTAATAAAAACAACCACTACCCTTCACTGAAACTTAACGGCTATAAAAACCCAAATATTTGGTGGGTCACAATGAAAAAAATCCACATCTACATAAAAAAGGAAAACAAAATCAGTGTGTTTTGTTTAAATAGTAATATCTGATATTTGAATAACTATCTGTACATTTCTTTAACTAAAATAGTGAATATACTTCCAAACATAACCACACTATTGTTAAACAAGAGTATTTTATTACAATAGTTTACACTGTTCGTAGTAATGATAATTATATTACCCATGGGAAGCATTCTATCTGAAACAAAAGATAAAATTTAACCTTACCTGTCCTACAACTTAATTTGTCAAGCCTTGTAATGAGGGATTTTAGTTGTGATGTTTTAAATCACAACTATTAACATCCAGAAAATATATCATTTAAAGATAGAAAACAATATCTTATTAGTAACTACTCAACAAGAATATTTTTACTGTAGAACTAATTTGTTGATTTTTAAAATAAAATAATTAATTATGAATTATGCAGAAATAAGTCCCTTGGTGGTAATCAGGAAGATTTAGATACTAAATATAAACAAAACACCAGGTCCACAGAGGGTTTTAAAGTTCACAGATCAAATATGCAACCTCCTGTTTTAATGTTTGGTATCTTAACAACAACAAAAACATAGGTTCCCGAGGAATGGATAGTTGATGGTGAACCTATTTTTAATTAATGTGAAATGTTGCCCTGTAAATTAGAGACCATTTAGTTTTATTTTCCCACTTACAACTAATCCACTGAGATTACATTTAAATAAACAATTGAAATATTGAACACAATTTAAGTATGGATTTCTTTTCCCTAAAAGGAAAATAGGTTTATAATTTGGGGGAAAAAGTTGTGTCCAAACTTTATGAACTAGAAAGTTTTTTTTATTTAATAATCAACACTATTTCTCTCTTACCTCTTACTTTTAATGACTGATCATCACGAATAGAAACTTCTTTTAAATGTAATACATTTGTTGTTCAACATATAACACCACTGCTTCCTCAGGCATACCACATATTACCAGTGTTTAAGACTTTAAGTGGTATCAGTTGTTCTAAAGTTTTATGGAAATTCAATGTTAAATTAATCACATTTCTTACACAATTTTATTATGGTTTATTTTTTTGTGTGACAGTAATAACTTTCAACAACTTTGCATTCATGACTTTCCAAAACTTTTGCTAGGTTTACTTTATTATACACAAACTTATTAAAATGAGTTTATATAATACTGAAAAACATGATTTGTAAGATACAGAAACGTTTAAAACTACCTTGACTTTATGTATACAATATAAAGCCTTTAAAGTAAATCAGATGGATTTTCACATTATCCTCTGTCAACTTTATATAATTAATATCTGGGTATTTACTGTACATATGATGTAGGTGCCAATTAGATTCCATTAAGAACATACAACCAGAAAGCTACTACTAAAGTATTAGTAATAATAGCGAAATTTCTAATTTGTACTCAACCCAAACTAGATTACTTCTGAGTATTAATACTAGTCTACAGTACTAGTGGAACTTTTAAAAAAATCAAGACAAGTTTAGAATTTCGAAATTAGAATAATCTAACATTCATAACAAATAGTTCATTTACATTGCAATGACCACATACATGTATAATTAAATGACAAATCTAACTGCAAATATAACTGTACTATAACACTAAAATCATTAACACCAACAGTACAAATACATTAACTTGTCAACAGAAGGAATACTACTACTAAGCGACATTTTGAAAATTAAAGTAACAGTAGCATACACTGACATTATTTAACCTTCAGAACCAAGCCTACACAATTAACAAAGCAACTCAGTAGCTTCAAGTCTCTAAATGTGATACACATAATGTATCATAAGCACTGCTTTCATTTTGAACTTTGTAATTTGTATAATCGTCCGGCATACGAACTTACTGTAAATGGGTTTGCATGTGGATCGGCAAAAGGATTGCTGTCGAATCCCGACATCTTAACAGATGAGAAACAAACGAAAACGAAATACAACTTAAAACAGAATAGGCAAGGCAGTTATCAAAAAATAAGCATTTGGATAAAGTAATATTAGCATCTGTCTTCGAAGCCCTGTAGTCTAACGAACAACAGTTAAATTTTATGACGTCATCCTGCAGTTAACGAATTATGCTTTTAACCACTAGAGGGCTATAAAGTTAGCATAAATTTTTGAAACATTTGTACAATGTGTTCACGATAATTTGGTTTTCTAGTCCCACTGTACTGTTGTAAGTGCTGTTGTAATTAATATGGATGTGTATATGTGATAGGTACGTAAATAGTAAGATGCACGCCTGTAGGAGTGGGGGTTACATACTTTTTTTTTTTGTTTATTCAACGTATATATACAAATTTACAAGTCGTTTAGTCACTTTACAATTCCACACTACTTGCTACACTTAATTTTCAATTCTAATAAAAGTCGCCAGGTTTATCAGCAGTTTTATTTAAACTTTCTATATATCTATCCTGTAGCTAAACATAGAAAACATTGCTATCATGGCGGCTTCTTGAATATTGGACATGACAATTCTCACTCATGTCTTGCTGATATCCTTTGAACCTTGACTCAGTGTGATTGAGGTTAACCTCTTGCCATTTGCCAGTAATACCGGCAAAAAATTGTCAAAGAGACTGACATGATCTTGCTGACATAACATGAGACAGCGTCGTTCAACCTATTGTCGGTATCATACTTAGAGAAATATGAAAGTCATAAGTGCTGATAAAACAGCGTTATTTCATGGGCCAGGTCATAGGTATTAGGCCTGTTAGAAGAAAGTTATATCTAGTTTTGGACAGACACCATGCAGACAACCTGTGGAATAATTTTGTTGGAAGACACCAGATCATAAGATAAGAAACATTCGACCTAATTCTGTAATAAAGCTCTGAGCTTTTCAACACAATGTTTTCCGTTATGATTATATTCAGAGGCATATTTTCTACCTCAACTTTCTCGGTTCATTCTTCTAAGAGACTCGTTTGTGTTGATCAGTTTCAAAATTTCTAAATTATAATATTCAAAACAACCTAACTTAAACAGTTCTTTAAGAGTGATGTTGTTTATTATAATTGTAAGTAACACAAAATATACTTGCAGACAAAAAATAGCAAAAATAATTTATGATAAGTGATTTTCTTTACCTAAAAAAGAAATAAAAATAAAGGTACTTTGTCATTTTTTGGAATTATGAAATCGATGAATCAATCGCGTGACTGAAAGAATAACACGCACCCTAACAAGTATATAAAAAATGTAATAATGAGTTTTGAACAGTATTTTTTCTCGTTAAACATTAGCAGTGTGTGTGTTTCTCTTATAGCAAAGCCACATCGGGCTATCTGCCGATTCCAGCAAGAGGAATCGGACCCCTGATTTTAGCGTTGTAAATCAGGAGGCTTACCGCTGTACCACCGGGGGACTACGAGAACTCACAAATAATTTTAAAAAACATCAACTAGATATGTTAAGAAATGTGATTGCTGCATTGTGTTAATGATAAATTTTGTTTTTGATGTTGTAAAACATAATTAAACACTGTCTTTTCAAGTTAATTTTGATGCCAATATATCACTAATAAATAATTTTATCAAGTGCCAAATATCAAATTAAATATATGAAAGTTAAGTATTCGAAAAAACTATATTCAAGGATTTTCTGACTTGAAACACCCGTAGTTAAAGTGTTAAGAAGTGGACACAATGGCGATAATAAATTTTAATTTTAGATGACTTTTATACATAATTCATGTTTAATAAAGACCTAAAGTAAAGAAAACATTTATGTGTTTTATTCAAGTACAACAAAGTAAAACTCTACTTTTTTATTTTTTAAATTTAACCTTTTAATGAAATTTCGTATATTTTTTATTTAACAAATCAGTTTGCAGGTTCACAAATTACCATTTCTTGTTTGTTTGATTTTGAATTTCGCACAAAGCTACTCGAGGGCTATCTGTGCTAGCCGTCCCTAATTTAGCAGTGTAAGACTAGAGAAAAGGCAGCTAGTCATCACCACCCCCCGCTAACTCTAGGCTACTCTTTTACCAACGAATAGTGGGATTGACTGTTACATTATAACGCCCCCACGGCTGGGAGGGCGAGTATGTTTGGCGCGACGGGGATGCGAAACCGCGTCTCAGATTACGAGTCGCACGCCTTAACACGCTTGGCCATGCCGGGCCTTTACCATTTCTTTGTAATTTAATACTGTTGTCCTTTAAATACAGAGATTGTATATCTCCTGTAGGCAGGGGCGTAGATATTTTACACTCGATGTTTGGCTTCAGATTAGGAAATTGACTTTTGGCATTGTTTCACAATATCTATGTATAAACTGCTTACAAACTATAGATTACATTTATTGTTAATAGGCAATTAATTCAGCAGTATAAAGCAATAATGAATTAAATATCTCCTTACCACTATTGGTCCAGGTTTTCAACGTATTATCATAATTGATAACGCCTGTTACAAAGCACCTGATATCTCACCAATGAGACAAAATCCAAATACCGATGTCAGTCTACTCAGATGTCATGAAAAATCAAAGATAGATGGGAAATCCCCAATGGATTTGGATGCTATTACCACAGGCATTATCCATTATGACAATAAGTTGGCAACGTGAGCCAATAACAACAATGCGATGTAGGTATATATATATATAAAGTGAAATTAAATAATTTATATCTAAATGAAGATAAATGAATAAACAAAATCATGAGGAAGAATTGCGTTACAAACAGTAAATCCCAACCTCTGATTAATTGTATTATAACCCTAAAATATTCAAGCCATAAAGCAAAACACATTAACATGAAATCTTTTAAAATACGTTGCACATTTTTCTTAAAAAAAATGCATCCTATTGTATAATAATCCCACATTGTAACTTGTATCTAAGGGTCCCTTTAAAAAAAATATGCAGCGTATTTTTAAAAACATTCACGTTAATGTGTTTTGGTTTATGGTTATAATAAGAAGATATATATAATAAATTTTGAAATTAACTAAAATTACACACTAAAGCACATTGGTACACAAACAGAAGTTATAATAAAACAAACAAAACCAATATGTAAGTGGTACACAAACAGAAGTTATAATAAAACAAACAAAACCAATATGTAAGTGGTAGACAAACAGAAGTTATAATAAAACAAACAAAACCAATATGTAAGTGGTAGACAAACAAAGTTATAATAAAACAAACAAAACCAATATGTAAGTGGTACACAAACAGAAGTTATAATAAAACAAACAAAACCAATATGTAAGTGGTACACAAACAGAAGTTATAATAAAACAAACAAAACCAATATGTAAGTGGTACACAAACAGAAGTTATAATAAAACAAACAAAACCAATATGTAAGTGGTAGACAAACAGAAGTTATAATAAAACAAACAAAACCAATATGTAAGTGGTACACAAACAGAAGTTATAATAAAACAAACAAAACCAATATGTAAGTGGTACGCAAACAGAAGTTATAATAAAACAAACAAAACCAATATGTAAGTGGTACACAAACAGAAGTTATAATAAAACAAACAAAACCAATATGTAAGTGGTACGCAAACAGAAGTTATAATAAAACAAACAAAACCAATATGTAAGTGGTAGACAAACAGAAGTTATAATAAAACAAACAAAACCAATATGTAAGTGGTACACAAACAGAAGTTATAATAAAACAAACAAAACCAATATGTAAGTGGTACGCAAACAGAAGTTATAATAAAACAAACAAAACCAATATGTAAGTGGTACGCAAACAGAAGTTATAATAAAACAAACAAAACCAATATGTAAGTGGTACACAAACAGAAGTTATAATAAAACAAACAAAACCAATATGTAAGTGGTACACAAACAGAAGTTATAATAAAACAAACAAAACCAATATGTAAGTGGTACACAAACAGAAGTTATAATAAAACAAACAAAACCAATATGTAAGTGGTACGCAAACAGAAGTTATAATAAAACAAACAAAACCAATATGTAAGTGGTACGCAAACAGAAGTTATAATAAAACAAACAAAACCAATATGTAAGTGGTAGACAAACAGAAGTTATAATAAAACAAACAAAACCAATATGTAATTGGTACACAAACAGTTATAATAAAACAAACAAAACCAATATGTAAGTGGTACACAAACAGAAGTTATAATAAAACAAACAAAACCAATATGTAAGTGGTACGCAAACAGAAGTTATAATAAAACAAACAAAACCAATATGTAAGTGGTACGCAAACAGAAGTTATAATAAAACAAACAAAACCAATATGTAAGTGGTACACAAACACTTACCGTACTGTCACTAGCATCATGTTATATATATTTATAAACAATGGAATTTTTTTTTTTTTATTATTTATATGTGGAGACATTATTAAATCCTAGGTGACTCCACTGTAAGAGGTAAAATCCTGTGGCAGCTCGTGTTTATTTTATACTACTTAAAAATAGAACAAACAATTCTGAGTTATGTCATTAAGTTATATAAATATTTCGTTTTGTAATTCAGCAGCTTTAGCAAGCTAGTTAATCTGGGTACCTGCTTATTAATATTTATAAATGTTTAATTGTTTGAATAATTATTCTAATTGTCTGTAACCATACAAATGAAATGAACAACATTTGCTGGACCTAATTAATTCCATTGTTAAAAACAGTCATTGTCCACTTTTTGTTTCATCCAACCAGCTTCACTTTTCTTTGGATTTACAACGCTAAAATCAGGGGTTCGATTCCCCTCGGTGGGCTCGACAGATAGCCTGATGTGGCTTTGCTCTAAGAAAACATAGACATTTTTTGATACAGACCCAATTAAGCCCATTTACAACAATACTCCATCCCAGCCCACAGTTATGGTTATATATATATAGGCTAGCATGTGAAATACAGTCTTAATATATAAACTTTTGTTAATATGTGAAATACTGGTAATTTAATAACCGTGTTGGTCCAACTATTTTTACTATTTTATTGTCAAACAGGATCAGTATGAAAATATAACTTTTGTTATAACTTGTCAGTGTTGAGTCATTTTAACAAATTAATTACACATGTATCACAAAACACATTATATTATCTCAGAAACTGTTAAGTATATTTAGGAGCCTGTAGGTGGTGTTTGTTTTACGCGAAATGTGAATATTTGAATAGAATCATACATTAAAAACTTTATTAGTATATCGTCTATAAATTAAAATTTATACATGCAGCGTAACGTTAGAATACAAGCGTTGTGTAGATAAACATTAGATCTATATTTCAGGTCTAACGTACCGGCATAGCCAGGTTGTTAGGGTACTTGACTTGTAATCTGAAGGTAACGGGTCGAATCCCTGTCACAACAAGCATGCTCGCGTTTTTAGTCGGGGGGGGGGAGCGTTATAATGTGACGGTCAATCCCACTATTCGTTGGAAAAAAAGTATACCGAGAGTTGGCGGAGGGTGATGATGATTGGCTGCCTTCCCTCTATTCTTAAGCTACTAAATTAGGGACGGCTAGCTCAGATAGTCTTTGTGTAGCTTTGCGCGAAATTTCAAAAACAAACAATATAGGTCTTTTTTTACCTCAGAGAGAGAGTCAACTTATTTGTCAGGCTCTTTGATAACGTTTACTACATCTATAAGTGTTAGACCTATATTGTTTGTTTTTGAAATTTCGCGCAAAGCTACACAAAAACTATCTGAGCTAGCCGTCCCTAATTTAGTTGTGTAAGACTAGAGGGAAGACAGCTAGTCATCATCACCCACCACCAAAATGAACGAGTCTGATACTGTACACCCAGCCTATTACAAGTCATCTAAACTTTTATACCTTCAATATGAGGCACTGAACCCAAGGTAACTGAAAATATTTAGGTATTCTGTATCTGGAATATCCATAACTGTGTCTCTCTGAACAAGTGAACAAAACTAATGAATCGGTAGCTAAGTCTGTGGTTATTTTTGCAAGTTCGTCATAGACATTGCAAATTACTAACATTTTACTGTATCTAAATCATCAGTCAAAATTGTAAACACAAAGTTTTCCTGTATGTAATAAACTCTACAGAAACTCGTCATATTTACATACAAAATGTCAGATAGTAAAATTAGCTCCGCTTTCAGTCACGTCACGTCTACAAGTGTCACTGTAACTTCTGAGACATCTCTATGGGTGTCACTGTTACTGAAGTGAAGCTGTTATTGGTGTGAATATTGTCAAAATGGTGTTATTACAGTAGGTTATAGTAAACACCCACTTCAACGATACTATATCGAAATAAAAGTCGAATATGACCCTTACAGAATAAGGTATACCAGTGATATTGTGTTAATTGGTTAGGTATATTCAGCTAGTCTTTTAGTCATGAATAGTGGGAATGACCGTCACTTTATAAAGCCTCAATGTCTTAGTGACATCAAAATACCAAATAATGTTGCTACTTTACCACTGCAACCTTATATCCAAGATGTTGATTTGGTTTTTCAAAATTATTTTAATATAATATTCTGAACCCTGTGTGTACTGCTAAAAATATAAAACGTGATCGTACTAAATCATCACACATGAACAATTTTAATATTTTAGTAAATATAGAAATGTTTTCTTCATCAGTTTCTGTTAAATAATAATTTAGTATTGAAAGAATCATGTAGGATCGAACATGTTACGAAGATTTAAAAACTTGTTTGTTAGAATCCTTTAAAGAAGCCTATCTAATAACAGTAGAACTATACAAAGATACGATAAAATGTAAATTAGTTAGTACTTTATACTTTTTAGTACATGGTTGTATCTAAATTAACAAATGTAAAGACATTCCTCACATTGGTTAAGAACGAAAGTAATGAAAATATATCAGACAAACTGTCTCTTCACTGTTTGAAGAATTCAGTCTTTAGTAGTTGTTTTTTTTTTATAATTTTATTTATACAGCATACCTACAGTTTTGATAAAATCGTATTGAAAAACATATACATGATTTCAATTATTCGTATCAATAAATAATCTGAACATGCGGATATAATATCTTTCAATCTCTTCTGAATAAAATGTTTCAACAATATCCTTACCATAATTGATGTTTCGGACTACATGGAATCAAATATTACTGCTACATCATGTACGTGTGTCATTACATCTGTGATCTGCCTTTACAGGTTAAACATACAGACAAGTTATGATAGCAAATATTTCGCATAAAGAAAGCCAAATAATTCTACTTTTGAACTTACAAACAGAAAGAGCAGTAGATAAGTTTATCTATAAAGATTTATATGTTAACTAGATTACACACATAAAATTTGAATACAATTTTGATAATGTCGATTTTCAGCTTTGCTTGACATCTGTAGTGTATATATTTTTTAAAGAAAAAGTTATAGTATGTTGATTGTGAATTTATGAAAATTTAATATTCTCATACACCGTAAATATATTTCCGATAGATACCACTTCTCATATGATGGCTTTACCGTTCAGTTTCTGCCGCCACTAGTTCCACTAACCCAAGGTTTCAACACGATCGTGACTACTTCCACTGTCGCAGCTGCTTCCAAGAAAAGAAGTCCCAGAAGTGTGAGTCGATATTACGATATCTTACCTAAACTCACATTGACTTGGTTGAGAAAACAGTGATGAGCACCCTTTGGAAAGTGTCCAAATTCACCTCTATGAAGTGTAATATCTCAACTTAGAGGAATACACATGTGGGACAACGCTCATAACCAGATACAGTCTTCGCCTATCCTGACAGGATGTTTCACTAAACTGAGTGTTAAAAGAGGATGACATCCTTGATTGTAAATATGATGGTTGGTCCACCTTTCCCATGGTAATGTGTGATATCTTAGCCAACACAGTACATCTAGACTAGTCTATCTCATTTCCATACCAAACCTCTCGGGAATCAACCTTTCGAAGAAGATATAGGGAGGTTTCTTAACCAACTAATATTATTTGGTTGGTTCAGTACCTTTCTAAAACCAGTTTTACCACAAAATAACCAGCAGGAGATTGTACCCGTTAGTAATAACGTTCTCTAACAAAGGAAAAATGATACATGGAAATGAAAAGTAAATAATCTATATGTGCAGTTAGTCCAAAAGCCACGTTTAAAACCGGAGAGTGGTGATAACGGGATGATAATTTGACACCGAGTCTGATGAATGAGTGATATCTAAGGGGAAGTACTAAGAGGAGGTATTTTCTGAAGAAGGATAAGGTTAAGGACTGGAAATTAAGTTTTAGCTGGCCATAAAGATGTTATCAGAAGAACAAATGCTGGTGTGGACTGATTGACGGATAAAACCTTGGGAAGGAAACATGCAAATATATAGGTAACTTGGTCCAGTCTTGATAGAATTAATTTACCATCTAAGCAGAACAATGTGGTACTGGGGACCAAAACGTTATGACTTTTTTTTTTCTGAGATGGGTGGTAAATGTGTACAGAGGTTGAGTATTTCACTGATTAGATAACTATCAGAACACTTGGGTATTGAAAGAACTCACTGTACAAAGGAACTTATATGAATCAAGTAATGGATACCAGGTTCCATTGATTCTGTCACACTCAGTGACATATGTGAAAGTGAATGTGACTCAAGGGTATAAAGACTTCCATTACTGCTATTACCTCCAGTAAAGAAATTACTCCACTGGTACACAGATTAGGACTGCATCGAATCTAGTTGTCAGATGTTCCATGACTGTGTCCACAAATTCAAAATATTGGCTTCTGTAGTAATTCATCTCTAGCTGTTGCAGAATGGTGTGCTGAGCCATCACCTGTGATCCTTCTGGGGTGTCTGCGAATGGGTGGTAGTTCAATAGGCACCAGATCTAGGGAAGTTACCTTTTTTCTCAGCTTCATCAAATATCTTGTTGTAATTTTCCTCTGTTCGCAATATCCGCGGTTGCTCAACTGTCATTGCGGATACTTCAATCATGCCAAATACTGTCGCTGATTTTGCTTGGAATGCACGGTGTAGTTCCTCTAATGCAACTAATGGATGCTGAGCCATCAACAATCCTAAAACTGTCTTTCCTTTGTCAGATCTGTCCAACAGAATTCGTGCTTTCACTGCTACATCTGATTTTTCATTTGCTAATTCAAACAAAGAATCAACAATGCCACTGTAGTGATCATTAGCACATGTAATTGCAGATAGGCGGCACAACCAGCGTGTTGGATATAGTGGGCGGATGTATTTAACTGGACCATTGTGGCTGTCTGAAGATACAATATTTTCAAAGATTGTCTTGTATTTGCCTGACCTCTGAAGCAAGACAACAAGTTCATGTACCCACTGGATAGAATCTCGAACACATTCACAAGCTTCAACTGCATGTTACATTATTAAATTAGCCTTGTGTGCTCCGCAGTGAAAAAACAAAGCTGACGGTTGCTTCTCTTTTATTTTTGTCTGGCATCCACTGTACGCACCACTCATGTTAGCGGCTCCATCATAAGTTTGTGCTCTTAATCTTGACAGTGGTAAATTGAGTCTAGTCAGTACATCAAGTATAGTCGAGGATATTGTTTCACCAGTTGTATTGGAAACACTGTACAAACCAAGAAATGTCTCATGGACGTCAAGGTTCTCATCTACGTATCGTACACATATTGCTTCCTGTTCGGCACCTGTAACATCTTGAGTGCCATCAAGCATTAATGCAAATATTTTACTTTGCTGTACTTCGTGTGCTATGTTCCTCAGTATTTGATGGCTGAACATCTCCATTATTTCATTCTGAGCCTGGGGTGATGTGAGTGTGTTTTGTTTTTGACAAGTAGGCTGTCAACTCAGGATCTTCCTTTTCCAGGAGCTTCATTAACTGCAGGAAGTTCCCCTCCGTATCAGTATGTCCACGTAATGCTAAACCTTGACGCAGTAAGAAATGTAAACTTCTGAATATTTTGGCTAGACTTCTTTTAAATTCTTCCTGCTGCTTCTTTTTTCCATCATGTAGCTGGACAATCACTGGAGTTACATCAAGTGAACCTTCTGGAGATATAGCAAATCTGTGCTGAGAGGAGGATTGGTGTTCGTTGAATTTCTGTTTTACCTTTTTCCAGTTGCAAAAACCGGTGATATGAAGGTATACTTCACTGGCCTCTTCAATTTCCCTGTAAAAAGGCCTCTATTTTTCACTTTGGCACGATGAAAGCATATGACTTTTTGAGTCTGATTGTCGAAGTGCAGCCATGGGAACTCATCAAACCACTTGCCCTGGAAGTTGATATTTTGAGATTTTGCTTTCTGTCGTGGTGTTAGTTGTGCGTCTGGATTATATGGCTTTCCACACTGTATCTGTGGAGTGTCAGATTTTTCATTACTGTACAAACTTGTTTCACAACTATCTGGTGGTTCATGATGTGCAATAGTTGCACAAGCATTTTCAGAATCGTCCTCTGATGGACATGATATTTCCTTTGTATAGCAAGTTTCTATTCCTTTGCTTGAGGTTGTTGGATTATCTGCATCTACATTGTCACTTGTAGTACTAGTAACTGGCTTGCAGAACTGTCTAATATCGGAAAGTTTCAGACGCTTGCTTGTCATAATTGGAATCTGTTTCCCAGATGACTCAACAAGCTAAAAGACAGTCTTTATTGAAAAACTCTAACGTACAACTAACGAAGATAGAACGGAATGTAAGTAGGACTGAACTGTACAATGTATTTGAGTCGAACGCGCGAACCTCACAGTAACTACCGAGCCGACTGACCTCCTGAGCATCGCTGGGACAATAATGTGTGCTAGTTACAACACAAGTAATTGCAAGTTTCTCGAAAAATACTTAAACAATCACAAATATATTATATTACTGTTGAAGTTCATCAAACACGTTGTGATATAATGTCTATAAGCCCGTCTATTAAATAAAAACATCTAAACAAAAACTAACAATACAATTCGAGAAGAGGCTTCAGGCCGTTGAAATCGCTCCTTTTGTGTTCTAATT
Source organism: Tachypleus tridentatus (assembly GCF_004210375.1). Lineage (NCBI taxonomy): Eukaryota > Metazoa > Arthropoda > Merostomata > Xiphosura > Limulidae > Tachypleus > Tachypleus tridentatus. Next base: position 56,289,655 of record NC_134832.1, on the reverse strand, counting down.
ATACAAGAAAATACAATATTTTTACAATCTATGATAAGAGAATATATTGTTCTTTTACCATAAAGCACCAGCACTTTATTACAGGGCGGTGATAATCTGAAATTTCATGGATTAATGAGGGCCACAAATACAGGTCTAATGAGCCCTGTTGTAAAATCGAGGCTCAGACTAAAGGGAGCGGAGGAGGGTGATGTAGGGCGCGTCTGGATCCGAGCGGCCCGAACCTGTCGTTAACTGTACACTAAACGTACACTGTGGTCAGCAGTTCGGCAGCTAAGGAGAGTAAGGCGTTCAACAATAAAACCTGCTAGACATGCATAAGAACAAATGGAGTAGGAAAACCGCACAATATACACATAAGATTGATGCAGCTACAAGCTACAAATGGCCTGCCAGATCTAGATCACAGGAGTTTACGCTTGGGAGTAATATTTTCGAATTTCATGTTCTGTTCAATCTGTTGTGATGAAAATTTTACTTAATCTTACACTACGTACAAGACGTAGGTAGATTCTGTCATAGTGCTTGCAAGCCTTGCATGTATACTTAGGCCTACTGACTGATACTTACGAACTATCGCTTAGATCGAAAAGCTTAGAAGCACGCCTATATTAAAGATGTACATTTCGGCTACTGTAAAAGCCTACATCTAGGCCTAATTATGTAATTCGATTGGTAAGAACAGGAAAATCACAAGAACAAACACACGGTTTGTAGGCCTGTGATGCAATAAAACAATTCAACAGACCAAACTGTAGGGGGAGATGATTGTATGCACCATACCCATCACCTAAAATGAAGGGGGATGTATCTCCCATCCCCAAAAGATCTACGCTCCTGCATATAGGAGTTTTAATCAGACACGAATATATGAAAACAAAGTCTTCTTGATAAAAGCGAGGGATATAAATCTATAAATTTACTAAACAGAAGAATCAGTGTAATTTTTAGCGCCCGATATATATATATATATATATATATTTATGAATGACGTTGTTTTGTATCCGTTAATATAAATCTTAGCTTTTAATAACATGAGCTGTTTCATCTATACTGTTTACCGTATTTGGATCTATGCTCTGCCTACCACGGGTACTGAAACTTGGAAGATACACAATAATTTGGAATTAACAAAAGATTAATTACATGTTTATATGCCATTAGTAGTAAATAGAAATATAGATTGAACGAAAATAGTGCAGCACATGTAATATATTCGTGTGCAGTTGTAAGTAGTCCAAGTAATTCACCTGACCAAACATCCTCGTGCACGTTCACGATCCACAACTATTGTGCTGCCATCTAAGTTGTAAAATATGTACTACAATGATCAGTTGTGAATACTTTTTTTTTTTGGTGAAAACTGCCATTCATTAAATCTGTTTAACCTGAAGATGACCCAAGAAGATCGAAACTGTTCTCTACTTTATTGTAATTAAAATTTTAATACCCATATCAGCCGTCTTGAGAATACATCTTTACTTTAAGTTGGGTTTCTTGTCATCATTAGATACTTCATCTATTGCATAAAAGGCCAGAGAGGACAACCAATATGCTGACGTTGAGATTATAGAAATACTTGCTAAAGACTGTGATATCACGAATGTGGGCCTCAATGGGTAATAACCAAAATCATGGATTTCCTCTCTCTTTGTGCTTGTCAGCTGTAATTTATTAAAGAAATACAGCCATTTATTGACTCTGATGCTGCTATAGAACTAACCTGACAATTTTCTTTGTCCTTTCATTTTATCTTATCGAACTTTATGTATTTATTTTTACTGCTAATCATGTTTTTTCTAGAACTATAATTTAATTTGTATCATTATTCCATTTACCTTATTAAGCTTTAGGCTTACTGCTGTAAAGATATATATATAGATGGCGCGTTATTCTTTCTATTGTTGCTCGGCAACTTGTAATTCGAACCATTCCGTTACATCACGTTCTGGGCCCGGCATGACCAAGCGCGTTAAGGCGTTCGACTCGTAATCCGAGGGTCGCGGGTTCGAATCCCGGTCGCACGAAACATGCTTGCCCTCCCGGCCGTGGTGGCGTTATAATGTGACGGTCAATCCCACTATTCGTTGGAAAAAAGTAGACCGAGCGTTGGCGGTGGGTGGTGATGACTAACTGCCTTCCCTCTAGTCTTACACTGCTAAATTAGGGACGGCTAGCGCAGATAGCCCTCGTGTAGCTTTGCGCGAAATTAAAAAACAAACAAACATATCAAGTTTTTTATTTACCTTTTTATTTGTTTGGAGTCAAGCACAAAGTTACACAATGGGCTACCTGTGCTCTGCCGACCACAGGTGCCAAAACCCGGTTTCTAGAGGTGAAAGTCCCTCAGACATACCGCTGTGCCATTGAGGGAAGGAAGCGATTGTGTTACATCTTTAGAAGGCTTAGATAACTAATCCGAAAGCTTGTTTATAAAACACAACAACAACAACATAACTAAACTCAACTAAGATGACATTACAAAAATAACAAGTTGTTTGTTTCTACAGCAGAGCTACAGAATAGACTACCTGAGTTGTTTCCGCCATAGAATCGAAACTTCAATTCTGAAGTTTAAGCCCTCCAGCTAACCGCTTAGCCAGCACGGATCAACAATCACGAAATAAATAAAGCACATAACCTTGAGACTCTACTTTTAAATGTCAGAGTAATAATTTTCCTAGCAATTGTGTTTTATTTAATATTGTTATGGGGAAAATATACGAGCCTTGAATGTTATAATGTAAACTTTAAATTACAACTCGTTCTGAAGTTATATACGTAGGTGGAGTTAGCGATGCTCTTCTATACCACGTGACAGTAGCATATAAAAGGTTTGGTGGTAATAGGACTATGCTCTGAGGTACGAAGGCGCTCTAAATCGTAAATGTTTATTGGTTATTATTAGATTTCAAATTGGATGTTAATGGCCTTTTAAGGATACAGACCCTTATGTTTACATTAACTTAAAGCAGGAATATCAAAACTAAACGTATATGTTGTAGGTATATCATATCAAGTTCAATTAACATGTTTGTTTGGTTTGAGGTCCTTCGAGTGGCACAGCGGCATCCTTGCAGATTTAACAACGGTATAAACTGAGTTTCGATACCCGCGATGGGCAGAGAACAGATAACTCATTGTGCAGCTTTGTGCTCAGCTGCAAAAATAAATACATAAAAATGTTTGGCTTGCGTTTTAGTTATGCATTTTATACGAATTTTCTATAAGTTTCTATCCACTCGTTCATTTCTAATGTTTCGCCTCATTATGTTTGCTTTTTCCTCCAATGGTGAATGTATTTGACAACTATTTTAACGCTATTCGATGTTGGATGAACAAGATGTTTCTTATACCATTTCACACAAAGCTACACAAAGGTCTGTCTCTAGAGAGCCGGCCCTGATATTGAACTGACAAACAGAGAATGTTATTCTTGTCTGGCCGAGTAGATAGCTGGATGTAACCGTCATTTTTATAGCGTATCAACGCCCTTAAAATGAGCTTTGCGTTTTACTCTAAGAGGCCGTTTGTAATTGTAAAATTTTAATATTTCGAAATATTTAAAAAATTGTTTATCTACGTCAAAACGCCTTTGAGCTTTCATCGAAGCTGTTGTACTTTGCGTCGCAAGTTTTGAAAACTGGTTTGGTTTGTTTTTAATTTCGTGCGAAATTACATGAGGGTTATTTGTGCTAGCCGTCCCTAATTTAGCAGTGTAAGACTAGAGGGAAGGCAGCTAGTCATCACTACCCACCGCCAACTCTTGGGCTACTCTTTTACCAACGAATAATGGGCTTCACCGTCACATTGTAACACCCTACGGCTGGAAAGGCAAGCATGTTTGGAGTGACGGGAATTCGAACCCGCGACCCTTTTCTATACTTTATTTCAGTGTTATCTAGTTGTTTGTTTGTTTTTGAATTTCGCGCAAAGCTACACGAGGGCTATCTTCGCTGTTACCTATTTGTATGCATCATTCCGAATTCCCTTAATGCCAATCTGAAATTCTTCCTTGCAAATAAACGCCACTTTTCAGTAAGTCCAGGTGTCCTGATTCACATCCTTTCAGTTGTCAGGACAAAGATCCAGGTGAGCCGTTTCATAGTCTTTAGTGGAATCTCCATGACAATTGGTGTCACCCGCTTCAGCCCCCACAAAACGCGTTTGACATTTTTAGTCCCTCGACACTTTCTCTCTCCTAAACTCATTAATTGTTTTGAAAATAAACATAAAGCTACACAAATGGCTATCTGTGCTCTTCCCACCAAGAGTATCGAAACCAGATTTCTAGCGGTGTGTTTGTTTTTGAAAGAGTTAGCTTGATGTTGAACCTGATTATAACATAATACTCCTTCATTGTTCATAGCTGGATGTTGAGTCTGATTATAACATAATACTCCTTCATTGTTCATAGCTGGATGTTGAGTCTGATTATAACATAATACTCCTTCATTGTTCATAGCTGGATGTTGAACCTGATTATAACATGATGTTCTCTCATTGCTCATAGCTGGGTGTTGAATTACAATATCCAGTTTTTGTCATGATGTTAGACAAACACGAAGGTTCAAGAAGTCTTGATAGAAATGAATAAAATAACTATCACCCGAGCGCTTTAAAAAGATAGATGTTTCTTCAAGTTATGTTAGTGTTTAGGACAGGCGTGATTTAATGATTCGTGTGCTCGTGTTGTGAATCCAAGAGTTTATGGTTCAAAGCTTGTACTCCCCCGTCCCCAAGAAATGAAACTCATTAGGTGGGGAACTGAAAAACAACTAATACCAGATTTAGCAATCACCATTGTTGACTAATATAGCTCTCCAGCTTTTCAGATGATGTTTAGAGACCGCCATGAACAAATAGTTTTTGCGTAGCGTATGCAAATATTTTTTAAACAAAATAATTACCAGTGTTGCGTATTATAATGTATCTAGAACGAGCCTCCAATTTACTGCGTTAAGTACATTACATATTACTGTTTTAAATAACTGGAAATTTTAATTTTAATTTAGATATTAATTAAATGTTAATATGCGTCAGATTTATGATGTTGGCCAACAAGATTGATAAATATGATCCTTTTTCTTTATTCAAATATATTTTAATATACAAACAACAATATAATTGATATTAACGGTTATTAGAAGTTGTTATTATATTTAAGTACAACAGTTTTACAAACTTACAAACAATATTGAGTCTTATATCCGGTATACAACTGAATTATTTATCTAAGAGCCAGGTACACGAAGAGCAAATTAATTCTGAGTTGATATTGTAACATCTCGCTTTAGCTAGCTAGCTTGGTTGACCTCACACCGCTTACAAGCTCACTTTTTACCGATGAAGATATTTAATGTTTTCGTAGAAATACTAACGTCTGAAGTTAATTCACTGAAGCTGAACGGTTTGTAATGTTCGAATCTATAAACGTTCCTGGTCAAATTTTGTAGTTTTGCGATTAATAAGCGTTAATTACCAGGCCTATAGCACACTGGCTGTAGCTGACTAATAATAATAGTACTGTCTTTGGCACGTTGGTTTATATAGTTTAAGACGATTTTCTAGAAAGTTCAACAACATTTTGAACACGCTAGCGTTTTCATGAAACAAATATTATTGATTCTTATTCTCAAGAATCTTCTACAAATTTAGAGAACAGGCGGGACTTGCGCAATACACATTCAACAATATACGTGACATGTATATATAAAATACTATACTGAAACAAACATAGGTAATAATCTAAACGTATAACAGTAAATCCGTAACTACATATTTATCTTGAATATAATGTTTAAGCACTGTTTTTATTATTTATAAAAATGCATGACGTTTGCTACTGGCTTGTTTTTTTCTACGTATATCGTGTTATTTTTTCGAACTTCTACTTATTAAATGTATGTAAGATGTTTGGTTTTAACGTAATAAATCATTATTTCAATTTATTTTTAGAAACACATGGTGCAGATACAATACCTATGTAACTTCGACGTCATAGTGCTCGTGAAAAATTGTTGTTCAGACTAGCGGTTGGAGATTAATGGTTCTTCAAATTAGTAACAGTAGTTTGGAAAACCGATCCTTGGTCGTAGTTTATGACATATAACACCAGGTTTGTCCTTGTGTCTGTGCTTCCACGTCATATCGTATTTAATGATTCTCCAGCATGCGATGATAACTGTCGTGGTTCGAGAAGATAGGTGGAGAAAAGATATCCATGTTAGTTTAGTAATTTATTATTGTGTCACACAAACTAAAAGGAGGTATTTATCTGATTGGTTTATCGCATCCTGAGAATCTGGAGTCCTCCCATATTTTCTTTATGTTCGTAAGTGTTTTTATGCTGTCTCTGTGGCGTGTTTTTACCTGTCGATTATTTCCGTTTCTCGTTCTCTTTACTGAGTAATCACTCGTTGATATTACGCAAAAAAAAAAAAGTGCATAGTTAAAGTAGTAATATCGTTAACATTCATGCCCAAGAGTTGGCAGTGGGTGGTGATGACTAGCTGCCTTCCCTCTAGTCTTACACTGCTAAATTAGGGACGGCTAGCACAGATAGCCCTCGAGTAGCTTTGTGCGAAATTCCACAAAACAAATAAACATAGAACTAAGATATTATATTTCAGAGTTACATGAGTTACAGAGTTACATTCATAGTAAATCAAAATGATATACCAAATTATCAGGTTTTCAACGTTAATCGAATCATTGTATTTTGTTAATAAAAAAACTACACAATGTTTGTTACTAATCGAAAACCTACACAATGTTTGTTATTAATCAAAAAGTAGATCACAATGTTTGTTATTTATTAAAAAGTAGATCATAATGTTTGTTATCAATCAAAAAGTAGATCATAATGTTTGTTATCAATCAAAAAGTAGATCACAATGTTTGTTATTAATCAAAAGTAGATCATAATGTTTGTTATTAATAAAAAAGTAGATCACAATGTTTGTTATTAATTAAAAACCTACAGAATGTTCGATATTAATCGAAAAGCTACAGAATGTTTGTTATTAATCGAAAAGCTACAGAATGTTTGTTATTAATTGAAAAGCTACAGAATGTTTGTTATTAATCGAAAAGCTACAGAATGTTTGTTATTAATCGAAAAGCTACAGAATGTTTGTTATTAATTGAAAAGCTACAGAATGTTTGTTATTAATCGAAATGCTACAGAATGTTTGTTATTAATTGAAAAGCTATGCTATGTTTGTTATTAATTGAAAAGGTAGAGAATGTTATTAATCGAAAAGCTGAACAATAGGCTGTCTGCGCACTGTCCACCGTCGGTCATAATCCCGTAAACATATCGCTGATTGTACTTCTTCTGTTTGATTACATTTGTAACAAATATTTATTTCTAGGGAAAATATAGCTAGTTTTTGTAACTTTAGGGTCTGGGAATCATTTGTAGACACGCCTCATTTGTACGTGAAAATGTATCAGTCCTTTATCTTCTTTCCTTGAATTTTGCCCTCCCCAGTGGCACAGCGTACTCACACCGCTAGGCCCCGGCATGGCCAGGTGGTTAAGACATCGAGGATTGCGGGTTCGAATCCTCGTCGCATAAAACATGCTTGCCATTTCAGCCGTGGGGGCGTTATAATGTGCGGTCAATCTCACTACTCGTTGGTTAAAGAGTAGTCTAAGAGCCGGCGGTTGATTGTGATGACTACTTACCTTCCCTCTAGTTTTATACCGCTAAATTAGGGACGGCTGGCGCAGATATCCTCCTTGCATCGTTGCGCAAAATTCAAAAACAGAGAAACAAACTGGTGAGAACGCTTGAAACATCAAATTATGAACAACGATGTGACTTGAATATTATAATCAGGTTTAATATCTGTCTATGAGAAATACAGTGTCATTTTATTGTATTTACCGGTATTATACGTTTCTTGGTTTGGTTGGTTTTGGAATTTTGCGCAAAGCTACTCGAGGTCTATCTGTGCTAGCCGTCCCTAATTTAGCAGTGTAAAACTAGAGGAAGGCAGCTAGTCATCACCACCCACCGCCAACTCTTGGGCTACTCTTTTACCAACGAATAGTGGGATTGACTGTCACATTATAACGCCCCCCACGGCTGAAATGGCGAGCATGTTTGGCGCGACCGGGATGCGAACCCGCGACCCTCAGATTACGAGTCGCACGCCTTAACACGCCCAGGTGGACTGAGTAATGAACAAATGTAACTATGTATTTACAAAACTCAGACAGCTACTTGCTTTGACAGTAACCGTTTTATAAGACGTAAACAGTTGGAGTTATGAGGGGCTGAGTACAGTTGGACAGTAATTGAAGTTACGATGAACTAGATTCAAGAAACGTGAGTAATATGAGTTAGCAACAGTTGAAATTAATGTAATGTCTATTTCTCTTCTCTCACGCTGTCACGGAAAAATTAGAGACTGTTTAACGTAAAAAAAAGAAGACATCACAAGTTCCACGTAACTTCACGACCATTAAGTGCATTATTACAAGTTATGTTTTGATCATATTTCTATATTCTGTTGCCGCACAACAAATAGTTCCTGATTCTTCCAGTATATTTTCTTTTTTCTATACTTTACCTTTAAGAAATGTTTTGTATTAATGCTCTCTGACAAAATGTCACCGGTTTGTTTCTCAGAAACACCCATCATATGTGATAGTTGTATTCTTGTTCTACTGGTGTATTATATGCCAGCTGTCGAGTGTAATCAATTGTTTTTTCGTCGTATTTTTCAAATATAACTTCTAAGGATAAAGTGTGTGACAAACCACAAAACCTTTAATAAGAGACAAAGTCACATGCTCTCCTACCTTTGGTCGTATATCACGTAAAATTATCTAAATAGAGAAATAAAAATCAGCATTTTTTTTTACTAGCCAAAAAAACATAAATTTGTCAGCCACATTCCAAAAATTAAAAACAATAACAAAGAACAATTTGTTTTTTTTTTCATTAAGCATAAGGCAACACTGTCTGTGCTGTGTCCACCATGGGCATCGAAACTGGATTTTTTAAAGGATTATATTACTACAGACTTATAGCTATGAAACACTAACACCAATAAAATATATATTAATGTACCTAGACTATCTGTCAGTCGTATGTCTATGTAACTACTTCACAGGGTGTAGATGGATCTACACCAAAACTGGTATGGAAGTTAAACAGGCTTGTGCAAGGATACATCCACATTTTTAAATGATATAGGTTGACTTACGGAAGAGAATTCACAGCTTTGATTAATAACACTAGTTGGACGTCTTGTAAATCTAGATGACTGTCACTTCATTAATTTAGATTTTAATTGATCAGTAGTTGGACGTCTTGTAAATCTAGATGACTGTCACTTCATTAATTTAGATTTTAATTGATCAGGTTTCTTGGATTGTTAGTGATTGTCCTGATAATAAAAATATCCTTTCCTCTACAGAACCAAGGTTTAACTAATGAGTCAAATAGGATATTAAAATATTAAAAGCTGAAATAACTCTTACTTGTCTTGACACGCTTGCGTGTCATTTGAAGACAGACGTATAGACATCACATGTTGTGTATCGAAAGTTAGGCCTATAAAGGAAATTATATAGTTTACATTGCACATGTGGTTCTCGTATATCATGGGTTTAGCATGGTGGTTTAACTACCTGACTGGTTAGTTTAGTGTCATGTTAACAAGACAGGTTAAATTATTTCACATACTGGACCAGTTAATTTAATGTGTCTTTGAAAAAGCAGGCCAATTCTCGCTCACACTGTCTGACCAGTCAGCTAAATGTGACTTTAATATGACAGGTTGATTTACTTTAGACTTTCTGACAAGTTAGTCTCGTATGTATTTAATAATGCAGGCTAATATAGTTCACACTATCTTGCAGTTATTTCAGCTTGAAATTGTTATGCCAAGTTAACTTAGTTCATTCTACCTGACAAGTTACTTTAATGTAACTTTCATAAGGCAAATATGGCAAGCTGTACTGACGTAAACAGGTTTAACTTTTTATGTCCTTATAAAAAACGTTTTATTAAGCCTTAAATCTCGGTCCACCAAAGACCTTTTAAAACTGAAAACATCGAGCATATGTATACATACATAAATATGTAGACGATTAAAGTCAGTATTTATATGTATATATATATATATATCAAGTGAAAGCAGTACTCTTCGTTGTACATATGATATGGTAAATTAATCAATATAAAAATATTTAGGTTTATAAAGCTACACAATGGGCTATCTGTGTTACGCTTACCGCAGGTATCAAAACCCGGTTTATAGCATTGTAAATCTTCAGACTTATCGCTGAACCACTTAAGATGTGATTTTATGATTAGGCCATTATTTATTCCAACGTAGTATAGGATGATAGCGCAAGCCTGTTACATAAACTAATGTATAAAAGAAAATTAGTTGAATAAACAAAATTTCCCACAATTCAACTTCGTACATTAAAATTAGTTCCAAGCCTTTTAGGAGTTTCGTTTCTTTCAAAGATGTTTCATCATTCGGCTCTACTTTAGCCAATTCCTCAACTCCATTCTCTGTCTCAGAAAAGCTAGAACTCTAATATCGATTCATTTTTCTGACGTGAAAGGTTTATCTAAAGAACTTCGAACGAGTTTGGAAGATTAATGGTTCAAAGCTTGTGTTTGATATGTACTGTATTATATTCTTCGCTAATGCCTTGATGTCGGCCCGGCATGGCCAGGTGGTTAAGGCACTAGACTCGTAATCTGAGGGTCGCAGGTTCGAATTCCCGCCACACAAAACATGCTCGCCCTTTCAGCCGTAGGGGCGTTATAATGTGACGGTCAATCTCACTATTCCTTGGTAAAAGAGTAGCCCAAGAGTTGGCGATGAGTGGTGATGACCAGCTGCCTTCCCTCTAGTCTTATACTGCTAAATTAGGGACGGCTAGCACAGATAGCCCTCGAGTAGCTTTGTGCGAAATTTCCAAACAAACAAACAAAACAAAGCTTTGCGCAAAATTGAAAACAAACTGAACCAAGCCTTGATGTTCTCATTTGTTACCAACAAAACCAGGTTATCGTATTCTTCAACATTGGAGTAATGTTTTTTGAACAACGTGAAACACAAAAATTATGAAGTTGAAATATTAAAGTTGATTTTTGAAACAGAAGTAGAATAACCAAACGAAAAATATTCTTGTTTGATTTGTTAAAATACAATAACTTATATGCGTTAAAGGTCATTTGTTTTGTAAACAATGACTTTAACTGTCTGTCTGTTTGATTCTTTTTCAATTTCGTACAAAGCTCATCGAGGGCTATCTGTGCTAGCCGTCCCTAATTTAGCAGTGTAAGACTAGAGGGAAGGTAACTAGTCATCACCACCCACCGCCAACTCTTGGGATACTCTTTTTACCACGAATAGTGAGATTGACCGATCACATTATAACGCCCCCACGGCTGAAAGGGCGAGCATGTTTGGTACGACGTGGATTCGAACCTGCGACCCTCGGATTATGAGTCGAGTGTCTTAACCACCTGGCCATGCCGGGCCTGACTTTGCCTGTCCAGTCATTAAGGTCAAGGACATATTGTGTAAGATGACTCACGTCCAAACTCACCCAGATAGGTTTAGGATCACAGTTTTACTTGAAACTATTTGGCATTTTATGAATACTTTTATTCTTCCACTCTCATATTATCTTAAACACACGTAGAATAAATAATCTCGTTTCCATGAAGTAAATTTTTATACGTAAGATAATAAAATACAAACTACATCGATAATAAGAGCAAAACATGTTTAATTAAGGCGATTGTTTGAAAACTGGAATTAAGGGTGTTATGGGATTAAGGTATAGTGAATGTTCGTTTCAGAATAACAAAGTTAAGCACGTTCTAAAGATGTTTTATATTTTGGCTTTGGCCAGGCATGACCATCCGGTTAAGGCGCTCAGCTTGCAGTCTGCGGGCTCGAATCCCCGTCACACCAAACATGCTCGCTCTTTCATTGATGGAGGCGTTACAAAGTGACGATCAACCCCACAATTTGTTGGTTAAAGAGTAGTCTGAGGTTTAGTATTTGGTGGTGTTTACTGGTTGTCTTTACCTTAGTCTTTTACTGCGAAGTAAACTATGCTTTTAATTCATTACTATGTACAGATAAATATATATTTGGCCCGGCATGGCCAAGCTTGTTAAGGCGTGCGACTCGTAATCTGAGGGTCGCGGGTTCGCATTCCGGTCGCGCCAAACATGCTCGCCTTTTCAGCCCTGGAGGCGTTATAATGTGACGGTCAATCCTACTATTCGTTGGTAAAAGAGTAGCCCAAGAGTTGGCGGTGGGTGGCGATGACTAGCTGCCTTCCCTCTGGTCTTACACTGCTAAATTAGGAACGGCTAACACAGATAGCCCTCGAGTAGCTTTGTGCGAAATTCAAAAGTAAACAAACAATATATATTAAATGTAAATAAATCAATTGTGGGAAGTATATTATAGATACTATTTTTCAGTTGATTTGAAAGCAGTTTTGGAACCTGAAAATTTAATGTAATATTTTTGGATAGAAAAACAAAATTTGATACGACTAAAATGATATATGAAGTTGAATGGTCTCGGCGAGTTCTAGGTATAATGATTCAACCACTAGATGGCTAAAAACGGACATAATGAAAATATTTAGCAACGAATAATAAATCAGGCGTATGTGCGTAATCATATGCTTGGTGAATGTAATATTGTCATACATCACGTACAAATGTTTAAACTTCTCACTAGAGGGCGCGACGAGAAAAGCTCAATAACAGCGTCATTCGTGGTGGTATGGGATTATGTTTTCATTTGTTTCTTTGCTTTAGTACAAGGCAATATTGGGCTATCTGCTGTGTTCTCAGCGGGAAATCGAGCCCTTAAACTTAGCTTTGATATTCCATAAACTTACCGCTGTCCTGTCAGGGGAATGGATTAGGTTTGAATTAGTAATAATATTGTTCACATGTAACATAAAGCGTGATGACAAGTTACGGTAAAATCTAAAATGTCGTTGTACACAAACTGTAATGGATATATATATATATAAATATTTTGTTTTTGAATTTCGCGCAAAGCTACTCGAGGGCTATCTGCGCTAGCCGTCCCTAATTTAGCAGTGTAAGACTAGACGGAAGACAGCTAGTCATCACCACCCACCGCCAACTCTTGGTCTACTCTTTTACCAACGAATATTGGGATTGACCGTTACATTATAACGCCCCCACGGCTGAAAAGGCGAGCATGTTTGGTTCAACGGAGATGCGAACCCGTGACTTTCAGAATACGAGTGGACATATATACATACATAAACAGGTTTCGTCATTTTCATTAATGTACTACTTCTTGGTTATTAAGTTGGTTGAGATCTGCTTAGAATGCTTCAAAATATTAAATCAAAACATTCGTAATGACGAGAAACCCACTTGAAGCGAAACTGTTTTTCCAGACAGTTGGTAGAGGTAAAAAACATTTATTAAAATAAACTAGAGAACAGCGTTTCTACCTTCTTAGGTCATCTGGAGTTAACCTCAAGATTGTATTAATATCTGGAGTTAACCTCAAGATGACCTAAGAAGGTAGAAACACTGTTTTCTACATTATTTTAATAAATGTTTCAACACCCATACCAGCCGTCTTGAGATACAAGTTGAAACATTGATGTTATCCGAGAACACAGCACTTGATACGGTGAATAGTGCGCTAAACATAAAAGTTAACGAAGGTTAAAATAGTGCGTTTAACGTAAAACTCAAAGTTAATTGACAAGGTATTGAGTTCTCCTTCCCCTCTGTTTACAATTTCCGGCAACAAGAAATTGTCAAGGTTCCAAAACTAAGAAGGAAACAGCAGACTGCACAATGCTGACAGAAAAGCTAATATAACGCTTCCGCCTGGTGAGTCCTCCACTGGGACAACGTTAAATCTACTGATCTATAAAGCTGAAAAAAAATCAGGTGTTCGATTGCCCTCTGTAGACACAGCAAATAGTTCGATGTGGCTTTACTGTAAGAAAAACACAAACATCTGCCTGGTGGTTAATAAATTTACCGAATATTTCTTTGTCTGTTCAGGACGAATGTTTGCTTCTTTTTGAGACAAATACACCAATTAGACCGCCCCTAAATTTTAACCATTGGCCAAAGGAGAGGCAGCCAGTCAGCAACATTCTATTGTCAATCGTTTCGTAGCCTAACAATCAACTCCCTTAGCCGTATCTTATTGTATGAATATAACTGATTAAAATAGAATAACAATAACGCATATTTATTGTATTTCATAGAAGAATTAATTATCTAAACATATTTGAGTGAAAGAAAGTAACACAGGCTTCATGATTAATTTTTTCAAGTGTAATAAAATAAAAACAAAACTAAAACCTAGCGACATGCGCAGTAAAGGATAACGGGAATGAAATGGTTAAAAGTTTCAGATAATTCGTTATTTTATAAAATATAATTTGTCATTTTTCCTATTTTAGTCAGTTATATTAATATAATAAGATATGGCTGCTGGGAGTAGCTTTCCTACGGGGGAAGTTGTGCAACCAAATCATGAATGAGTGGTCACTCTTATAACGCGGCCACATGTTAAACGGTGAGTGACACTTTGTTGTGTTGCAGGGATAAAACCCGCTCGCCAGCTGCGATATTCTTTGTTCTATCATAGGTCAGCTCACGATTGTGTCTACTTTGTTTATTGGACTCTCCGCTCTGCCTACCGCGGAGAATCGAACCCCGGATTTTAGTGTAGTAAGTTCGTAAACCTACTGTAGTCACATCGGGACTGTCTCGTGAGAGGAGATACGTTTTATAAAGGAATAGGTTCTGGAAAAATTTTAACTATTCAAATACAGGTTTGATTAATAATTGGTTGAGACACAGAATACAAACCAGTATAAGATTTGCAGTAACTTTTATTGCTGAGTCTCTTTTCTATTCATTTATGGGCTCTCTCTCATCTTTTAGGAAGTTATTGTAAACTAGGAAAATAATTTGCAATCGTTTGGAAAACAGTTTCATTCCTGAGTTATTATATAATATTGAGGTATAGAAATTAAATGAGTTTACGAAACAATTTGTCTTGTTTGATTTTTAAAATATAATATACTACTTGCTAAATATGTCTCGGTGTTTATACCACACAATTGTCCGAGTTTTAGATTGAAGAACACATAAATTTCCTTGAATTAGATACTAGAGACGGCCCGGCATGGCCAGGTGGGTTAAGTCGTTCGACTCGTAATCTGAAGGTCGCGATTTCGAATTCCCATAGCACCAAACATGCTCGCCCTTTCAGTCGCGGGGGCGTTATAAGGTGACGGTCAATCTAACTATTCGTTAGTAAAAGAATAGCCGAAGAGTTGGCTGCCTTTCCTCTGGTCTTACACTGCTAAATTAGGGACAGCTCGCGCAGATAGCCCTCGTGTAGCTTTGCGCGAAATTCAAAACAAAGAAATACGCTTTGTATAACTAACGATCAGAGCCACCTAGATTGTCAATTGGAAACTTTTTGGTATGGTCGTTCGATTTAAATAACCTGAGTCTAAAGTCTGCACATTGTGCCGGATTGCTTGCGTGAGTGTGTAAAAAAAAAAAATATTATATTTCTCCATTGGAAAATCTGAGAAATAATGAAGATATAATCCATCTTTTTATTTTGCAATATATTTTGTAATTCCGTTACTGATCGAAACTAAAGACGTTAAAGTTTTTTTTTTTTTTTTTACTTTGATGACCGAATGTCTAGATTGGAATAATATAAATGACATGACGATATCACCTGGCCCGGCATGGCCAAGCGTAATCTGAGGGTCGTGGGTTCGCATCCCTCTCGCGCCAAACATGCTTGCCCTCCCAGCCGTGGGGGCGTTATAATGTTACGGTCAATCCCACTATTCGTTGGTAAAAGAGTAGCCCAAGAGTTGGCGGTGGGTGGTGATGACTAGTTGCCTTCCCTCTAGTTTTACACTACTAAATTAGGGACGGCTAGCACAGATAGCCCTCGAGTAGCTTTGTGCGAAATTCAAAAACAAACAAACGATATCACCTGGAAGTAACAAAGCCTACAAGAAGTTTTGTCTTCGTTTATGAAGCACATTTCAGCTGGAAAAACTTTCTGATAGATTCGATAAAAGTTTATTTTATCAAACTCGGGCGAAGGTCCGCAATGCCTTGTAGTTGAGGAACTCGAGTCTTAACCAAGGGGTCGCGGGTTCGAATTCCCATGACACCAAACGTACTTGCTCTTTGAGCTCTGGGGAGATTATAATGGTTTGATCAATCCCAGTCTTAGTTGGTAAAAAAATAGCGCAAGTGTTGGCATTTGGGTATTATTTACTGGTGGTCATTTATGTAGTCTTACACTGCTTTAAGCGAAATTCAAACAAACTTTAGACAACTAATTTTAATTTAGCGAAATTGTATTTAAACACTCGAGCACATTCTATAACACGTTGTTTTTATTGTTTTATTTATTTTTGAAATAAGGGACTACTTTTCTGCCTTATAACCGTATACCACTATAATATATTCTCAAGACCACGAAAACGAAGTAATAAAATATTTATAATTTATTATAATGCTTTAAAAGCTCGAGCTGCGACATTTCTGAAGTGGAATCGATTTACGGTATAATGGAAAAATTTCTAGGAAAAGAACAATTTCTTGTCAAAATAAGCAAATAGTATAGGTTTTTGTATAACGGTAAAAGCAATATATTTTATAGTAGTTTTCAAACAACTTCCGAAAATAATCTCTAGCTTGCAAAACTAAATTATTTATGCAAGACATATTTCAACTCTCTGAGAGGAAGTTTGTATCGGTGACCCAAATAATAAACTCAGAAGAAAACAGAGACAGTAAATGTCTTTGAAATCAGGTTGGATAAAGTTTTGACAGTCGATAAAACGTATTCTGCAATGCAAAGAATTTATCTGGCAAAGACTTATGCCACCCTAAGTATTATTTAACGGTGTGTGTGTGTGTGTGTGTGTGAATCGACTTCTTATGAATAATATTTTAGACTTATTGAAAACAGATTGTCGTATATTTACGTCACATAAACCAAATTAGAGGCCGTGACGAGAAAAGCTCATAAACAAAACTATTATTAATGGTACAAAGATTTATTTAAGACAAAACCACATTAGGCTACATCCAGTGTTTTCAGCAGGGAATCGAACTCCGGATTTGAGCTTTGCAATTCCCTAACCTTACTGCTTTCCCAGCAGTGGACGGTTTATTTCTGGTCAAGCACAATTCTGCATATTGACAAGTGTCTTTGTCTTGGGCGTGCGACTCGTAGTCTGAGGGTCGCAGGTTCGCATCCCCGTCGCGCCAAACATGCTCGCCCTCCCAATCGTGGGGGCGTTATAATGTGACGGTCAATCTCACTATTCGTTGTTAAAAGAGTAGCCCAAGAGTTGGCGGTGGGTGGTGATGACTAGCTGCCTTCCCTTTAGTCTTACACTGCTAAATTATGGACGGCTAGCACAGATAGCCCTCGAGTAGCTTTGTGCGAATTTCAAAAACAAACAAACTTGTCCTGGGCAGTATTCTTTGATCCGCACAAAATCCTGCATTTTATCCAACACTCCAATTTCGCATTATCAAAAGAGGGCGTACCAGGAATAATACTACTTTGTAAGGAAAGTAAGTTAAGTAATTAGCGTAATCAGGTTTTGAAACATTTTATACAAAGCCTAATCGTTTATCAACGTCTTATGGTTCTTGCGTGCCTTTCGTGTCAGTAATTTATAAAGATATATTGATCTTAAATGTGTAACTCCACACAAACGCCCTGCATATTTGGTTCTTTCTAGGTCATTGTGAGCGAGACACTTTGTTCATTGTTCCAAGGTTATCTGGCTCAAAATATTATTTAAAGTAGTGACTGTATGGCGTGTGTCAAGGAAGAAGGCAAAGAAAAACGTATCATGTTAAAAACGTACTGAACAACTTTGTTGTTAAAGTAAAAAGTTGTTCTTTCTACGATTTTACCAATGCATTTTACCTCACACATAATGGTCTGATTTAGAATAATAAAGAAATGTGCGCGAGCGCCTGTGTGTACTAAGTCTACTAATTGTTTTCCCACATGACTTTATTTGTACAATATTAACAGGGTGCATTATGAGATAATTATTTTATTAAGACGGTTTCGGTCTCAATCATCCCCTAGTGGCACAGTGGTATATCTACAGACTTAACAGAACTAGAATCTGGGTTTCGATACCCGTGGTAGAAAGAGTACAGGTAGTCCATTGCGTAGCTTTGTGAGTAGTCACAAACAAACAAACCAATTGCCCCGAATCGCTTTCAGAAGTGTCCAGTAAAATAAGTTTCAATATTGTACAACAAAGTAGGTCCCAGTATAAATGATGTGATATATTACTATTATTATAAAGTTCGATAATTAATAATCCTAGAGCGTAGTGCAAACTATTCACCTGAATGTAAATAAAACCCTCGTGAATACAGCATACAGAGCTATACGGTAGATTACCTGTACTATTCTCACCATGGAGGCCCGGCATGACCAAGCGTCTTAAGGCGTGCGACTCGTAATCTGAGGGTCGCGGGTTCGAATCCCCGTCGCACCAAACATGCTCGCCCTTTGAGCTGTGGGGGCGTTATAATGTGACGGTCAACTCCACTAGTCGTTGGTAAAAGAGTAGCCCAAGAGTTGGCGGTGGGTGGTGATGACTAGCTGCCTTCCCTCTAGTCTTACACTGCTAAATTAGAGACGGCTAGCACAGATAGCCCTCGAGTAGCTTTGTGCGAAATTCCAAAACAAACAAACTCACCATGGATATCGAAACCTGATGTTAAGACTTCCCGCTACGTCACTGCGTGAGTGCGTTTCTTATAGCAAAGCCACATCAGGATATCTGCTGTGCTCACCGAAGGGAATCGAACCCCTAGTTTTAGCGTTTTAAATCCAATGACCAGCCGCTATCCCAGCGGAGGACCGCAGACGGTAATCAGTGTATTGAACATATGTTTCCCACTGCGCATCGATCGGACAAAAAGGTTGTTTATTAGCTTTTAATTTGATTTAAAACTTGGAGTATTCATTGCGTAGGTTTTGGAAAGGTGGAAACGGAGAAAGATAATTTCGTTCGTGAAATGTTTATGTTTTTTTGTACATAATAAATTATAGAAGGCTCTAAGTACAACCACTTTATTAAAGGAATTCTGTTAATTAGCAGAAATTTGAAGACATTAAAACAATTAAACTCGTCATGTAAAACACGTGACTAATAAAACATGGACAAAATACTAGATTTTTCTTCCCGTTTAAAATAAAAACGCTTTCAGGTTTGTTTGTTTTTTAATATTAGTAAGAGAGAGAGCTTGAATTTCTACTACCACCTGGTGTTCTGAAATAAAAACTTCAAAATTACCTTTTCAATATTTCACGAAACCGTAAAGAAAAAAAAGTTAGCGGTTTTTGGTGATAGAACTCATGATTGATGAAAATACGTTTTCCAATCGATTTTCCTTTACATGAGGTACATAAAGTTTTCAGCTGTGTGCTGATACTACATTTACAGATGTCAGTAATCTTTTAAATGCATCTGTCTTTGCCAGTTGTGATTTGATTTTGACAGACAGGGTATTTCATTATTATATAATGGGGAAGGGATTATTACCATCAACTACCAGGGTATTTCATTATTATATGATGGGGAAGGGATTATTACCATCAACTATCAGGGTATTTCATTATTATATAATGGGGAAGGGATTATTACCATCAACTATCAGGGTATTTCATTATTATATAATGGGGAAGGGATTATTACCATCAACTACCAGGGTATTTCATTATTATATGATGGGGAAGGGATTATTACCATCAACTATCAGGGTATTTCATTATTATATAATGGGGAAGGGATTATTACCATCAACTATCAGGGTATTTCATTATTATATAATGCGGAAGGGATTATTACCATCAACTATCAGGGTATTTCATTATTATATAATGTGGAAGGGATTATTACCATCAACTACCAGGGTATTTCATCATTATATAATGGGGAAGGGATTATTACCATCAACTATCAGGGTATTTCATTATTATATAATGTGGAAGGGATTATTACCATCAACTACCAGGGTATTTCATCATTATATAATGCGGAAGGGATTATTACCATCAACTATCAGGGTATTTCATTATTATATAATGTGGAAGGGATTATTACCATCAACTACCAGGGTATTTCATCATTATATAATGGGGAAGGGATTATTACCATCAACTACCAGGCTATTTCATTATTATATGATGGAGAAGGGATTATTACCATCAACTATCAGGGTATTTCATTATTATATAATGGGGAAGGGATTATTACCATCAACTATCAGGGTATTTCATCACTAAATAATGGGGGGGGGATTATTACCATCAACTATCAGGCTATTTCATTATTATATAATGGGGAAGGGATTATTACCATCAACTATCAGGGTATTTCATCATTAAATAATGGGGGGATTATTACCATCAACTATCAGGGTATTTCATTATTATATAATGGGGAAGGGATTATTACCATCAATTATCAGAGTATTTCATCATTATATAATGGGGAAGGGATTATTACCATCAATTATCAGACTATTTCATCATTATATAATGGGGAAGGGATTATTACCATTAACTATCAGGGTATTTCATTATTATATAATGGGGAAGGGATTATTACCATCAACTATCAGCGTATTTCATCATTATATAATGGGGAAGGGATTATTACCATCCACCATCAGGGTATTTCATTATTATATAATGGGGAAGGGATTATTACCATCAACTATCAGCGTATTTCATCATTAAATAATGGGGGGATTATTACCATCAACTATCAGGGTATTTAATCATTAAGTAATGGGGGGTATTATTACCATCAACTATCAGGGTATTTCATCATTAAATAATGCGGGGGGGGATTATTACCATCAACTATCAGGGTATTTCATCATTGAATAATGGGGAAGGGATTATTACCATCAACTATCAGGGTATTTCATCATTAAATAATGGGAAAGAAATTATTACCATCAACTATCAGGGTATTTCATCATTAAATATTGGGGGGATTATTACCATCAACTATCAGGGTATTTCATTATTATATAATGGGGAAGGGATTATTACCATCAACTATCAGGGTATTTCATTATTATATAATGGGGGGATTATTACCATCAACTATCAGGGTATATCATTATTATATAATGGGGAAGGGATTATTACCATCAACTACCAGGGTATTTCATTATTATATAATGGGGAAGGGATTATTACCATCAACTACCAGGGTATTTCATTATTATATAATGGGGGGATTATTACCATCAACTATCAGGGTATTTCATCACTAAATAATGGGGGGATTATTACCATCAACTATCAGGGTATTTCATCATTAAATAATGGGGGGATTACTACCATCAACTATCAGGGTATTTCATCATTATATAATGGGGAAGGGATTATTACCATCAACTATCAGGGTATTTCATCACTAAATAATGGGGGGATTATTACCATCAACTATCAGGCTATTTCATTATTATATAATGGGGAAGGGATTATTACCATCAACTATCAGGGTATTTCATCAGTAAATAATGGGGGGATTACTACCATCAACTATCAGGGTATTTCATCATTATATAATGGGGAAGGGATTATTACCATCAACTATCAGGGTATTTCATTATTATATAATGGGGAAGGGATTATTACCATCAACTATCAGGGTATTTCATCATTGAATAATGGGGAGGGGATTATTACCATCAACTATCAGGCTATTTCATCATTAAATAATGGGGGGGATTATTACAATCAAGTATCAGGGTATTTCATCATTGAATAATGGGAAGGGATTATTGCCATCAACTATCAGGGTATTTCATTATTATATAATGGGGAAGGGATTATTACCATCAACTATCAGGGTATTTCATTATTATATAATGGGGAAGGGATTATTACCATCAACTACCAGGGTATTTCATTATTATATAATGGGAAAGGGATTATTACCATCAACTATCAGGCTATTTCATTATTATATAATGGGAAAGGGATTATTACCATCAACTATCAGGGTATTTCATTATTATATAATGGGAAGGGATTTTACCATCAACTATCAGGCTATTTCATTATTATATAATGGGAAGGGTTATTACCATCAACTACCAGGGTATTTCATTATTATATAATGGGAAGGGATTATTACCATCAACTATCAGGGTATTTAATCATTAAGTAATGGGGGTATTATTACCATCAACTATCAGGGTATTTCATCATTAAATAATAGGGGGGTTTATTACCATTAACTATCAGAGTATTTCATCATTAAATAATGGGAAGGGATTATTACCATCAACTATCAGGGTATTTCATCATTGAATAATGGGGAAGGGATTATTACCATCAACTATCAGGGTATTTCATCATTAAATAATGGGGGGATTATTACCATCAACTATCAGGGTATTTCATTATTATATAATGGGGAAGGGATTATTACCATCAACTATCAGGGTATATCATTATTATATAATGGGGAAGGGATTATTACCATCAACTACCAGGGTATTTCATTATTATATAATGGGGAAGGGATTATTACCATCAACTATCAGGGTATTTCATCATTAAATAATGGGGAAGGGATTATTACCATCAACTATCAGGGTATTTCATCATTAAATAATGGGGGGATTATTACCATCAACTATCAGGGTATTTCATCATTATATAATGAGGAAGGGATTATTACCATCAACTATCAGGGTATTTCACTATTATATAATGGGGAAGGGATTATTACCATCAACTATCAGGGTATTTCATCATTAAATAATGGGGGCGGATTATTACCATCAACTATCAGGGTATTTCATCATTGAATAATGGGGAAGGGATTATTGCCATCAACTATCAGGGTATTTCATTATTATATAATGGGGAAGGGATTATTACCATCAACTATCAGGGTATTTCATTATTATATAATGGGGAAGGGATTATTACCATCAACTATCAGGGTACTTCATCATTAAATAATGGGGGGATTATTACCATCAAGTATCAGGGTATTTCATCATTATATAATGAGGAAGGGATTATTACTATCAACTATCAGGGTATTTGACTATTATATAATGGGGGGGATTATTACTATCAACTGTCAGGGTATTTCATCATTATATAATGGGGAAGGGATTATTACCATTAACCATCAGGGTATTTCATTATTATATAATGGGGAAGGGATTATTACCATCAACTATCAGGGTATTTCATCATTAAATAATGGGGGGGATTATTACCATCAACTATCAGGGTATTTCATCATTAAATAATGAGGGGGATTATTACCATCAATTATCAGGGTATTTCATCATTAAGTAGTGGGGGGGATTATTACCATCAACTATCAGGGTATTTCATCATTATATAATGAGGAAGGGATTATTACTATCAACTATCAGGGTATTTGACTATTATATAATGGGGAAGGGATTATTACCATCAACTATCAGGGTATTTCATCATTGAATAATGGGGGGGGATTATTACTATCAAGTATCAGGGTATTTCATCATTGAATAATGGGGAAGGGATTATTGCCATCAACTATCAGGGTATTTCATTATTATATAATGGGGAAGGGATTATTGCCATCAACTATCAGGGTATTTCATTATTATATAATGGGGAAGGGATTATTACCATCAACTATCAGGGTATTTCATTATTATATAATGGGGAAGGGATTATTACCATCAACTATCAGGGTATTTCATTATTATATAATGGGGAAGGGATTATTACCATCAACTATCAGGCTATTTCATTATTATATAATGGGGGGGATTATTACTATCAACTGTCAGGGTATTTCATCATTATATAATGGGGAAGGGATTATTACCATTAACCATCAGGGTATTTCATTATTATATAATGGGGAAGGGATTATTACCATCAACTATCAGGGTATTTCATCATTAAATAATGGGGATTATTACCATCAACTATCAGGGTATTTCATCATTAAATAATGAGGGGGATTATTACCATCAATTATCAGGGTATTTCATCATTAAGTAGTGGGGGGGATTATTACCATCAACTATCAGGGTATTTCATCATTAAATAATAGGGGGGTTTATTACCATTAACTATCAGAGTATTTCATCATTAAATAATGGGGGGATTATTACCATCAACTATCAGGGTATTTCATCATTCAATAATGGGGAAGGGATTATTACTATCAACTATCAGGGTATTTCATCATTAAATAATGGGGGGATTATTACCATCAACTACCAGGGTATTTAATCATTAAGTAATGGGGGGTATTATTGCCATCAACTATCAGGGTATTTCATCATTAAATAATAGGGGGGTTTATTACCATCAACTACCAGGGTATTTAATCCTTAAGTAATGGGGGGATTATTACCATCAACTATCAGAGTATTTCATCATTGAATAATGGGGAAGGGATTATTACCATCAACTATCAGGGTATTTCATCATTAAATAATGGGGGCGGATTATTACCATCAACTCTCAGGGTATTTCATCATTGAATAATGGGGAAGGGATTATTGCCATCAACTATCAAGGTATTTCATTATTATATAATGGGGAAGGGATTATTACCATCAACTATCAGGCTATTTCATCATTAAATAATGGGGGGGGGGATTATTACTATCAAGTATCAGGGTATTTCATCATTGAATAATGGGGAAGGGATTATTGCCATCAACTATCAGGGTATTTCATTATTATATAATGGGGAAGGGATTATTACCATCAACTATCAGGGTATTTCATTATTATATAATGGGGAAGGGATTATTACCATCAACTATCAGGGTATTTCATTATTATATAATGGGGAAGGGATTATTACCATCAACTATCAGGGTATTTCATTATTATATAATTGGGAAGGGATTATTACCATCAACTATCAGGCTATTTCATTATTATATAATGGGGGGATTATTACTATCAACTGTCAGGGTATTTCATCATTATATAATGGGGAAGGGATTATTACCATTAACCATCAGGGTATTTCATTATTATATAATGGGGAAGGGATTATTACCATCAACTATCAGGGTATTTCATCATTAAATAATGGGGGGGATTATTACCATCAACTATCAGGGTATTTCATCATTAAATAATGGGGGGGATTATTACCATCAATTATCAGGGTATTTCATCATTAAGTAGTGGGGGGATTATTACCATCAACTATCAGGGTATTTCATCATTAAATAATAGGGGGGTTTATTACCATTAACTATCAGAGTATTTCATCATTAAATAATGGGGGGATTATTACCATCAACTATCAGGGTATTTCATCATTGAATAATGGGGAAGGGATTATTACTATCAACTATCAGGGTATTTCATCATTAAATAATTGGAAAGAGATTATTACCATCAACTATCAGGGTATTTCATCATTAAATAATGGGAGGGATTATTACCATCAACTACCAGGGTATTTAATCATTAAGTAATGGGGGGTATTATTGCCATCAACTATCAGGGTATTTCATCATTAAATAATAGGGGGGTTTATTACCATCAACTACCAGGGTATTTCATCCTTAAGTAATGGGGGGGATTATTACCATCAACTATCAGGGTATTTCATCATTGAATAATGGGGAAGGGATTATTACCATCAACTATCAGGGTATTTCATCATTAAATAATGGGGGCGGATTATTACCATCAACTATCAGGGTATTTCATCATTGAATAATGGGGAAGGGATTATTGCCATCAACTATCAGGGTATTTCATTATTATATAATGGGGAAGGGATTATTACCATCAACTATCAGGGTATTTCATTATTATATAATGGGGAAGGGATTATTACCATCAACTATCAGGGTATTTCATCATTAAATAATGGGGGGATTATTACCATCAACTATCAGGGTATTTCATCATTATATAATGAGGAAGGGATTATTACTATCAACTATCAGGGTATTTCACTATTATATAATGGGGAAGGGATTATTACCATCAACTATCAGGGTATTTCATCATTGAATAATGGGAAGGGGATTATTACCATCAACTATCAGGCTATTTCATCATTAAATAATGGGGATTATTACTATCAAGTATCAGGGTATTTCATCATTGAATAATGGGAAGGGATTATTGCCATCAACTATCAGGGTATTTCATTATTATATAATGGGGAAGGGATTATTACCATCAACTATCAGGGTATTTCATTATTATATAATGGGAAAGGGATTATTACCATCAACTATCAGGCTATTTCATTATTATATAATGCGGAAGGGATTATTACCATTAACCATCAGGGTATTTCATTATTATATAATGGGGAAGGGATTATTACCATTAACCATCAGGGTATTTCATTATTATATAATGGGGAAGGGATTATTACCATCAACTATCAGGGTATTTCATCATTAAATAATGGGGATTATTACCATCAACTATCAGGGTATTTCATCATTAAATAATGGGGATTATTACCATCAATTATCAGGGTATTTCATCATTAAGTAGTGGGGGATTATTACCATCAACTATCAGGGTATTTCATCATTAAATAATAGGGGGTTTATTACCATTAACTATCAGAGTATTTCATCATTAAATAATGGGGGGATTATTACCATCAACTATCAGGGTATTTCATCATTGAATAATGGGGAAGGGATTATTACTATCAACTATCAGGGTATTTCATTATTATATAATGGGGATTATTACTATCAACTGTCAGGGTATTTCATCATTATATAATGGGAAGGGATTATTACCATTAACCATCAGGGTATTTCATTATTATATAATGGGAAGGGATTATTACCATCAACTATCAGGGTATTTCATCATTAAATAATGGGGGGGATTATTACCATCAACTATCAGGGTATTTCATCATTAAATAATGGGGGGGATTATTACCATCAATTATCAGGGTATTTCATCATTAAGTAGTGGGGGGAT
Organism: Tachypleus tridentatus; assembly: GCF_004210375.1. Lineage (NCBI taxonomy): Eukaryota > Metazoa > Arthropoda > Merostomata > Xiphosura > Limulidae > Tachypleus > Tachypleus tridentatus. The sequence continues at coordinate 56,262,560 of NC_134832.1, read as the reverse complement.
TATTACCATCAACTATCAGGGTATTTCATCATTAAATAATAGGGGGGTTTATTACCATTAACTATCAGAGTATTTCATCATTAAATAATGGGGGGATTATTACCATCAACTATCAGGGTATTTCATCATTGAATAATGGGGAAGGGATTATTGCCATCAACTATCAGGGTATTTCATTATTATATAATGGGAAGGGATTATTACCATCAACTATCAGGCTATTTCATCATTAAATAATGGGGGGGGATTATTACTATCAAGTATCAGGGTATTTCATCATTGAATAATGGGGAAGGGATTATTGCCATCAACTATCAGGGTATTTCATTATTATATAATGGGGAAGGGATTATTACCATCAACTATCAGGGTATTTCATTATTATATAATGGGGAAGGGATTATTACCATCAACTATCAGGGTATTTCATTATTATATAATGGGAAGGGATTATTACCATCAACTATCAGGGTATTTCATTATTATATAATGGGGAAGGGATTATTACCATCAACTATCAGGCTATTTCATTATTATATAATGGGGGGATTATTACTATCAACTGTCAGGGTATTTCATCATTATATAATGGGGAAGGGATTATTACCATTAACCATCAGGGTATTTCATTATTATATAATGGGGAAGGGATTATTACCATCAACTATCAGGGTATTTCATCATTAAATAATGGGGGGGATTATTACCATCAACGATCAGGGTATTTCATCATTAAATAATGGGGGGGATTATTACCATCAATTATCAGGGTATTTCATCATTAAGTAGTGGGGGGAATTATTACCATCAACTATCAGGGTATTTCATCATTAAATAATGGGGAGGGGATTATTACCATCAACTATCAGGCTATTTCATCATTAAATAATGGGGGGGATTATTACAATCAAGTATCAGGGTATTTCATCATTGAATAATGGGGAAGGGATTATTGCCATCAACTATCAGGGTATTTCATTATTATATAATGGGGAAGGGATTATTACCATCAACTATCAGGGTATTTCATTATTATATAATGGGGAAGGGATTATTACCATCAACTACCAGGGTATTTCATTATTATATAATGGGAAAGGGATTATTACCATCAACTATCAGGCTATTTCATTATTATATAATGGGAAAGGGATTATTACCATCAACTATCAGGGTATTTCATTATTATATAATGGGGAAGGGATTTTTACCATCAACTATCAGGCTATTTCATTATTATATAATGGGGAAGGGGTTATTACCATCAACTACCAGGGTATTTCATCATTAAATAATGGGGGCGGATTATTACCATCAACTATCAGGGTATTTCATCATTGAATAATGGGGAAGGGATTATTGCCATCAACTATCAGGGTATTTCATTATTATATAATGGGGAAGGGATTATTACCATCAACTATCAGGGTATTTCATTATTATATAATGGGGAAGGGATTATTACCATCAACTATCAGGGTATTTCATCATTAAATAATGGGGGGATTATTACCATCAACTATCAGGGTATTTCATCATTATATAATGAGGAAGGGATTATTACTATCAACTATCAGGGTATTTCACTATTATATAATGGGGAAGGGATTATTACCATCAACTATCAGGCTATTTCATCATTAAATAATGGGGATTATTACTATCAAGTATCAGGGTATTTCATCATTGATTAATGGGGAAGGGATTATTGCCATCAACTATCAGGGTATTTCATTATTATATAATGGGGAAGGGATTATTACCATCAACTATCAGGGTATTTCATTATTATATAATGGGGAAGGGATTATTACCATCAACTATCAGGCTATTTCATTATTATATAATGCGGAAGGGATTATTACCATTAACCATCAGGGTATTTCATTATTATATAATGGGAAGGGATTATTACCATTAACCATCAGGGTATTTCATTATTATATAATGGGAAGGGATTATTACCATCAACTATCAGGGTATTTCATCATTAAATAATGGGGATTATTACCATCAACTATCAGGGTATTTCATCATTAAATAATGGGGATTATTACCATCAATTATCAGGGTATTTCATCATTAAGTAGTGGGGGGATTATTACCATCAACTATCAGGGTATTTCATCATTAAATAATAGGGGGTTTATTACCATTAACTATCAGAGTATTTCATCATTAAATAATGGGGGGATTATTACCATCAACTATCAGGGTATTTCATCATTGAATAATGGGAAGGGATTATTACTATCAACTATCAGGGTATTTCATTATTATATAATGGGGGGGATTATTACTATCAACTGTCAGGGTATTTCATCATTATATAATGGGGAAGGGATTATTACCATTAACCATCAGGGTATAACATTATTATATAATGGGGAAGGGATTATTACCATCAACTATCAGGGTATTTCATCATTAAATAATGGGGATTATTACCATCAACTATCAGGGTATTTCATCATTAAATAATGGGGATTATTACCATCAATTATCAGGGTATTTCATCATTAAGTGGTGGGGGGATTATTACCATCAACTATCAGGGTATTTCATCATTAAATAATAGGGGTTTATTACCATTAACTATCAGGTATTTCATCATTAAATAATGGGGGGATTATTACCATCAACTATCAGGGTATTTCATCATTGAATAATGGGGAAGGGATTATTACTATCAACTATCAGGGTATTTCATCATTAAATAATTGGAAAGGGATTATTACCATCAACTATCAGGGTATTTCATCATTAAATAATGGGGGGGATTATTACCATCAACTACCAGGGTATTTAATCATTAAGTAATGGGGTATTATTGCCATCAACTATCAGGGTATTTCATCATTAAATAATAGGGGTTTATTACCATCAACTACCAGGGTATTTAATCCTTAAGTAATGGGGGGGATTATTACCATCAACTATCAGGGTATTTCATCATTGAATAATGGGGAAGGGGTTATTACCATCAACTATCAGGGTATTTCATCATTAAATAATGGGGGCGGATTATTACCATCAACTATCAGGGTATTTCATCATTGAATAATGGGAAGGGATTATTGCCATCAACTATCAGGGTATTTCATTATTATATAATGGGGAAGGGATTATTACCATCAACTATCTGGGTATTTCATCATTAAATAATGGGGGGATTATTACTATCAACTATCAGGGTATTTCACTATTATATAATGGGGAAGGGATTATTACCATCAAATATCAGGGTATTTCATCATTGAATAATGGGAAGGGGATTATTACCATCAACTATCAGGCTATTTCATCATTAAATAATGGGGGGGGGGATTATTACTATCAAGTATCAGGGTATTTCATCATTGAATAATGGGGAAGGGATTATTGCCATCAACTATCAGGGTATTTCATTATTATATAATGGGGAAGGGATTATTACCATCAACTATCAGGGTATTTCATTATTATATAATGGGGAAGGGATTATTACCATCAACTATCAGGCTATTTCATTATTATATAATGCGGAAGGGATTATTACCATCAACTATCAGGGTATTTCATCATTAAATAATGGGGGGGATTATTACCATCAACTATCAGGGTATTTCATCATTAAATAATGGGGGGGATTATTACCATCATTTATCAGGGTATTTCATCATTAAGTAGTGGGGGGATTATTACCATCAACTATCAGGGTATTTCATCATTAAATAATAGGGGGGTTTATTACCATTAACTATCAGAGTATTTCATCATTAAATAATTGGGGGATTATTACCATCAACTATCAGGGTATTTCATCATTGAATAATGGGGAAGGGATTATTGCCATCAACTATCAGGGTATTTCATTATTATATAATGGGGAAGGGATTATTACCATCAACTATCAGGCTATTTCATCATTAAATAATGGGGGGGGATTATTACTATCAAGTATCAGGGTATTTCATCATTGAATAATGGGGAAGGGATTATTGCCATCAACTATCAGGGTATTTCATTATTATATAATGGGGAAGGGATTATTACCATCAACTATCAGGGTATTTCATTATTATATAATGGGGAAGGGATTATTACCATCAACTATCAGGGTATTTCATTATTATATAATGGGGAAGGGATTATTACCATCAACTATCAGGCTATTTCATTATTATATAATGGGGGGATTATTACTATCAACTGTCAGGGTATTTCATCATTATATAATGGGGAAGGGATTATTACCATTAACCATCAGGGTATTTCATTATTATATAATGGGAAGGGATTATTACCATCAACTATCAGGGTATTTCATCATTAAATAATGGGGGGGATTATTACCATCAACTATCAGGGTATTTCATCATTAAATAATGGGGGGGATTATTACCATCAATTATCAGGGTATTTCATCATTAAGTAGTGGGGGGGATTATTACCATCAACTATCAGGGTATTTCATCATTAAATAATAGGGGGGTTTATTACCATTAACTATCAGAGTATTTCATCATTAAATAATGGGGGGATTATTACCATCAACTATCAGGGTATTTCATCATTGAATAATGGGGAAGGGATTATTACTATCAACTATCAGGGTATTTCATCATTAAATAATTGGAAAGGGATTATTACCATCAACTATCAGGGTATTTCATCATTAAATAATGGGGGGGATTATTACCATCAACTACCAGGGTATTTAATCATTAAGTAATGGGGGGTATTATTGCCATCAACTATCAGGGTATTTCATCATTAAATAATAGGGGGGTTTATTACCATCAACTACCAGGGTATTTAATCCTTAAGTAATGGGGGGTTTATTACCATCAACTATCAGGGTATTTCATCATTGAATAATGGGGAAGGGATTATTGCCATCAACTATCAGGGTATTTCATTATTATATAATGGGGAAGGGATTATTACCATCAACTATCAGGGTATTTCATTATTATATAATGGGGAAGGGATTATTACCATCAACTATCAGGGTATTTCATCATTAAATAATGGGGGGATTATTACCATCAACTATCAGGGTATTTCATCATTATATAATGAGGAAGGGATTATTACTATCAACTATCAGGGTATTTCACTATTATATAATGGGGAAGGGATTATTACCATCAACTATCAGGCTATTTCATCATTAAATAATGGGGGATTATTACTATCAAGTATCAGGGTATTTCATCATTGAATAATGGGGAAGGGATTATTGCCATCAACTATCAGGGTATTTCATTATTATATAATGGGGAAGGGATTATTACCATCAACTATCAGGGTATTTCATTATTATATAATGGGGAAGGGATTATTACCATCAACTATCAGGCTATTTCATTATTATATAATGCGGAAGGGATTATTACCATTAACCATCAGGGTATTTCATTATTATATAATGGGGAAGGGATTATTACCATTAACCATCAGGGTATTTCATTATTATATAATGGGGAAGGGATTATTACCATCAACTATCAGGGTATTTCATCATTAAATAATGGGGGGGATTATTACCATCAACTATCAGGGTATTTCATCATTAAATAATGGGGGGATTATTACCATCAATTATCAGGGTATTTCATCATTAAGTAGTGGGGGGATTATTACCATCAACTATCAGGGTATTTCATCATTAAATAATAGGGGGTTTATTACCATTAACTATCAGGTATTTCATCATTAAATAATGGGGGGATTATTACCATCAACTATCAGGGTATTTCATCATTGAATAATGGGGAAGGGATTATTACTATCAACTATCAGGGTATTTCATTATTATATAATGGGGGGGATTATTACTATCAACTGTCAGGGTATTTCATCATTATATAATGGGGAAGGGATTATTACCATTAACCATCAGGGTATAACATTATTATATAATGGGGAAGGGATTATTACCATCAACTATCAGGGTATTCATCATTAAATAATGGGGGGGATTATTACCATCAACTATCAGGGTATTTCATCATTAAATAATGGGGGGGATTATTACCATCAATTATCAGGGTATTTCATCATTAAGTAGTGGGGGGGATTATTACCATCAACTATCAGGGTATTTCATCATTAAATAATAGGGGGGTTTATTACCATTAACTATCAGAGTATTTCATCATTAAATAATGGGGGGATTATTACCATCAACTATCAGGGTATTTCATCATTGAATAATGGGGAAAGGATTATTACTATCAACTATCAGGGTATTTCATCATTAAATAATTGGAAAGGGATTATTACCATCAACTATCAGGGTATTTCATCATTAAATAATGGGGGGGATTATTACCATCAACTACCAGGGTATTTAATCATTAAGTAATGGGGGGTATTATTGCCATCAACTATCAGGGTATTTCATCATTAAATAATAGGGGGGTTTATTACCATCAACTACCAGGGTATTTAATCCTTAAGTAATGGGGGGGATTATTACCATCAACTATCAGGGTATTTCATCATTGAATAATGGGGAAGGGATTATTACCATCAACTATCAGGTTATTTCATCATTAAATAATGGGGGCGGATTATTACCATCAACTATCAGGGTATTTCATCATTGAATAATGGGGAAGGGATTATTGCCATCAACTATCAGGGTATTTCATTATTATATAATGGGGAAGGGATTATTACCATCAACTATCAGGGTATTTCATCATTAAATAATGGGGATTATTACCATCAACTATCAGGTATTTCATCATTATATAATGAGGAAGGGATTATTACTATCAACTATCAGGGTATTTCACTATTATATAATGGGGAAGGGATTATTACCATCAACTATCAGGGTATTTCATCATTGAATAATGGGGAGGGGATTATTACCATCAACTATCAGGCTATTTCATCATTAAATAATGGGGGGATTATTACTATCAAGTATCAGGGTATTTCATCATTGAATAATGGGAAGGGATTATTACCATCAACTATCAGGGTATTTCATTATTATATAATGGGAAGGGATTATTACCATCAACTATCAGGGTATTTCATTATTATATAATGGGAAGGGATTATTACCATCAACTATCAGGCTATTTCATTATTATATAATGCGGAAGGGATTATTACCATCAACTATCAGGGTATTTCATTATTATATAATGTGGAAGGGATTATTACCATCAACTATCAGGCTATTTCATTATTATATAATGGGGGGGATTATTACTATCAACTGTCAGGGTATTTCATCATTATATAATGGGGAAGGGATTATTACCATTAACCATCAGGGTATTTCATTATTATATAATGGGGAAGGGATTATTACCATCAACTATCAGGGTATTTCATCATTAAATAATGGGGGGGATTATTACCATCAACTATCAGGGTATTTCATCATTAAATAATGGGGGGATTATTACCATCAATTATCAGGGTATTTCATCATTAAGTAGTGGGGGGATTATTACCATCAACTATCAGGGTATTTCATCATTAAATAATAGGGGGTTTATTACCATTAACTATCAGAGTATTTCATCATTAAATAATGGGGGGATTATTTCCATCAACTATCAGGGTATTTCATCATTGAATAATGGGGAAGGGATTATTACTATCAACTATCAGGGTATTTCATCATTAAATAATTGGAAAGGGATTATTACCATCAGCTATCAGGGTATTTCATCATTAAATAATGGGGGGGATTATTACCATCAACTACCAGGGTATTTAATCATTAAGTAATGGGGGGTATTATTACCATCAACTATCAGGGTATTTCATCATTAAATAATAGGGGGGTTTATTACCATCAACTACCAGGGTATTTAATCCAAGTAATGGGGGGGATTATTACCATCAACTATCAGGGTATTTCATCATTGAATAATGGGGAAGGGATTATTGCCATCAACTATCAGGGTATTTCATCATTAAATAATGGGAAAGGGATTATTACCATCAACTATCAGGGTATTTCATCATTAAATAATGGGGGGATTATTACCATCAACTATCAGGGTATTTCATCATTAAATATTGAGGGGATTATTACCATCAACTATCAGGGTATTTCATCATTAAATAATGGGAGGGATTATTACCATCAACTATCAGGGTATTTCATCATTGAATTATGGGGGGGGGATTATTTCCATCAACTATCAGGTTATATTATCATTGAATAATGGGGAGAGGAAAATTATTACAATTAATTATCAGGGTATATCATCATTGAATAATAGGGTAATATTATCATCAACTGTTGCAATCAGGTCTGGCGTGGCATGATCATTAACGTGCTCGAATTACGAATTCTAGGGTTCGCTACTTTCGTGCCGTCGCTGGAAAAACGAGTACCATATTTTGGTATCACTGGTGCGTTATAAGAGTAAAGGTCAAATTCTCATTTGCTCAAACAAAGTAGTCGAAGTGTTGGTGTTGACTATTTGCTTTCCCAATACTCGACCAAGGCGAACTTTCATATAGCTGTAAAGTCTGTGGGTAGAATTACTCGAATATTTTGAAACAAACAAAGAAAATTTTCAAAAACGAGTCCGACGTGGCCTAATGGCTTTCGTGTCGGGTTGCTGACTTTAAAGTCTGAAGTTCAAGATATGAAGCCAGTGAACACACTCTGCTATTTCGGCAGTGGAGACGTTGTAAAACTTGTCAGTCAAACCCTTTTCTTAATTCAAAGAACCACAAAAAGTTGCTCTGGTGACGGTTACTGCTAGCTGGTTTCTTCATTTTTTTTTCGGTTCAAAATTTGTTTTTTCAAAAAAGAAACAAAGAAACAAACGAGGAATTGTGTGTTTGTGTGTGTGTAGCGGTGGCAGGTAGCACTTAGTGCTGCCCCAGATGGCAGGTTGGTCGGTATTATCTCGGAGCATTTGGGTCACAGCTATCATATTGGCAGGCAGAAGAATTATTTTGAACAATCGCTGTAAGCAACGATTTCAGTTAATGAAATACTGCACGTGGTGGCGCCACTATAAAAATACTGACAACACGCACGGACAGCGCGTTAATGCAGGGCCAAAATCCTGTCAGATCATGGAAAGTGAAAGAGTCCGTAATACTGTAGTCCAGATAGAACATTCTTCAAATGGAAGAGAGTTGGTTCAGGTTTACAACGTCTCTGGTCTAAACCCAACGGGAAGATCACAGACCCATAAAGAAACGTGCAAGTCTATTATACGTATCTGTAGTTACGATGTAAGATCTTTAAAATACGTTGGTTACATAGAGCCATCACTGGAAGAGATCAGAGATACGAAATGGGACATCTTGGGTCTAAGTGAAACTAAAGAACAAATTGGAGAAGGCCTAGTAGAAACGAAAGGAGTATGGATAAATGAGGCCAGAGAGGCCAGAACAAAATTTACAAGCGAAAGTTTTAGCCCTTGTCGTTCATCCGAAAATGAAATACTATATTGGAAGCTTTCATACACAATAGGACAGAATGGTGTTCCTAGATATGAATATCTTTATAAAAGAAGCAATTACAGTTATGAAGGCTTAAGCTACAACATCTCACTGTATTGATGTTGAGATAGAGAAATACCAGAATGATGATTGGAGAGGTATTGAGAGAAAGCAATGTACAAAGTGGTCATTTAAATGTCAAAATACGAATTAAAGAAGACAATGAATTGTTTCATATTGTAGGAAAATATGTCAGAGGGTAAAGAAACAACAGAGGAGAAAGTCTTACTGAGTTAGCAAAAAAAGAACAGCTAGTAAAACTGTTAGAAAAACAAAAAGGATATTGGACATGGGAAAGTTCAGGTGGAAACACACATACACGTGCCAAAAAAAAAAGCCCAAAAAGAGATCGATTTCATGTTGGCGAAAAAAAAGAATTATGGTACATTGTTTAGTCCCAATAAAGACAGACAGACACAGGAAGTGATCATGAGAACGAGATTGTGAGAAAAGGAATTAACATAAATAAATGACTGGTGAGGCTTTAAAACTATAGGACAGGAGAAAGTTTCCAAGATCAGTGTTAACTGTCTAAATGAAAATAAAGATTTTGAGTTCAACTGAAGAAACAGATTTGGAGTGTTAGAGAAAGACTCTGGTTAACTCTTGCAAATAAGAAGATTTTATTAAGAGTAACAGAAAAATTAATAGGTTTTCAAAAGAAACTTTAAATAAAGATGAGGAGTGTGAGCTTACATAGGAAATGGATGAAGACGAATAGCGAGGAAGACCATGCAGAAGAGAGTTGAATATGTTAAGTTAGCAAACACAGTAAAAACGAAAACGTGAAACAGAGGAAGAAAAATAAGGAAAGAAAAGCTTGAAAATATTTTAAAAGGTGTTGGAGAACCTAAAATATCAATAGTGGATTTGAAAATACGAAAATATGCTCAATAAAAAATCACAATCACCACAAATGGTAGAACAGAAATAGTTGAGATATGTGCAGATTTTTACTGGGATTTCTATACATCAACTATTAAAGATGAAACAGGAACAGAAATGAATTTTTGAGGACAACAGAAGTACTGGAAGTGACGAACGTGTTAACTGACATGAAGAGCAGGATATTTCCAGGAAACGACTTGGTAACAAGTGATATTTTGAAAGTGGGTGGAAGTGAATTATTATGGCAGATAATAAAAATGTTTAACAAAACATTGAAGTTAAAAAAAGATACCAAAGTAATGGAAAGAGGCTAATATCGTCATTTTATATAAGAAAAGAAACAAGGAAAATATAAATAATTAATTGCCCCCTTAAGCCTATTATCTCACTCATATAAACTATTCACAAGAATATTACAGAAATGATCGAAAAGAATTTTGGACGAACAAAAACCAAGAGAAGAATGAGGCTTAAGGAAACGTTTCTGAATAACAGATAATTCACATGCTACTAATCAAATAAGAGAAAAATCGAATAACTACAGATTACTTTTATGTGTGGCATTTATATATCATGTGTGCTTGTGCGTGTTTTTCGTATAGCAAAGCCACAAAGGGTTATCTGCTCAGCTCGCCGAGGGGAATCGAACCGCTGATTTTAGCGTTGTAAATCCGGAGACATACCGCTGTACTAGCGTGGGCGGATAGATTATGAAAAAAAGCATTTGATTATACAGAACACAGCGCAATATTAGATGTTTTAGCTACAATAGCTGTCACTCTAACGTACATCGAAATAGTAACAACAAAAATACATCTTCATAAAGAGGTATCATCAGTGATAAAGATAGAGTTTGGGGTGACGTGGGTTGAACCATTATCTCCGAAACTGTTTGCAGCAACTTTGAAACACGTTTTGAGACAACCTGGGTTAGAGAATGAAGGTACAGAAATAGATGGTGAGACGTCAACAGATCTAAGATGATTTAGCTATCTTTATAAGATCAACAGAAAAAGATGGAGGTCCTATTAAACAGTTTGAATGGCAGTAGTAAGAAAACAGGGCTAAAAATATATAAGGAAAAATCAAATATATGACCACGTATCATGACACAAATACCATCAAAACTGAGAATAAAAAAACAGAGAAAGTGTCAAAGTACAAATGTTTAAGACAAACCTTCAAAATACAAAACACAACAAGGGAAGAAAGTATGGTAAGAACAAAGACAACATGGCGATATTATGGGATGTACAAAGAAAGTTTAGACGATCAAGATGTCCACAATCCTTTGAATGGATCGTGGATCAATATGTACCACCAACTTTATATATGGTAGCCAAACATGGACACTAACAAAAGAGCGTTTGGTTTGGTTTGTTTTGAATTTTGCGCAAAGCTACACGAGGGCTATCTGTGCTAGCCGTCCCTAATTTATCAGTGTAAGACTAGAGAGAAGGCAGCTAGTCATTATGATCCGCCGCCAGCTCTTGGGCTATTCTTTTACCAGCGAATAGTGGAATTGACCGTAACATTATAACGCCCCCACGGCTGAAAGGGCGAACATGTTTGGAATGACAGGGATTCAAATCCGCAACCCTTAAATCACGAGTCGAGTACCTTATCCACCTGGCCATGCTGGGCCTACAAAAGAGCGAAGGAAAAAGATAGAAACCGTCCAAATAAACTGTGGATTGAAAAAACGATTTCATATAACACCACAAGACAGATAAAAGAATGACAAACATTATAGATGTAGTAAGGTTCATTCTAAGAACTAAATGGAAATTGGTTGGGTACGTGGTAAAGTATTCTGATAATAAGTGGACATTAAGAATAATAGAATGACAACCTAGGATAGGCAAAAGATGTAAGGAAGACAGAAGAGAAGAGGGAGGGACGATATAGTGTTGGAAGCATATGGGCATGGTATACTGAGAATAGGAAATACTGGACTGATCTGACGGAGAGCTGGATCCAATAGGGGATCATTGCAGCTCAGATAGATAGATATTGTTGTTGTTTTTTATAGGCCTATCTAGGCCCGGCATGGTCATGTGGTTAATGCATTCGACTCATAATCTGAGGGTCGCGAGTGCGAATCCCCGTAACGCCAAACATGCTCGACCTTTCAGCCGTGGTGGCGTTATAGCGTTACGATCCATCCCACTATTTGCTGGTGAAAGAGCAGCCCAAGAGTTGGCGGTGGATGGTGATGACTAACTGCCTTCCCTCTAGTCTTACACTGCTAAATTAGAGACGGCTGGCGCAGATAGCCCTCGTGTAGCTTTGCGCGAAATTCAAAAGCAAAACAAACAAACAACAGTAACGAACTCGTTAGTTACTTTCCATACAGAGGGTAACCTTACAGTTATGCAATGAAACAGATAACGAACAGGGTACGTAAAGCTCGATCTGAATCGAACACGTAACTTGTATTAAACAAAAACTCTCAAAATACGTTTTCTGAACTTTCCGCCAAATTCTGACAGATCATATAAGCAGTAATTCAATTCATAACAAAATCTTATGCTCGATTAGTGAAAATTGTTGGGGTTTTTCTGCGGTATTTCTTTCCTGCACCGGGTTTGTAGGTTCAGGCTACCATAAAGATGTACAGTTTTGTTAGGTTTCTGTCGATTCTTTAATTCTTAGCGTCACCTATTCTATTCCTTCCTTCTCCTTTGTCAAAAGAAACAGTTATTTTGTTTGTTTTGAATTTCGCGAAAAGCTACATTAGGGTTATCTGCAGTAGCCGTCCCTGATTCATAAGGGAAGGCAGCCATTCATCACTACCCATCACCAACTCTTGGACTACCCATTGCCAACGAATAGTGGAGTTAACCGTCGCATTATAAACGCCACCACGGCTGAAAGGGCGAGCCTGTTTGACGCGATGGGGACTCGAACCCTCGACTCTCAGATTACGAGCTGAACGCTTTAATCCACCTGGCCGTTTAAGCGAACTGAAATGAATAGTGGTTGATTAAACGCACTAAAACAAAAATTCGTGATTCGATTTCTCTAAAATTAGCAACTGACAACCAAACCATAGCTCCTGCACCATATATTATTAATACATTTTGTATTTGTATGACTTGAGGTGTATTATGATATATTCAATAAGATATTCTTCAACTGTAACTACAGCATTTCTTTCTTTTATAATTTGTTTATATCGTCCATTAGCCAAACAACTGTAGGTTAGTAGACTGTGTACCATCAAGCTCATTAATTAATATAAATTAATTTTCCAACTTAAGATCTTACATCAGCGAAGTTTTAGGCGTTTCAATTAATTGTTCCTCAACAATTTTACTGAAACTAAATATCTGGTTCAATCTGGTTCCTGGTGACGAGTCGTTCTGGATCGCCTGTCGTAATAATCATTTGGATAACCTGATTTTTCTTTATGGCTTCGTTATTATTTCTGTTGCTACTTTGGTGAAAGATTAATTAATAAATGTTTCATTTCATTATTCAAAATTGGTTACATTTGAGCAGATACGTAAATTCGTATATAGAATTCAAATATTTGATCTATGGAACGTGTGACAGTTGAGATTACGCAGTCTTTAAAACTCGAATAGATGAGTAAATTGTTCTGAATTTCGCGCAAAGCTACACGAGGGCTATCTGCGCCAGCCGTTCTTAATTTAGAAGTGTAAGACCAGAGGGAAGGCAGCTAGTTATCACCACCCACCGCCAACTCTTGGGCTACTCTTTTACCAACAAATAGTGGGATTGACCGTGACATTATAACGCCTCCACGGCTGAAAGGGCGAGCATGTTTGGTGCGACCGGGATTCGAACTTGCGCCCCTCAGATTACGAGTCGAACGCCTTAGCTCACCTGGCCATGCCGGACTCTTATAGTAATACGCAGCCTTTTTTTTTATGTCTGGTGGAATGTACGCGAGCGAGTGCGTTTTTTTATGAGAAAGCCACATAGGGCTCTCTGCTGTGCCCACCGAGAGGCATCGAAGCCATGATTTGAGCGTTGTAAATCCGTAGACTTGCCGCTGTGCTAGCGGGGGAGCTGGTAGAACCAATAGAACTGCGTTCCGGTACATTTTAATGAATAGGAAGCTTAAATTAAACGAGACATACAGAAATGTTTTTTTCTGATAAGACTGAAAGCGTTTAGTTACGTGATTTACTGTACTTATAATACTCATAATATTATACATGTTACCACCCACTAAGTACTGTTAAAAGGAAGCAAAAGTTAATTTATTTTTTGAATTTCGCGCAAAGCTACACGAGGGCTATCTGTGCTAGCCGTCATTAATTTAGCAGTGTAAGGCTAGAGGGAAGGCATCACCAATAACTTTTGTGCCACTTTTTTGACAAACGAAGAGTGGGATTGACCGTCACATTATACCGTCTCCATGGCTGAAAGGGCAAGCATCTTTCGCGTAACGGGGATTGAACCCGCGATCCGTAGATTACCAGTCAGCTGCCGTAACCACCTTGCCATGCGGGATGCTGTTGTTCTGGTTACATGACAAATCTTTCAACATCATAAAATGGATTATTCTGGATTGGAATGGGATGGGGTAACTATTGGAAAGGGTTGTTATAGAAGGGTTCCAGAACATTTTTTTTACCCTCAGAAGCTTTTTTTCTTTTAAATTATCATATTCGGTAATTCAGATGTTAAAAACGACACTACGGGTTTCATAATAGACGAGGGATCTTATAAAATATTAGTGTGTTTTCTTATAGCAAAGCCACAGCGGGTTATCTGCTGAGTCCACCGAAGGAATCGAACCCTTGATTTTAGCGTTGTAAATCTGTAGACTTACCAGCAGGGAACTATATAAGATTATATTACCTATAAAACTTTGTAGAATGGACGGCAACTGCCTGTTGGAGAGACACAAGTGTCCACAACAGGCAGTTGCTGTCCATCCGAATACTCTACCCAAAGAATCTATCATAGATTACATATATTCGACTTAGTGTGTCGCAGGCGTTTAAAGTGTCTGGAGAGGCACTTCAAGAGTCCACCTCGTTTTCTACTTAGGATTTTATGATGAATTCAGTTATTGCTTACATATCTTATAAATCTTTCAGAATTTAGCTACAAGTTTTGAAATTATACCCAGAGTTTTTGTTTGATTCAAGTTACGTCTCGATGTAGATTGAGCTCTTTAATCACGGTGTGTATTAATATTTTTCAAAGTACTAAAAGTCATAAATGCTTGAAAAAGTTTTACAAGAAATATTCGCTGCTGGGTTTCACAGATGCAT
The DNA here is from genome assembly GCF_004210375.1 of Tachypleus tridentatus. Lineage (NCBI taxonomy): Eukaryota > Metazoa > Arthropoda > Merostomata > Xiphosura > Limulidae > Tachypleus > Tachypleus tridentatus. The sequence continues at coordinate 56,246,931 of NC_134832.1, read as the reverse complement.
TAGTGTTAGGTGATTTTTCCGATTGGTTGAGCGGTATCACGTACTGCACGTCGTCGTAGTTCCTTACGGGAGGACTTAGCGTATTACGGTTTGTATGTTTCTATAGCAACGGGGAGTGGTACGCGCCTTGGCTTCACCTCTAGATAAGGAAGCACCTAAATTAACGCTACATGAATATCGTAGAAACTTCTAACGAACGGCACACATTGGTCGTTATTTCGATGCTGGTGTATTTATATATCTAAGCCTTTTTTTTTTTTTTTAACCTTTACAAGAATACCACTTACAGACAGCGTTCCTTTTCTATGACGAAAAAGACCAGAGTTTTGGTTCAACAGTTGCTTTATAAGCCATAATTTAAGGAATACGTCGTAAGAAATATAGAAGTGAAAGAAACTTAGTGCGGTTTTATATTCAGGCCGTGTTTTCACAATCAAAAGATCGATACTGGAAAATATAATAACGCACCCTAGCGGCATATTGTGAGAATCATATCTTTCAACTCAAAGCGTGTTAAACAAGTTAATATAGGTAAGACAGTGCCAGTACTGTTTGTCAGTTTTTATGACATTCGTAGAGAAAGAGAGAGAGTTTTATGAAAATTTTAATTAATCGGAGTAACTCAATTCGTGTGAAGAGAAACTGGGCTATGGAAAAAGAGTGTTTCTTATAACAAATAAGTATAGTTTCGGGGCCTTAATAAACCATCGAAACAGACACCCGAAAAGAGAATAACTCTGCATTATTGAAAAAACTGTCTACGTAATATCAGTCGTTAGCTAACCCTACTGGACTGGTGGTGGGTGAATAAAGTTTGACGGACAGACACGCCACGTGTCATGCGGGACTATAAGCTTGTAGTCCTTGGTGCAGGTGGAGTTGGGAAGACGTCGTTGGTAGTCCAGTTCCTAGAGGGTTTCTACTCATCTACCTACAAACCTACGGTAGAGGATTATTACCAGCATACCATCCAAATGCCCGGTAATCATGTTTACCAGCTTCTTTTCTTTTTAAATTTCATCTCTGAATATAATTTTATTTATCTGACTGCTTTGTTTGACTGTTTAATACCATTTTGTTTGACTGTTTAATACCACTTTGACTGTTTAATACCATTTTGTTTGACTGTTTAATACCACTTTGACTGTTTAATACCATTTTGTTTGACTGTTTAATACCACTTTGACTGTTTAATACCACTTTGTTTGACTTTTAATACCATTTTGTTTGACTGTTTAATACCACTTTGTTTGACTGTTTAATACCATTTTGTTTGACTGTTTAATACCACTTTGACTGTTTAATACCACTCTGTTTGACTGTTTAATACCATTTTGTTTGACTGTTTAATACCATTTTGTTTGACTGTTTAATACCACTTTGACTGTTTAATACCACTTTGTTTGACTGTTTAATACCATTTTGTTTGACTGTTTAATACCACTTTGTTTGACTGTTTAATACCATTTTGTTTGACTCTTTAATACCACTTTGACTGTTTAATACCACTCTGTTTGACTGTTTAATACCATTTTGTTTGACTGTTTAATACCACTTTGTTTGACTGTTTAATACCACTTTGACTGTTTAATACCACTTTGTTTGACTGTTTAATACCATTTTGTTTGACTGTTTAATACCACTTTGTTTGACTGTTTAATACCACTTTGTTTGACTGTTTAATACCACTTTGACTGTTTAATACCACTTTGTTTTGAGTTGTCTGAGCAAACTATTCTCGCACGTCTACAACCGCCGCCTTCTGTTTACTTTTTATATTTGCAACGCTAAAATTAGGGATTCGATTCCCTCGGTGGACTCAGCAGATAGCGCGATGTGGCTTTGCTATAAAGAAAACTCAAACACACTTTTATATTAAGATTTGCCTGTATAAGGTTGCTGGTCCATACTTAAAATAATCGCTGGTTCAGCTGGTTACCTACTTGGTAATTCAAGTCTTAACAATATTCGCTATTTAATTTTTAACCTTTTTAAATTTTTTTCTTTTTAGAAATTAAGGCTTCTCATTTTGAGCTTTTACATTTTTTTTTAAATGTATACGTTTTAACAAGAGAAAATATTCTCTGAAAAGTTATATCCAGTGTATTGACTTCCTAGTTTCTCGTTTAGAGATTGTCAGTATAGGTATAGGTCAGTTGTTGGGTTTCACAAGCTGTTTACAAAAAACTTCAGCTGTATAATTTTAAAATAAACGTGTTTAGTGGCTCAACTTTAAGCCTGAAAACTTATAATGCTAAATCGACCGCAGCACAAATAGGACATTAGTGTAGACTTGCGCTTACCAAGAAAAAAGAAATAGAGCAAAGAAAAACACGTTCATAGAGAACGTTTTTGTACCAGAGAAAAATCTTATGTATAGCTATATTTCCAACCAGGCAACAAATGATTATTTAATTCTATAAAATGGTTTTCACGTAAAACAAAGCTAAGAACCTTCATAGCAAGTTTCGAAGCTGGAATTCTAGAAGAAGTTTACCGCTTGAGAACCCTAAAATAGAGGTTGTTTTGGGAATGTTTACAATTCCAGAAACTTTAGAAACACATTATTTGTTAATTATTAGATCGTCTTCTTTACAGAAAACCTTTAGCAAAATGTATGAATTATATAGAACTAGTGATATATATATATAAGTAATAGCATCACGTTAACATAGTAAAATAATTAAGATTATTTCTAAAGTGTCGTTAGGATACGAGAATGTACAGTAGATGTTATGTTGGTAAACGAGACCCGGCATGGCCAGGTGGTTATGGCGCTCGACTCACAATCTGAGGTTCTCGGTTTGAATCCCCGTCACACCAAACATGCTCTCTCTTTCAGACGTGGGAGCGTTATAATGTGACGGTCAATCCCACTGTTCTTTGGTAAAAGAGTAGCCCAAGAGTTGGCGGTGGGTGATGATGACTAGATTCAAAGTTAAACGTATTGGTTCTCGGACGTCATTGTAATCTTTGCTTACTGAATGGTTCTCATAAGGTTTTACTTGAGTATCCCTAAGCTGCTTTGTATGACATTTATCATATATGATTTTATACGCGCACGCATAACACACTCAGAAAGAACATTTTGTCGATACGTCATTGGTGATAATATATTTTGAGCTCTTTAATGGCTTAGTGGTAAGTCTGATGGCTTACAGCATTAAAAATTGGAATTCGATATTCATGGTGGGCACAACACAGATGGCTCATTGTGTAACTTTGTGTTTCATAGTAACGAGCAGCACATCTACTTAATTTTCTTTCACAAGTCTTGCGCAATGAAAACAATTTTAATTTCTATGACCGTAAAAATAAGTCATGTTGTGAGCTTACACTCTTGTCAATAACCGAGTGTTGTCTCGTGGTTAACGGTTACCGTGCTGGGTCTGTGAATCCAATAAGTTTATTTGTTTGTTTTTTAATTTCACGCAAAGCTACTCGAGGGCTATCTGCGCTAGCCGTCCCTAATTTAGCAGTGTAAGACTAGAGGGAAGACAGCTAGTCACCACCCTCCGCCAATTCTTGGGCTCCTCTTTTACCAACGAATAGTGAGATTGAGAGTCACATTATAACGCCTCCACGGCTCGGAGGGCGAGCATGTTGGGTGCAACCGGGATTTGAACCCGCTACCCTCGGATTACGAGTCGAACGCCTTAATACGCTTGGCCATGCCGGGCCGTCCAATAAGTTCATGACTCACAGTCTTTTGTCACAAAAAGACAGTAAACAATCATTCTGAACTTCTCCGGACTTATGGTTCTGGAATGAATTCTTCCTATTCAGTTATTTAAAAGTAGCCAAAGAGTAGGCGCTGATTAAATGCCTTCACTGTAGCAATAATTAAAAAAAAAATAGAGGTTCTGACATGGCCAGGTCGTTAGGGCGCTCGACTCATAATCTGACAAACGTCAGAGACGACTATACGCCAAATAGTTCTCTGTGTCTGTTAGTACAAAATTCTGAAACAAGGAAACTATTATAGTTAATGCATGGTAAAAATAAAACAACATTCTAATATGCGGGAAAAATACACTGAATATGATAGAAAAAAAGGGAAGCATATACTTTATGTAGATATGAACTGGGTGTATGTTTTCTTATAGCAAAGCCACATCGGGCTATCTGCTGAGCCCACCAAAAGGAATCGAACACCTGATTTTAGTGCTATAAATCTGCAGACTTAACGCTGTACTAGCGGTGGGCTTCCGAATTGGTCAATTTCAAAGACTGATGTTGGTAATAAAAGAATCCTTTAGTTTAAGTGTAACATCTAATGAATAAATTGTTAGGACTACAGAAGTTAATATTTAGGGTATTTTTAGGGTATGAACGTTTCAAACATTCAACAGCTTTATTTTAAAACGAATAAGTGTAGTAACGGTTACCATTTTTAATCTTAGATACACAAAACACAAGTTTATACAACTGGAAGGTAAGTTTTGTAGTTTTAATTAAACTTTTCAACATGAAAGCTTATTTTCATTTTTCGAAAATCAAAACGTAAAGTTGTCTTGAAACTAAACTGAAACCACTACAAACTGTATGATTTATTAAGTCTTGAAACTTAATTCAAATAACTTCAAACTGTGTGATTTATTGTGTCTTTAAACTTGATTCAAATAACTTCAAACTGTGTGATTTATTGTGTCTTTAAACTTGATTCAAATAACTTCAAACTGTGTGATTTATTGTGTCTTTAAACTTGATTCAAATAACTTCAAACTGTGTGATTTATTGTGTCTTTAAACTTGATTCAAATAACTTCAAACTGTGTGATTTATTGTGTCTTTAAACTTGATTCAAATAACTTCAAACTGTGTGATTTATTGTGTCTTTAAACTTGATTCAAATAACTTCAAACTGTGTGATTTATTGTGTCTTTAAACTTGATTCAAATAACTTCAAACTGTGTGATTTATTGTGTCTTTAAACTTGATTCAAATAACTTCAAACTGTGTGATTTATTAAGTCTTGAAACTTAATTCAAATAACTTCAAACTGTGTGATTTATTGTGTCTTTAAACTTGATTCAAATAACTTCAAACTGTGTGATTTATTGTGTCTTTAAACTTGATTCAAATAACTTCAAACTGTGTGATTTATTGTGTCTTTAAACTTGATTCAAATAACTTCAAACTGTGTGATTTATTGTGTCTTCAAACTTAATTCAAATTACTCGAAACTGTGTGATTTGTTGTGGTTTGAACTTAATTCAAATCACTTTAAACTGTGTGATTTGTTGTGACTTGAAATTTAAATCAAATTACTCGAAACTGTGTGATTTGTTGTGTTTTGAAACGTATTCCAAATCACTTCAAACTCTGTGATTTGTTGTGTCATGAAACATAATTCAAATCACTCCAAACTGTGTGATTTGTGCCTTGAAACCTAAATCCAGCCATCTAAAATGTTACGACTTTTAGAACGAGACTTACGAAAGAATAACTTTGTGCTAATAAAAAGTATCGAATGTATAATCTCTAGTGTAGCATGGAAATAACCTTGGTTTTCTGAGAAGTAAGGTATAACTTCGTAGAAGGGAGAGTCAGAAATAGGACTACAGTTTTTATTGCTAATGGCCATATTTAATGACTTTAATATTCAAGTCTTTCTCGCTATAAAGCTTAGTTGCCCATTACGATGACGAAGACGGTGAAATATACTTTGTGTGAATGCTTTAACCATCATTTGACAATCTGCCCAAATTACTTTTTATGTGAAAACCTAAGGAAAGACTTCCAGAACTTAAGATGAGAAACTGCTTTTATTTGCACTAAAAAATTCCATTTTTCTGCCCCGAAACTTGAAAAGAATATATTTATGGAACTTTAGAAGTTATGAGTAATACTTAAAAGACTAATGATACGTAAATGTTTGTGTAATATAGTCTTTATTTATTCGGAATTTTCCCTGGTGATCTAGGTTGCTATACTATTTTCGTTATCCTTATTGTGCAAAGTATCTGAGAGAGACGTAATTAAAATCAAGTACAACTCTTCAGGAGACAATACGTTAATTCATTAGAATTTAACCAAGAACTAACGTTAATTTAAAAACAGACAATAATCAACTCGAAAGTAATTATTTTACGAATAATGTTTAATCCTCTTTGATTAAAAACTGGTGTGTGTGTCGCTCGTGGAAGATAAAGAGGCAGTTGTAGATATGAATAAACCAATGCATCGCAGCGTAACAAAACGAACGAAAAGATGATTGGCTGAAGTTTAGTTAGTTAACTCACAAGTAAAAATAAGATATCCTTGGTTATACTGAATTGATGTATGAAGATATTGTTCGACAAGACAGCTGATGAGTTGAATGTTATCGTTATTGTTATGTTATCTATTGTTGAGGCTCTTCCGCAGATTTTACGTCGTATGACGTAAGCGAGTAAATCCGTTATTCTCAAAAGGAATGTAAATATTCTGTTATTCAAATCCAGTGAATGTAAGGCATATTATCTCTGTTTGCGCCCCGCTAGTACAGCGGTAAATCTACGGATTTACAGCACTAAAAAAAAGGATTTCGATTCCCCTCGGTGGACTCAGAAGATAGTTCGATGTGGCTTTGCCATTTGAAAATACACACACACACATCTCCACATACTGTCATTCTTAAAAAATAATAATATGGAGAGGTTGTACTTAATTATTTGTTTTGAATTTCGCGCAAAGCTACTCGAGGGCTATCTGCAGTAGCCGTCCCTAAATTAACAGTGTGAGAATAGAGGGAAGGCAACTAGTCATCACCACCCACCGAATAGTGGGATTGATCGTCACATTATAATGCTCCCACGGCTGAGAAGGCGAGCATGTTTGGTGCGACGGGGATGCGAACCCGCGACCCTCAGATTACGAGTCGCACGCCTTAACACACCTGGCCGTGCCGGGCCCTGAGTTATACTTAATAATAGTACCAACTCACTGAATGCCATAGCTGGTCTGTAAATCAGTAATGATGTTTCCACGTATCTGATAAAGCGATATAAATACATATTAATATATCCCCTGTTTTGGTTGAGAAAATATTTTACGTAGAAGAGCGAACAACGTTTCGACCTTCTTCGCTCATCGTCAGAAACGAGCCGTTTTTGCATATATATTTCTCTACAACTGGGTTTTCTCGACATTACTGATTAATATATCCCCTGTCCGGCATGGCCAGGTGGTTATAGCACTCGACTCGTAATTTGAGGGTCGCGTGTTCGAATCAAACCAAACTTGCTCGCTCTTTCAGAAAGAAAAAAACAACAACAAATTGCACCTGCATAATAAAAAAGAGAAGAAAGCTGAAAAGCTTCCGAAACGTTGTACAACCAATGTTTACATTTACAGTTTCTTGGATCGTGTCTTGACCTTCGTCTTTTCCTTAGCTGGAATTTAGGTCCTGGGGACCTAAAATCGCCAACTTCTTGAAAAACAAATCCACAAAAGACCCAGTTACTTACGGAAGTTTGGGTCAGAATCTAGCAGTTCTTGTTCATACTGCTTTATGACTGGCATGGCCAGGTGGTTAAGGCGTTCGACTCGTAATCTGATGGTTGCGGGTTCGAATCCTCGTCGCATCAAACATGCTCGCCTTTTCAGCCAGGGGGGGCGTTATAATGTAATGATCAATCCTACTATTCGTTGGTAAAAGAGTAGCCCAAGAATTGGCGGTGGGTGGTGAGGACACGCTGCTTTCCCTTTACTCTTATACTGCAAAATTAGAGACGGCTAGCGCAGATAGCCCTCGTGTAGCTTTGCGCGAAATTAAACAAACAAAGTACTTTATGACAGCGAAATTTACGAAATAACTTAAATAACCTTTACAAATAACTTGTGAGGAGGAACTTGATATTTCTTGACATGTTGCTGGTGTGTTTTGTCACTTAGGGGAAAGACAAATTATTATTTAATTATAATCTACCAATGTTATGTTTGGTTAAAAACGTTTTATATATATATATATATAAATCATGAATTTATTTCTAAATTTAAGAAAAAACATCGTTTCTTGTTACATCGTAAATAAGGAAATGAGATAAGAGAAGTAGTAATACGTAGGTGCACACCCTCTGGGTCCATTTGGTATGAGTGTAAAATTTAGTGTTATAGAAAATGCGCTTTTGTTCATCAACGATGTTATTATGATAGCTTGAATATATTTAGATAAATGTAAATAAAAATATATATTCAAAATTATTTTAATACATGTCATAAAAATTGTTTGTTTGTTTTGAATTTCGCGCAAAGACAGAATAGGGCTATCTTCGTTAACCATCCCTAACTTAGCGTGTGCGTGTGTGTCTTTTTATAGCAAAGCCACATCGGGCTATTAGCTGAACCCACTAAGAGGAATCAAAGCCTTGATTGTAGCGTTGTATGTATGATTTATAATATTAAAACCAGCGGGGGACTTTTAGTGTTGTAAATTCGAAGTTTTACAGCTGTTCAAGCGGGGAACTTTTAGCGTTGTAAACAACTTTTAGAACCAGTGATGGTATTCTTGTTTTTGTCAAAGTTTTCCAAACAAGAGAAACAATTTATTTATTGTTTTAATGAACATCATATGGTTGTAGCAAAGATTGTACACATCCAGAATCTCAATGATGTAAACAATTACAATTGGCCACTACTTGCTTATTAGTAATATGTAACAAATTTTGTGTCTCAGCTCAATATTATTCGTAGTTTAAAAATAGTTATTATAAAAGAACTTTGGGAAACATTTTAGAGTTTGGAAAAAACTACTGGGAACATGTATACATATATGTTGTTGATTTTTCTGCGAAACGTAAAGTGTTTCGAGTACTTTGTTTTTCTCATTATATTGTCAGAAAAATTGTAAATTATTAGACTGTAGAAACTCATGTTATATAATGAATTATGAGTAATAACAAGTTAATTCAGCGATTTAAATCTAATTTAATTTAGATGTTTACATTCGTTAAACAGATAATAAGTTCAAATAATGAGTAAACAGATAAATCACACCTTGTCAACAATAGAGCTTACAACCACAGCTGGTGGAACAATAGGTTCTTTTAAGGTAGCATGTGTGAAAAGACGTACAGCAGATGAAGACTAGTGCTTACAACCACAGCTGGTGGAACAATAGGTTCTTTCAAGGTAGCATGTGTGAAAAGACGTACATCAGATCAAGACTAGAGCTTACAACCACAGCTGGTGGAACAATAGGTTCTTTCAAGGTAGCATGTGTGAAAAGACGTACATCAGATCAAGACTAGAGCTTACAACCACAGCTGGTGGAACAATAGGTTCTTTCAAGGTAGCATGTGTGAAAAGACGTACATCAGATCAAGACTAGAGTTTACAACCACAGCTGGTGGAACAATAGGTTTTATCAAGGTAGCATGTGTGAAAAGACGTTCATCAGATCAAGACTAGTGCTTACAACCACAGCTGGTGGAACAATAGGTTCTTTCAAGGTAGCATGTGTGAAAAGACGTACATCAGATCAAGACTAGAGCTTACAACCACAGCTGGTGGAACAATAGGTTCTTTCAAGGTAGCATGTGTGAAAAGACGTACATCAGATCAAGACTAGAGTTTACAACCACAGCTGGTGGAACAATAAGTTCTTTCAAGGTAGCATGTGTGAAAAGACGTTCATCAGATCAAGACTAGGGTTAACAACCACAGCTGGTGGAACAATAGGTTCTTTCAAGGTAGCATGTGTGAAAAGACGTACATCAGATCAAGACTAGAGCTTACAACCACAGGTGGTGGAACAATAGGTTTTTTCAAGGTAGCATGTGTGAAAAGACGTACATCAGATCAAGACTAGAGTTTACAACCACAGCTGGTGGAACAATAGGTTTTATCAAGGTAGCATGTGTGAAAAGACGTTCATCAGATCAAGACTAGTGCTTACAACCACAGCTGGTGGAACAATAGGTTCTTTCAAGGTAGCATGTGTGAAAAGACGTACATCAGATCAAGACTAGAGCTTACAACCACAGCTGGTGGAACAATAGGTTCTTTCAAGGTAGCATGTGTGAAAAGACGTACATCAGATCAAGACTAGAGTTTACAACCACAGCTGGTGGAACAATAGGTTTTTTCAAGGTAGCATGTGTGAAAAGACGTACATCAGATCAAGACTAGAGTTTACAACCACAGCTGGTGGAACAATAGGTTTTTTCAAGGTAGCATGTGTGAAAAGACGTTCATCAGATCAAGACTAGGGTTAACAACCACAGCTGGTGGAACAATAGGTTCTTTCAAGGTAGCATGTGTGAAAAGACGTACATCAGATCAAGACTAGAGCTTACAACCACAGGTGGTGGAACAATAGGTTTTTTCAAGGTAGCATGTGTGAAAAGACGTACATCAGATCAAGACTAGAGTTTAATACCACAGCTGGTGGAACAATAGGTTCTTTCAAGGTAGCATGTGTGAAAAGACGTACATCAGATCAAGACTAGAACTTACAATCACAGCTGGTGAAACAATAAGTTCTTTCAAGGTAGCATGTGTGAAAAGACGTACATCAGATCACGACTAGAGCTTACAACCACAGCTGGTGGAACAATAGGTTTTTTTAAGGTAGCATGTGTGAAAAGACGTACATCAGATCAAGACTAGAGTTTAATACCACAGCTGGTGGAACAATAGATCCTTTCAAGGTAGCATGTGTGAAAAGACGTACATCAGATCAAGACTAGAGCTTACAACCACAGGTGGTGGAACAATAGGTTTTTTCAAGGTAGCATGTGTGAAAAGACGTACATCAGATCAAGACTAGAGTTTAATACCACAGCTGGTGGAACAATAGGTTTTTTTCAAGGTAGCATGTGTGAAAAGACGTACATCAGATCACGACTAGAGCTTACAACCACAGCTGGTGGAACAATAGATCCTTTCAAGGTAGCATGTGTGAAAAGACGTACATCAGATCAAGACTAGAGTTTACAACCACAGCTGGTAGAACAATAGATCCTATCAAGGTAGCATATGTGAAAAGACGTACATCAGATCAAGACTAGAGCTTACAACCACAGCTGGTGGAACAATAGGTTCTTTCAAGGTAGCATGTGTCAAAAGACGTACATCAGATCAAGACTAGAGCTTACAACCACAGCTGGTGGAACAATAGGTTCTTTCAAGGTAGCATGTGTGAAAAGACGTACATCAGATCAATACTAGAGCTTACAACCGCAGCTGGTGGAACAATAGATCCTTTCAAGGTAGCATGTGCGAAAAGACGTACATCAGATCAAGACTAGAGCTTACAACCACAGCTGGTGGAACAATAGGTTCTTTCAAGGTAGCATGTGTGAAAAGACGTACATCAGATCAAGACTAGAGTTTACAACCACAGCTGGTGGAACAATAGGTTCTTTCAAGGTAGCATGTGTGAAAAGACGTACATCAGATCAAGACTAGAGCTTACAACCACAGCTGGTGGAACAATAGGTTCTTTCAAGGTAGCATGTGTGAAAAGACGTACATCAGATCAATACTAGAGCTTACAACCGCAGCTGGTGGAACAATAGATCCTTTCAAGGTAGCATGTGCGAAAAGACGTACATCAGATCAAGACTAGAGCTTACAACCACAGCTGGTGGAACAATAGGTTCTTTCAAGGTAGCATGTGTGAAAAGACGTACATCAGATCAAGACTAGAGTTTACAACCACAGCTGGTGGAACAATAGGTTCTTTCAAGGTAGCATGTGTGAAAAGACGTACATCAGATCAAGACTAGAGCTTACAACCACAGCTGGTGGAACAATAGATCCTTTCAAGGTAGCATCTGTGAAAAGACGTACATCAGATCAAGACTAGAGTTTAATACCACAGCTGGTGGAACAATAGGTTCTTTCAAGGTAGCATGTGTGAAAAGACGTACATCAGATCAAGACTAGAACTTACAACCACAGCTGGTGGAACAATAGGTTCTTTCAAGGTAGCATGTGTGAAAAGACGTACATCAGATCATGACCAGAGCTTACAACCACAGCTGGTGGAACAATAGGTTCTTTCAAGGTAGCATGTGTGAAAAGACGTACATCAGATCAAGACTAGAGCTTACAACCATAGCTGGTAAAACAATAGGTTCATTCGACACACAGTTACACAACCCCTTTCAAACATGTGGTCAGCTTCCGGTCAGTTACCTCTTTCTTTGTGAACCTGACGATGACCGAAGAAGGTCGAAACGTTGTTCGCTCTTCTATGTAAAATATTTTCTCAACCCAAACGAGCCGTTTTTGCATATAAATTTCTCAACAAGTGGGTTTCTCGACATCACTGATTAATAGGTTCATTTAAGGTAGAATATGAGAAAGCATACATCAGATTAAAACTAAAACTTACAACCACAGTTTTTAAAACAATAGATCCTTTTAAGGTAATAACTGTTAAAAGACACACATCAGATTAAAACTGGAACTTACAACCACAGTTTTTAAAACAATAAATCCTTTTAAGGTAATAACTGTAAAAAAACACACATCAGATTAAAACTGAATCTTACAACCACATCTGATGAAACATTGACTCCTTTCAAGGTAGTAGGTGTGAACAAAACATACCTCAGATTAAAACATCAAAATAAAACGGAACATTCAATATTAACGTATAAACGAACTGAATGTGTCACTCATTGGATTTACAGACATTTCTTATTTGAAAGAACCTTTAATAAAAGGACGCCTGGATTCAACCACGTTGCAGAATTACAATGTTTCGTGAGTTCTCTTTCATTTACAGATAGTGTAGAATTTGTTTTTACCAGTAAATTACATTATTTTCACTTAAGTTTAATTGAAGAACACTAAACGAATCTTGTTACTATGAGCTGAAATAAATATGCACAATCATGAACAACACGCAATCCTGAGAAAATCATCATTCGGTAAAAAAATACCACGAAACGAAACAAACCCAGCTAAGCAACGGAGCCTATGGTACTTAATCAATACAGAATATATTAATTTCGTTCCGGGGTTTATAGTGGCCTTTGATATGCTGTCTGAGTTCGGATCATAGTGATGTCATCAGAGCTCAACGAATGACAGTTCTGGTACACATACACCGCCTGGGCTCAAAGAGAATGATGAATATAACTTTACGTTTAATCAACAGGAACCGACAATTGAAAGAAAACCTAGGAATAATCCAACTGTAGCCAGAAAAAACAAAAGCACGGAAACCAAATATAAAATTATTAGTTTTGTTGTTGATAAAAACAAAAGAAAACCATTGCTAGTAAGTAATGCAACATGAAAGCACCAGGGAACGCGTAAAGACATTTAAAAAGCTGGAAACACCAATGAAGTTGGTGTTAAACAGACGTTTTATCACATTTCTTTCAGCCATTGTGAAGACCCGTTAGGCTAGTATATTGGTTATATTTTGTTTTTAGAACGTTAAGGCTTAATGAGAATAGTTGGACATTAAAACTCCATTCAATCTTTTTGTTAGTATATTTTAAACATGTAAATCGTCAGTAATGAGTGTTTATAATAAGTCTTATCATATTGAGTAAGCTTGTCATGTAGATATGAATACATTTAAATGGCTTAAACATTTTTTTCATATGAATGAACCTAAGAGTTTAAACATCCGCATTTGGGTATTGTATTGGTGCGTTGTAAACACCTAATAGACAACGCAGCATTAACATGAGGAATTTTGTGGAATGTGTTAACACAGATTATTTCAGGTAGTGTTTGCTATGGTTGTTAGACAGTAAAAATCTTTCGTAATTAAATAAACACATTATAAAATCTTATCCATAAATGAGATTCCTTTAACAAACCCCAATTCACTGTTTTTCTCAATTGTCCATCCACGAGCCACAGGATTTCCGCAAGAAAAAAATAAACAAAACAAACGAAAACTGTTAAAATATTCAAATTGTAATTGCCTCTTATCAGTAGCACAGCGGTATGTCTGCAGACTTACAACTCTAAAAAACCGGGTTTGTTACCCGTTGTGTGTAAACAGAGCATAGGTAACTCATTGTGTAACTTTGTGCTTTATTTCAAACAAACAAACAGTTATAATTGTCTATCGTTGTGTTTACATTCGTATGATCGCCAACAATCTATTTAAGGAGGTGGCGAACCAGTCTCTAGCATCCAGTGTGTATGTTTTCCTTTTAGCAAAGGCACACTGGGCTATCTGCTGTGTCCATCGGGGGAATCGAACCCCTATTTTTAGTGTTGTAAATCCGTTGAATTACCGCTGTACCACTGGGGTACTCTAGCATCGAGAGATGGCTAGTCAGTTTCTACCATAGGGAAGGTTAAAAAACACCATTCAATTACTCTAGAACTGTGCTCTAATATTTATAATGACACAAAATTAGTTATCAAACATTACTTGATGCGTACACTTAGAAAAAGAGATAACTACCACGGTCTAATACACATATAAATAGATATTCCGAACACTTCAGTGGAATCGTTTAACTGTTAGTAATCTGAAAATTTATAAATTATGTATTCTGAAAGAGGTAAGTGAGATAAGTCTACTCAGCGTTTTTTTGAAATATTTGTAGATTTACAGTGTCAATTACTTGTAGTGAGTACATGCCTTACACGGTCGCATCACTGTAGAACAGGCTTAACCTGTAGAAAAAAAATGTTAATTTGTTAAAGTTCTGCTAATATATACATCACAGCATAAGTGCTTTATACACGCGTTAATATATCACATTATTATTGTTTGAAATTCTCCAAACAGTAGAGATATTTTATAAATTTAACAACCAACGTGTTGTATTTCACACGTATTAGAATCACCTAACAGGTTGGCGTCTCACTAAACTCAGTTCTGTGTGTTTAACAGATGGGATTTTTCACACGGTAGAAATTCTGGACACTTCAGGATCTCACCATTTTCCTGCTATGAGAGAACTCAGCATTCGTTCAGGCCGTGGATTCGTGCTCGTCTTCAGCGTGAACGATCTACAATCTTTCCACGAAGCTCTCCACCTGTGGGATCTTATCTCAAAATCCCGAGGTAAGATATTATAGAATCTTCAGATGCGACCAAGGAGAAAAACAAACAAACAAACAGAAAACACTTAGAATAGTTTATCGCCTTGTACGGATTTGATGTTGTAAGAATAACATTTTTCGTATCAGAATTACAACAGTACGGTCAGGCTATTTTTCGCGATCCAAACATGATTATCAGAGTCAACAATAAACTACGGCCTATTGATACAGTCGGAGCTCTTATTTGATGGCGTGAGCTTTATGAAACGTTCGGAGCACATTTCTAGCAGTAATGAACTTAAAATAATTTACAGAGTAGTTTTAAAGAAAGATTACATATTAAAGGAATAATTACTGAAGGTATTTTCATTTCTGTCGTTATCTAACTCGTGATAATCTATGGCGCAGTTCAAAACCTGCGAAAGCTTTTAAAATTTAAATATATCGAATTTCTTAACCAGTTACCTAATATGAGTACAAAAAACTTATGTTAACTAATGTCCGATACACGGTTTAAAAACTAGGTGGAAATTATTAACTAATGTATGATACACGGTTTTAAAACTGTGTGGAAACTACTAACTAACGTACACAACCTAGAACTTAAATGAGAGATGTTAACTAATTATCTTATATGTATCGAACCGTGATGTCTGTTCGAACGTTCGTCTGTCTCTCGTTTACTGCGGCCGCTTTTCGTACTGCGCATGTCAGGCAAAGCTTGAGAGCAAAATTGTGAACATTGGATACAAGTTAGCATACTATGAATAGTGTAATAACGTAACAAGGGTTGTGAACTAGGGTTCAGTAACAGTGTAAACAAAATAACAATTCCTAAGAAGGATGAAGAGGTCAATGCTGAACCAGACCATTCCTCAAAACATGAACCGAATCCGGTTCATACATTTTCTTTATTTATTTTTAAAATCATTAGAGAAAAGGTGTGAATAATGTTTATTTCGTAAGCGAGAAATTTCATTTCCCAAGCAGAATATTCTGCATTAACCATAGTGTCATTAACATTTTAAAATGTGACGTAAGTTAAATAACAAATATGTAGGTTTATCTTATGTTATTGGTTTGGTTTGTTTTGAATTTCGCGCAAAGCTACACTAGAGCTATCTGCGCTAGCCGTCCCTAATTTATCAGTGTGAGACTAAAGGGAAGGTAGCTAGTCATCACCCACCGACAACTCTTGGGTTACTCTTTTACCAACGAATAATGAGATTGACCGTCACATTATAACGCCCCCACGGCTGAAAGGGCGAGCATGTTTGGTGCGACGGGGATGCGAACCCGTGACCCTCGGATTAATGAATCGAATGCCTTATCCACGTGACATAACATAAAAGTTTACTATGACTGGACTTAGTCTACAACTAGACAAGCTAATCACTAGACCATGCCTAATTCGTTAGTGGACTTAAATGATTTTAAATGACATTTAAAGGAACAAGAACTTAAGCTCAAGGCGTGCGATACACTTTCGCGTCATGATGTCTTGAATATGACGTATCGTTTTGCAAGTATACGAAAAATATGCTTTATGAAAGTGTAACAACACAGTGCTGAAACAATAAAGGAAGCATACAGGTGATATGTACGAAGTCATAAACAACGAGTTATTGAAACTAATCAATCAATTAAGGCTTGGCATGGCCAAGCGCGTAAGGCGTGCGACTCGCAATCCGAGGGTCGCGGGTTCGTGCCCGCGTCGCGCCAAACATGCTCGCCCTCCCAGCCGTGGGGGCGTTATAATGTTACGGTCAATCTCACTACTCGTTGGTAAAAGAGCAGCCCAAGAGTTGGCGGTGGGTGGTGATGACTATCTGCCTTCCCTCTAGTCGTACACTGCTAAATTAGGGACGGCTCGGTGCAGTGGGCTAACAACCTACTCACTTAAATACCTGTTGAAGAATCCGCAAGCGATTGCGGCCCTATGTTCCTAGATGGAATCTAATGGTGATAACTAACTAACTCACTAATCAATCAATTATTAATATAGATAATTTTAAAGAAAAGCACGAGCTTTATCCTGACATAAGCTTATCAAAGTAAGTTTGTTTCATTAATTGTTTCGAATTAAGCACACAAAACTGCACAATGGGCTGTCTATGCTCTGCTCACCACGTGTACAAAATACAACAGGTTTCTGCGGTGTCAGTATACAGTAAGTTTGTGAAATATTGTTCCAAATATTTCAGTACACATGTTCGACAAAATGGCTTCCGCTAGTTAATCCATGGTTGCCAGTGTTCCATGGGCCTCATTTTGTGTCCAGATATCGCTTAATCACAATTACTGCATACTTGGGGCCACTGTCTTGCTGTAAGATGATTTTCTGCTCAATTGAAATTCCTGTTTCTAAGTGATGGCATGATGGATAAGAACACGCATGTTTGTGCCAGCGGACGAGGCGCCATCAATTTCATGGCAGTCTCCAAGATCACTGGATGAAGTGCAGTCTACACTTATTTCATGGCAGTCTCCAAGATCACTGGATGAGGTGCAGTCTACACTTATATAAGCTTCTCAACACGTTTGTGTGAAGATATTGTACTTAACTACCAAGCATTTCCCTCTGCAATTGTATAAATATCTTTGATTCTCTCCAAACTACTTGAATTCCGATTAAACTCCAAAGAGTAACCATCGTTAGATTTCATGATAACGAGAAACTCACTTGATGTAAAAAAATGTAGTCATTGAAGACGGCTTGTATAGGTATTAAAACTAACTAAAATAAAGTGTATAACAACGTTTTGACCTTCTTAGGTCATTTTCAGGATAACAAAAAAAGATGACCTAAGAAGGTCGATACGTTGTTCTGTACTTTATTCTAATTAAAGTTTTAATACCCATACCAGAATACAATGGGCTACCTGTACTCTGCCTACAACGGGTATCGAAACGGGTATTTTGTTGCCATGTTATTCACTGTTTCCGTGATTATTCTTAACAGCGTATATGTGATTGAAATGAGCTATAATAGCTTTATATGTATTATCAAAACTTATGAGTTATAAGTTAACATATCTTAATGTGGACGTCATAATTAATTAATTATATAGAGGAAGACCACGTTATAGAAAACGATTTTATATCTTTTCATTGGCTCGTTGACCGGTAAGTCTTTTTTATGGAATAACATGAATAACCATTTCATCCTCCAGCTGCTAAAGTATTCGGGTAAACAGTTTTTGTAAACGCTACTTGCGTCCAGACAGAGATACTTGGATGTTGTTACTTATGGTACATGGACTGTTTTTACCACTGACTCTTGCGTTTACCATGGTTGGGAGACGACTTATTACTGGTCCTTTTCTGGGTGGTTCTAGTACCCCAAGCTGATCCATATTGATTTGTTCTACAACCCCATAAGTTAAATTAACTTTATGATCTAGTAAACCACAAGGGAATGTTACAATCATTATTAATATTTTTTCAATAACCAAGAAGATTCTTCAAGTCTTTTGATAATTCGTTTTATTTGTGGTACACTGGTACACTTGGAATTAGATCTGGCCGATAAAAACATAAAAGAGGTTACTGAGCAACTATATATATATAAACTATATACATTTTGTTATTTCCCTGTTATATTATACTACACGTCTTCTCTTTTTGAACCTTCGGAAGCTAATTTTACTTTTTTTGTTTCGTTTGTGGAAGTCACTTTCGTGACTTTAATATTTAATTACTTATTTACAAGCCTCCCGGTTCATTTTTAAGAAGAAGTTTGAAACACGAAGATATGGATTTGCTGCCTAATTACTTTGGTAAACATAACAAAATTATGTCCTGAAAGAATATTTGAAAATTGCAAAAATTATTGGAATTTATAGGATTTTTTTTTTCAAATTTTATTATTGGTTTTATTTGCCCTAAAAATGGAAAACTTCGAATACAAAAATATGAACATGTGTAGTTTTGGTTCATTTAAAAAATATAGTTTTTTTAATAATACGTTTGAGCGACTGATTTGAATTTATCACAAAGCTACACAATGCGCTTTGTGTGTTTGTGTTTTTCTTATAGCAAAGCCACATCGGTCTATCTGCTGGGCCAACCGAGGGAATCGAAACCCTCGATATGGCCGGTATGGCCAGGTGGTTAAGGCAATGGACTCGTAATCCACAGGTTGTGGGTTCAAATCTCCGTCACACCAAACATGATCTCTCTTTCTGTCGTGGGGGCGTTATAATGTTACGGTCAATCTCACTATTCGTTGGTAAAAAAGTAGCCCAAGAGTTGGCGGTTGGTGATGATGACTAGCTGACTTTTCTCTAGTCTTACTCTGCTAAATTAACACTCAAAAACGTTTTCGTATTATTGACCGCCATTTTGAAGATTGGTTTGGTTTGTTTCGAATTAAGCACAAAGCTACACAATGGGCTATCTGTGCTCTGCCCACCACGGGTATCGAAACCCGGATTTTAGCGTTGTAAGTCTGCAGACATACCGCTGAGCCACTGGAGGGCCGTTTGGAGTGTAAATGTTTGGGTTATTTTGAATGGTGTGTGAAAATGTTTTACCAATGTCTAAGAAATGCGGTTATATATATATATGCGCATTATAATTTACCACTAAGAACAATTAAACATATTTTCTTTGTTTTTATGCTCTCATATGCAGGTCCTGAAGTCCCCGTGATCCTCGTGGGAAACAAGTCTGACTTGACTACTGAGAGAAAGGTACAGAAAGAGAAAGCTCAGCAGACTGCCAAGGACGTGCTGAACAACTGTCGGTATATCGAAACTAGCGCGAAGTACAACTTGAATGTCTCGGACCTGTTTCAAGAGTTATTGCTACAGGCAAAGGCGAAGGAACAGCCTCCCAACCCGAACCCGCCAGACCGGCGATACTCAAGACGTCTAAGTCGACGTCTCAGTTCTCTAGGCTCTTTGCCTGGACTCAGTCTTAGGCGCAGGTCCAGCGCTTCGAGAATTTCTACCAATGGCGAGTCCAAGAGGCAAACGCAAAAATGTGTGTTGTTGTAAAACAAAAAAAAAATACGAGCTGAACACTTAAAAGAAATTAAAATATATCCGCAAATTTGACGAGTGTCGTCTGGTTCAAGCATGAAATACACACGAGGCTATGATTGTAAGTAGGTTAAAGGCTAAATAACGCGTTTCTTAACGTTTAATAGAATCAAACGCGTTTCTTAACGTTCAATAGAATCACATTACTCGACAACGTGAGATAAAGTATCGTGAATACATTTTGTAAGATTACAGTGGTTTTTGAATAAATGGAAATTATATACAGTTCTTCTGTTTTCTAATTAAATGATACGTTTTTTGTTAATGGATTTTCTTAAAATTTCGTATACGCAATGAACCTTTAAGTGTTTAGAAATCGAACAATTTTCTATAACCCCTACAGTAATAAACATCGCTACTGACTGCAGAGACATTCACTTCTGCTCAATATAACTTGTACTGATTTAAGAAACTCCATGAATTATATTAAATTAATCGTCTGATACCAATTAACACGTGAAAGGAATTACTTTAAATACGTTACAAACATTATTATTAAATTTCTATGCACAAAACACACACGCACTTTATAATTGAAACTGACATACAAGATGGGCCATTTAACTGACTTTAAGAGGTTTCAGTTTCCTTTTCTGAGACACGACCAATGTTGCTTAACAGAGTGATGCGATGAGATTTGTCAGTGATGTTAAACAGAAGGCAGCTTAAGCCCAGTTACGTATGTACATTCTGTCCTTTCAGAGACTGGCCGCCTGATTTACATTTTGAGTTAATGGTTGGTTCTAGTCACTTGCTGTTTAAATTTATATTAAAATAATTAGAACAGATTAGCCATATAAAGGTTTTTATAAAGCTTGACAGGGGCTTATTAGTTCTGTTTCAAGTAAAGTAATTCATATATCAACCATATTAAAGCTTTTATTGACGTTGAAAGAGGTTTATTGATTCTGTTTAATTTGTTTGTTTTGAATTTTGCCTAAAGCTACATCAAGGCTATCTACGCTCGCCGTCCCTAATTTAGCGGTGTAAGCCTAGAGGGAAGGCAGCTAGTCATCACCACCCACCGCCAACTCTTGGGCTACTCTTTTACCAACGAATAGTGGGATTGACCGTCACATTATAACGCCCTCACAGCTGAAAGAACGCGCATGTTTGGTGCAACCGGGATTCGAACCCGCGACCCTCAGGTTACGAGTCGAACGCCTTAACCCACCTGGCCATGCCGGGCCTGGTTCTGTTTAAGGCACATTACCTCTAGGTTGAATACGTACTTGTAAGAAAATATATTATCAACGAGAAGAAACATTCATTGAAAAAGCGATAACTGATAATTATGTTCATCACATCGTAATTGATAATTGAAGGTAACTCTTACTATGAAGTGAACTTTATTCACCGTAAACATGAGACATCATTTCCTGAACGGTTAGGTTAGTGACCGAACCTCGACTTCCAAGCGAGTGTACGCTTAGATACGTGCCGTTCTACTCGTGCACGGATCTAAAGTTATAAATGAAAACCTTAATTTTAATACGTATTTTTAAATGAGAGCCTCAAACACATGATGGTTTCAGCATTACTCTTACGATGCTAAATACGTAGTGAAGATTCTTGAAAATGAATGACGACAAAATATATATAGAAAAAATGTCCACGAAACTAGCAATGCCATCTTTGTTGTTGTTAAGCAGGCAGATATAAAAAACCAGTAAAAATGTCCATGAAACTAGGAATGTCTTCTTTGTTGTTGTTAAGCAGGCAGATATAAAAAAACAGTAAAAATGTCCATGAAACTAGCAATGTCTTCTTTGTTGTTGTTAAGCAGGCAGATATAAAAAACAGTAAAAAAAATGTCCATGAAACTAGCAATGTCTTCTTTGTTGTTGTTAAGCAGGCACATATAAAAAAAAACAGAAAAAAATGTCCATGAAACTAGCAATGCCATCTTTGTTGTTGTTAAGCAGGCAGATATAAAACACCAGTAAAAATGTCCATGAAACTAGCAATGTCTTCTTTATTGTTGTTAAGCAGGCACATATAAAAAAACCAGTAAAAATGTCCATGAAACTAGCAATGTCTTCTTTGTTGTTGTTAAGCAGGCACATATAAAAAAAACTAGTAAAAATGTCCATGAAACTAGCAATGCCTTCTTTGTTGTTGTTAAGCAGGCAGATATAAAAAAAAACAGTAAAAAATGTCCATGAAACTAGCAATGTCATCTTTGTTGTTGTTAGGCAGGCACATATAAAAAAACCAGTAAAAATGTCCATGAAACTAGCAATGTCTTCTTTATTGTTGTTAAGCAGGAAGATATAAAAAACCCAGTAAAATAGTCCATGAAACTAGCAATGTCTTCTTTATTGTTGTTAAGCAGGCAGATATAAAAAACCAGGAAAAAATGTCCATGAAACTAGCAATGTCATCTTTGTTGTATTAAGCAGGCACATATAAAAAACCAGTAAAAATGTCCATGAAACTAGTAATGTCTTCTTTGTTGTTGGTAAGCAGGCACATATAAAAAACCAGTACAAAAATGTCCATGAAACTAACAATGTCATCTTTGTTGTTGTAAAGCAGTCAGATATAAAAAATCAGCAAAAATGTCCATATCTTTGTTGTTGTTAAGCAGGCACATAAAAAACCAGTAAAAACGTCCATGACACTAGCGATGTCTTCTTTGTTGTTGTTAAGCAGGCAGATATAAAAACAGTAAAAAATGTCCGTGAAACTAGCAATGTCTTCTTTATTGTTGTTAAGCAGGCAGATATAAAAAACCCAGTAAAAATGTCAATGAAACTAGCAATGTCTTCTTTGTTGTTGTTAAGCAGGCAGATATAAAAACAGTAAAAAAATGTCCATGAAACTAGCAATGTCTTCTTTGTTGTTGTTAGGCAGGCACATATAAAAAAACCAGTCAAAATGTCCGTGAAACTAGCAATGTCTTCTTTATTGTTGTTAAGCAGGCAGATATAAAAACACCAGTAAAAATGTCCATGAAACTAGCAATGTCTTCTTTGTTGTTGTTAAGCAGGTACATATACAAAAACCAGTAAAAATGCCCATGAAACTAGCAATGTCTTCTCTATTGTTGTTAAGCAGGCAGATATAAAAAACAGTAAAAATGTCCATGAAACTAGCAATGCCTTTTTTGTTGTTGTTAAGCAGGCAGATATAAAAAAAACAGTAAAAAAATGTCCATGAAACTAGCAATGTCTTCTTTGTTGTTGGTAAGCAGACACATATAAAAAACCAGTAAAAATGTCCATGAAACTAGTAATGTCTTCTTTGTTGTTGGTAAGCAGGCACATATAAAAAAAAAAATGTCAGTAAAATGTCCATGAAACTAGCAATGTCTTCTTGTTATTGTTAAGCAGGCACATATAAAAAAACCAGTGAAGATGTCCATGAAACTAGCAATGTCTTCTTTGTTATTGTTAAGCAGGCAGATATAAAAAACAGTAAAAAATGTCCATGAAACTAACAATGTCATCTTTGTTGTTGTAAAGCAGTCAGATATAAAAAACAGCAAAAAATGTCCATGAAACTAACAATGTCATCTTGTTTTTGTAAAGCAGGCACATATAAAAAAACAGTAAAAAATGTCCATGAAACTAGCAATGTCTTCTTTGTTGTTGTTAGGCAGGCACATATAAAAAAACCAGTAAAATGTCCGTGAAACTAGCAATGTCTTCTTTATTGTTGTTAAGCAGGCAGATATAAAAACACCAGTAAAAATGTCCATGAAACTAGCAATGTCTTCTTTGTTGTTGTTAAGCAGGTACATATAAAAAAACCCAGTAAGCAGATATAAAAAACAGTAAAATGTCCATGAAACTAGCAATGCCTTTTTTTGTTGTTGTTAAAACCAGTAAAAAATGTCCATGAAACTAGCAATGTCTTCTTTGTTGTTGTTAAGCAGGCACATATAAAAAAACCAGTAAAAATGTCCATGAAACTAGGAATGTCATCTTTGTTGTTGTTAAGCAGGCACATAAAAAAACCAGTAAAAACGTCCATGAAACTAGCAATGTCTTCTTTGTTGTTGTTAAGCAGGCAGATATAAAAAACCAGTAAAATGTCCATGAAACTAGCAATGTCTTCTTTATTGTTGTTAAGCAGGCAGATATAAAAAACAGTAAAAAATGTCCATGAAACTAACAATGTCATCTTTGTTGTTGTAAAGCAGTCAGATATAAAAAACCAGCAAAAATGTCCATGAAACTAACAATGTCATCTTTTTAGTTGTAAAGCAGGCACATATAAAAAAACAGTAAAAAAATGTCCATGAAACTAGCAATGTCATCTTTGTTGTTGTTAAGCAGGCAGATATAAAAAAAACAGTAAAAATGTCCATGAAACTAGCAATGTCATCTTTGTTGTTGTTAGGCAGGCACATATAAAAAAACCAGTAAAAATGTCCATGAAACTAGCAATGTCTTCTTTATTGTTGTTAAGCAGGAAGATATAAAAAACCCAGTAAAATAGTCCATGAAACTAGCAATGTCTTCTTTATTGTTGTTAAGCAGGCAGATATAAAAAACCAGGAAAAAATGTCCATGAAACTAGCAATGTCATCTTTGTTGTATTAAGCAGGCACATATAAAAAACCAGTAAAAATGTCCATGAAACTAGTAATGTCTTCTTTGTTGTTGGTAAGCAGGCACATATAAAAAACCAGTACAAAAATGTCCATGAAACTAACAATGTCATCTTTGTTGTTGTAAAGCAGTCAGATATAAAAAATCAGCAAAAATGTCCATATCTTTGTTGTTGTTAAGCAGGCACATAAAAAACCAGTAAAAACGTCCATGACACTAGCGATGTCTTCTTTGTTGTTGTTAAGCAGGCAGATATAAAAAACAGTAAAAAAATGTCCGTGAAACTAGCAATGTCTTCTTTATTGTTGTTAAGCAGGCAGATATAAAAAACCCAGTAAAAATGTCAATGAAACTAGCAATGTCTTCTTTGTTGTTGTTAAGCAGGCAGATATAAAAACAGTAAAAAAATGTCCATGAAACTAGCAATGTCTTCTTTGTTGTTGTTAGGCAGGCACATATAAAAAAACCAGTAAAAATGTCCGTGAAACTAGCAATGTCTTCTTTATTGTTGTTAAGCAGGCAGATATAAAAACACCAGTAAAAATGTCCATGAAACTAGCAATGTCTTCTTTGTTGTTGTTAAGCAGGTACATATACAAAAACCAGTAAAAATGCCCATGAAACTAGCAATGTCTTCTCTATTGTTGTTAAGCAGGCAGATATAAAAAACAGTAAAAATGTCCATGAAACTAGCAATGCCTTTTTTGTTGTTGTTAAGCAGGCAGATATAAAAAAAACAGTAAAA
This sequence comes from Tachypleus tridentatus, assembly GCF_004210375.1. Lineage (NCBI taxonomy): Eukaryota > Metazoa > Arthropoda > Merostomata > Xiphosura > Limulidae > Tachypleus > Tachypleus tridentatus. The sequence continues at coordinate 56,221,625 of NC_134832.1, read as the reverse complement.
AAATGTCCATGAAACTAGCAATGTCTTCTTTGTTGTTGGTAAGCAGACACATATAAAAAACCAGTAAAAATGTCCATGAAACTAGTAATGTCTTCTTTGTTGTTGGTAAGCAGGCACATATAAAAAAAACAGTAAAAATGTCCATGAAACTAGCAATGTCTTCCTTGTTATTGTTAAGCAGGCACATATAAAAAACCAGTGAAGATGTCCATGAAACTAGCAATGTCTTCTTTGTTATTGTTAAGCAGGCAGATATAAAAAACAGTAAAAATGAAACTAGCAATGTCTGTCCATGAAACTAACAATGTCATCTTTGTTGTTGTAAAAAACAGCAGTCAGATATAAAAAACCAGCAAAATGTCCATGAAACTAACAATGTCATCTTTTTAGTTGTAAAGCAGGCACATATAAAAAAACACTAAAAAAATGTCCATGAAACTAGCAATGTCATCTTTGTTGTTGTTAAGCAGGCAGATATAAAAAAAACAGTAAAAATGTCCATGAAACTAGCAATGTCATCTTTGTTGTTGTTAGGCAGGCACATATAAAAAAACCAGTAAAAATGTCCATGAAACTAGCAATGTCTTCTTTATTGTTGTTAAGCAGGCAGATATAAAAAACAGTAAAAAATGTCCATGAAACTAACAATGTCATCTTTGTTGTTGTAAAGCAGTCAGATATAAAAAACCAGCAAAAATGTCCATGAAACTAACAATGTCATCTTTTTAGTTGTAAAGCAGGCACATATAAAAAAACAGTAAAAAAATGTCCATGAAACTAGCAATGTCATCTTTGTTGTTGTTAAGCAGGCAGATATAAAAAAAACAAACCAGTAAGAATGATAATCAGCTAATCCTTGTATACGAACCCAACACTATTTGCAAAAGCCCAAGAAAACTGCAACTGGGAATGAACGTGTAAAATTAAAAATATGAACTTACATCAACAAAACAGTTTCCTTTTAATTCTTACGTAAGATATTACTGAACGTTTAGAATAACTTTTTCTAACTTCTCGTCTAACGATTCTTATGAACGATTGTTTATAAAGTTAACAAAAACAGATATATGAACCAGTAATTTCAACAACAACAAAAAAACAATACAGTAAACCTCGCATTTTAATAAACCCGTGATTCTTGATATGTTGTCGTTAGCTTGGTATAATTAAATACTTTTCAAATCATGTACATTCTTAGTTCTGATATATCTATTTTAGTTTCTCTCCCAAAGTTCAGGTAGTTCAGTGCATCTAATCAAGCAAAACTCCTTGATTTGACTCAGAATTCAGCCAGTTCAATGTCTCTCATCAAACAAACTTCTTGATTTGACCCAGAATTCAGCCAGTTCAATGTGTCTCATCAAGCAAACTTCTTGATTTGACCCAGAATTCAGCCAGTTCAATGTGTCTCATCAAGCAAACTCCTTGATTTGACTCAGGATTCAGCCAGTGAAATGTCTCTCATCAAGCAAACTTCTTGATTTGACCCAGAATTCAGCCAGTTCAATGTGTCTCATCAAGCAAACTCCTTGATTTGACGCAGAAATCAGCCAGTCAAATGTAGTTAAGCAAACTCCTTGATTTGATCCACAATTCAGCCAGTCCAATGTACTTGTCCTAACTATCTATTTTGAACCATGATGTTGTATAACTGTATATATTAACATTTCCGTTTTGATCTCATTTTAGGATTAATTTACAATTTTCTTTAATTAGTGTTGGGGGGAAAAAAACTCGTGCTTTCGCTCAAATATTATAAAATGTGAAGGCACTACTGCGTACTTTAAGTAATTAAAATAGAATTTGGTGGCCGTGTCGGACGTCTCAAAGAATGCGAGATTCAATCTATTTCACAGCACGTGATGCTCACGAAACACCTCTAGTGCAAAGGACACTTTAAGTCGGACGTTTTGATCAAAAACGATAAACAGATCAACTTATGTAGTAAGAGACATCAAATGTAGCAACGCTTATAGCACCTAGGTATCAAGAGCAAGCTATAAAACTCAACAGGGTAATGGTAGTGATACACTAAATGCCTATAAACTAATGAAGAAATTCATACACAAAACCATAACATGTTTATTTGTTTGGTATGAATTTCGTGCAAAGCTACTCGAGGGCTATCTGCGCTAGCCGTCCCTAGATTAGCAGTGTAAGACTATAGGGAAGGCAGCTAGTCATTACTACCCACCGCCAAGCTCGGGCTACTCTTTTACCAACGAATAGTGAGATTGACCGTCACATTATAACGCCCCACATCTGAAGGGCGAGCATGTTTAGTGCGACCGCGATTCGAACCCGCAACCCTCGGATTACGAGTCAAACGCCTTAACACACTTGGACATGCCGGGCCCTCCTCAGCACATAAAGACTGCTATCTGAGATGGGGCTCTGAGAGACGACAAATCCTTTCCACAAAAACTTTCCGTTTCCAGTGGACAGAACAATGCACATCTACCTTTCGCATACCCGTATGATGACGTTGTCTCTAAATCTCAATTTCTAATCCATTTTTTTCACTTAGTTTAAGGAAGTTGAAAACGCTTGTCACGTATCCACATCCGTTAATCTTTTAATTGTATTACTATCTACACACGTATCAAATAACAACGTGCGCTATTAACAAGTGATTTAAAGGACCGACATTGTAAGTAGATTGAGTTTAACAGGTTCCGGAAACTTAAATACTGTTTTCTTTTCATATCTGTTGCTGTTTATTCTGTGTTTTTTGTCAAAAGTAAGGACTTAGTTCATCGATTAGAATATCAAAAATAATTATTAAACAACGGAAGGAAAATCAAGAAATATTTACCAGGTTATCATGTCATAGTTACAGAACAACTTGAAAGGTGGCGTCTCTAATTACTTACTACTCATATACTTTTTTATAACACTTTCACCTTCGTCTGGCCAGGTAGTTAAAGCTCTCGATTCGTAATCTGAGGGTTGCGGGTTCGAATCTCCGTCACATCTAAACATGCTCGCCCTTTCAATCGTGGGAGCGTTATAATGTAACAATCAAATCCACTATTCGTTGGTAAAGAGTAGTCCAACAGTTGGCGGTGATGACTAGCTGCCTTCCCTTCAGTCTTACACTGCTAAGTTAGGGACGGCTAGCGCAGATAGCCCTCGTGTAGCTTTGCGCGAAATTCAAAAAACAAACAAACCAACTTCGTCCTTTAATTTTCTCAAGTTTTGTTTGTTTGTAGTAAAGCACAAAGCTACACATATGTTCCGTGTGACATGCCCACCACGAGTATCTAAACCCAGATTTTAGCGTTATAAGTCGCAGACATGCCGCTGAACCACCTGGGGACATCTAAAAGAGATATCGGGAGCTCGTTACGTTTTGTTTCTCGACTCGTGATGCATTTGTAGAGAGTATATTTTGATAAAACCATTTACAACCAGACCCTAAGGAGAATGCCTTATTATCTGTTTTCCAAAAACGTTTCCTTCTTAGCCTGCCATCCAGTAAATGAGGAATAAAAACTATGTAAACAGTTGTTAGAAATATCACACAATTATGAGTATTAAAACACCTTTCAATACAAAAAAAACAAAGTTACTTGTGTTCTTCATAACGATTTGTTTTCTAATTTCGCACAAAGCTACTCGAGGGCTATCTGCGCCAGCCATCCCTAATTTAGCAATGTAAGACTAGAGGGAAGGAAGCTAGTCATCACCATCCAGAGCCAACTCTTGGGCTACTCTTTTACCAACAAATAGTGGGATTGATTGTAACATCATAACGCACCCACGGCTGAAAGGGCGAGCATGTTTGGAGCGACGGGGATGCGAACCCGCGACCCTGAAATTATAATGAACTGTAGAAAGGAAAATCATTGTTAGTTTTGTTCTATTCTTGTTGTTGTTTTTTTTACTTACGGTGTAAACTAAAGTGATTTTATTCCATTGATCTTAAACTTCGGATTCCATTTTCCAACACTTCGGTGATGCCAAACTTTTGTCAAAACGTCGCCAGTTTTGAGATCTTATTATAAACAAACTGTCAAAATCTGGCATATTGTTTATTTAATTATGAGCCTGGTATGGTTACGTGGTTAGGGGCACTTGTCTCGCAATCTGAGGGTCGCTGGTTCGAGTCCCCGTTACACCAAACATTCTCGCCTTTTCAGCCGTGAGGGCGTTATAATGTGACGATTAATCTCATTGTTTGTTGGTAAAAGAGTAGCTCAAGAGTTGGCGGTGAGTGGTGGTGATGACTAGCTGCTATCCCTCTAATCTTGCACTGCTCAGTTACGGACGGCTAGCGCAGATAGCTCTCGTTTAGTTTTGCGCGAAATTCACAGCAAACGATGCGTACATTTTTTATAATCTTAGACTTCAGACACAATTCAGTTGGATATGAGTGAATTTTTTTTGGGGGTGTTCTTTGTACTCTTTTTTTTTGGGGGGGGTGTTCTTTGTGTTGAGAAATGAAGTTAATCTCGGTAAAGTTTGGGCTTTTTAAGGAAGTTATGGGGTCAAAAGCGAATTAACTCCAAAAATGTTTATTTTGGGTTCCTGATTGGTCAGCAATAAAGATAGAAAGTGGTACAATTATAAATTTTATGTGGCCAATATTAATGACGCACAAACATTAAATTTGCTGTTTTGAGTCTTTTAAGATGGTCAGAGCTCACAAAAATAGTATAATTTTTTTTGGGGGTTAGTCAATTACTCGGTCATATTTTGACCAGTTTACAATATATTTTGTAAAAGGATACTTTTATACAGGTTTCATACATTAAAAAACAAAAATGGTGGCCATGTCAGTTTTCAGGGATGAAGGAGTGTTTGGATACAACAAGAAAAACCCCATCAGTGATGAAGGAGTGTCTAGATACGACAAGAAAAGCCCCATCAGCGATGAAGGAGTGTCTAGATACAACAAGAAAAGCCCCATCAGTGATGAAGGAGTGTCTGGATACGACAAGAAAAGCCCCATCAGTGATGAAGGAGTGTCTAGATACGACAAGAAAAGCCCCATCAGTGATGAAGGTGTGTCTAGATACGACAAGAAAAGCCCCATCAGTGATGAAGGAGTGTCAAGATACGACAAGAAAAGCCCCATCAGTGATGAAGGAGTGTATAGATACGACAAGAAAAGCCCCATCAGTGATGAAGGAGTGTTTAGATACGACAAGAAAAGCCTCATCAGTGATGAAGGAGTGTCTAGATACGACAAGAAAAGCCCCATCAGTGATGAAAGAGTGTCTAGATACGACAAGAAAAGCCCCATCAGTGATGAAGGAGTGTCTGGATACGACAAGAAAAGCCACATCAGTGATGAAGGAGTGTCTAGATACGACAAGAAAAGCCCCATCAGTGATGAAGGAGTGTCTAGATACGACAAGAAAAGCCCCATTGTAAGAGGTTTTTGCTAATACATGCAATAATAAAAGGTGGGAAGTCAATAGGTTAAAGAAACTATAATTTTAAGGATTTGGGTCAATTACTTTGTCTTGTTTCATGAAATCATTGTGTAATTTTCGGCTTTTGCTTAATTTGCCAACAAGGACCGCACGGATTGGGGTTTTCGTGAATTATTCAAGTGGATGTCAACTTACGTGGGGTTTGGTAGAAAGAATACCCTTTGGCAAGTCCCAAGCAGTTTTGTTTTTAATTTCCTGGTGACAAAATTGGCCATTTTGTGACTGCGTGGTTGAAACATGTTCTATTCGCCTCCTGCTGGCTCTTTTTTTCAATTTTAATAAATATTATTTTTCCATGTTAATTAATTTTCAACACTTATTTCATAAGTGATACTAAAATAATTGAAATGAAGAAAATATGTAAAACACAATTCTTTGTATAAAATTCAGTTAGGTACCTTGGATAAAAAGAAATTGAAAACATCTCGGCTTAAAAAGCGAGCTAGTGTCGAAAAAATTCAACGCCAGAAACAACTCAAGGAAAACCGGTTTTATGTTGGTTGGTACTTTGCCGCTTGGAAACGGGGGTTGAACAAGTTTTCCCTTTCATGTCGAACCTGTTCACCTCGCTATTTCAAGCCTACCAATAGTCCCATTTAAGGAAGAAGCATTCTCGCTCTGATCTTGATGTCTTCGCTAGCTGGAACCGGTACGTGAGGGCGTAGGCTCATAGTTTACATTTACCTGCTGAAGAAAGGTATTCTTTGACCATCATCTGAATGGCAGGTCCACGTGGTTTCTCTGCCAGCTGTTCCACAAAACATTCACGTTTTGGACAGAAGAGCCAGAAATTACGGCGGGACCTGAACGCTGGTTCTATAAGCCGCAATTTTACTAGCACTTGTAAAGCTTCGCAGTACAAAGAATAATACAAGGGTTAGCTCTGGCGAGTGGAAGTTTTGCAGCTCAGTAAGTTACGTGTTAAGCTCACCGTTGCTTTGTCGGGTATTTACTTACAAGGTGTGTTAGCAGAGCGAGTTAGAAAATATTTTCTCAACTACCACACCAGTACATTCAAGTTCTAAGTAGGAGATAAATTCACAACAAAAAGTGTTGGAAGATCGTTACGTAAACTTTGCAAAAAATTTACGAAACTAAACTGGTTTATTTGCGAATAACAATACTCAAAGAATGACCAGAAAACTTAAGAGATTTCTCATTCTTCTGGATAATGACAGTTTATTGTATCTTCCTGGTTCATTTCTTTCTGGCAGAGTGCTGTTGGAGTTAGAAGAGGACACCCCTGTGTTAGGTAAGAATGTTCAGTGTTTTACCTCTATAATAATACTACCAACACATTCATTTCGGGGCCCGGTTTGGCCAGCTGGTTCAGGCACTTGACTCGTAATCCGAGGGTAGCGGGTTCGAATTCCCGTCGCACCAAACATGCTCATCTTTTTCAGCCGTGGGGGCATTATAATGTTACGGTCAATCCCACTATTCGTTGGTAAAAGAGTAACCTAAGGGTTGGCGGTGGATGGTGATGACTAGCTGCCTTCTCTCTAGTCCTACACTGCTAAATTAAGGACGGCTAACGCAGATAGCCCTCGTGTAACTTTGCGTGAAATTCAAAAACAAACTAACCTAACTTATCAGCATCTTTCTTGGCGTCACTGAGCCACAACTTAATGAATTTCTATCTCTATATTACTACTTCATTTCTCCGTTCTTCCAAGTGGTCACCCACTGGGTGGTGAAATACAGTTATGATACTCCGAATATTACTTTACTGGTAGTAATACCACACAAATCAAACAAAAACGTATGGACTTTTTCTTCGCTATTCTTACGGTTATATTTATCACCTACTGTAACTTGGTCACTGAGAAGCAGATGTTCATTTAAGTAACTTCCATACTCGGTTCTGGTCATGATTCATATTGAAGAGGTCATATTGTGGCTTGAGAAGTCTTTACTGTTTGTGTTTGTAATTGTTTTGGTCATTACAACATCCAGAAAAGCGATATAATTCGTTTGTGGGATTCTTCTCTCCACACATGTTGGTGTGAATATATTGGTATGGTTAGTGTGAATATATTGGTATTGTTAGTGTGAATGGTTAGTGTGAATATATTGGTATGGTTAGTGTGAATATATTGGTATTGTTAATGTGAATGGTTAGTGTGAATATATTGGTATTGTTAGTGTGAACATATTGGTATTGTTAGTGTGAATATATTGGTATTGTTAGTGGGAATATATTGGTATTGTTAGTGTGAATATATTGGTATTGTTAGTGTGAATGGTTAGTGTGAATATATTGGTATTGTTATTGTGAATATATTGGTATTGTTAGTGTGAATGGTTAGTGTGAATATATTGGTATTGTTAGTGGGAATATATTGGTATTGTTAGTGGGAATATATTGTTATTGTTATTGGGAATATATTGGTATTGTTAGTGGGAATATATTGGTATTGTTAGTGGGAATATATTGTTATTGTTATTGGGAATATATTGGTATTGTTAATGGGAATATATTGGTATTGTTAGTGGGAATATATTGGTATGGTTAGTGTGAATATATTGGTACTGTTATTGGGAATATATTGGTATTGTTAGTGGGAATATATTGTTATTGTTAGTGGGAATATATTGGTATTGTTAGTGTGAATATATTGGTATTGTCAGTGTGAATACATTGGTATTGTTAGTGTGAACATATTGGTATTGTTAGTGTGAATATATTGGTATGGTTAGTGTGAATGGTTAGTGTGGATACATTGGTATTGTTAGTGTGAATATATTGGTATGGTTAGTGGGAATATATTGGTATGGTTAGTGTGAATATATTGGTATTGTTAGTGTGAATATATTGGTATGGTTAATGTGAATATATTGGTATTGTTATTGTGAATATATTGGTATGGTCAGTGTGAATATATTGGTATTGTTAGTGTGAACACATTGGTATTGTTAGTGTGAATGGTTAGTGTGGATACATTGGTATTGTTAGTGTGAATATATTGGTATGGTTAGTGTGAATATATTGGTATTGTTAGTGTGAATATATTGGTATTGTTAGTGTAAATATATTGGTATCTATGGGAGATCTTGTGTCCATCACTTTATTTATTTTTGTTATCTGTTGTCTTATTTTTTAGTTTTAGTTTCTTACACAAACTTTAATGCTTCTGCTACAACGTTTAATTAGATTGTAAAAATTATGACGTCAACATATGTGTGTCACTTTCAGTTAATTTACTACAACAGCTTTATATATATATGTATTGAAGAGAATATAGATCATCTTTGTGATAAGCTATGGCTGATTTCAAAACCTTCCATTTGTGAAGTCTCAGTTGACAGTATGTGGTTGACAACATTGACAAAGATCATCAGATGAGAATAGTTGTAAATTCCGATATGCCAATATGTCAATATACATTCAATTTAAACACGTTCAAAACAAACAGTCCAATAAGGCAGTGTTGTGTTGTCTACATATACTGTCAGACATTGTATGTGGATCACTTTCTTTGCCTACCTCTCACGTTGGTAAGTAAATTATCTCTCGTCTCTAGATTTTATTCGAGTCTTTTTGTTATCAACTTACCATTAACTTTGTCCACACATTTAATATTGTCGTTAGTCCATATCATATCACTGTGCGATTATATTTGAAGGATTTGCGCGACTCTGCCACAGAGTAGTCTTTAAGATCCTTCTCTATATTACTCTCCATTACTGATTCATTGTTTTTTAGATTTATTTTCATTTCCTTTTTGTGTAGAGATTTTTGATTTTGGAGTATTTCACACCATCTTTATCTGGTGTAGGTTTATCTATAGTCAAAGAATTCTTTCCAATGCATCCAGTGTCACTGGCATTGCTGACAATGGGTCAGCTTCCTGTTAAATGGTAACCATTTTCTTGTAGCTGACTCGTATATGTCTGAAAGAAGGCGCTGCTGTTACATTTTTCTTCATCAGTTCTAACTTTTCATAATTAGGTTCTCTGATCTGTTATAATCCTACTATTTGATATATTATTCATATTTTTAGTAGCTTGTAAAATTGATTTGGCCGAATCACGATATTGGCAAAAATTGTCCCATATTACTTGCCTTCCACTCTTAGCATTTTATAGAATTCTAAAGTAGTTTTATTAAGTCTTGATTTTTCCTTTATTACACGAATTAGCCTCAATATATGTTTCATTTTGTTAGGCTTACCTTACTTCTGTTGTCTTCCATTTCCGTTTACTTTGACTCCACTTCATCTACTTTTCTTACGACTGTCCATTACTTATTCTTATTCTTATTTTCTTACAATACTTCTCGATCCTGTTCTGTAATGAAGGGCTGTTGAGAGTGGGTTTTTCAAACGATTCTTTGTGGTCTCTTCATATCAGAGCCAAAAGCTTCCATTTCAACTGCTAAAAGGCACCAGTTGTAACAAGGGTTAGGTCAATGGTTAAATCAGTTTTTCTCCCTCTCTGCTATTCTTATGAAGTATCGTTATGGCCTAGAATACACTTAATGTTTTGTAATACATTTCCTAATAATCTTAATTTCACATTTCGGTCTGTACCAATTAAACAGGGCTCTGATACTCACGAAAGGATTCAGTAACCTAATTAATTATAGTGCCACCTGAGATATATGTGTTGAAGAGGATTTGTTATTTGGGTGAGTTTTAAGAAACTAACAAACAACAAACGATGTAGTTTTACACGTTCATAGTTTGGCGACTTTTGCATCTATATTTGTTGTACTTCGTTATTACACTTTCATAGTTTGGTTCTGTTAACAGCTACTACAGTAAAAGCTTACTACCCTGAGGCTGCTAGGGTTGGAACAAGCGGCACCCTCTCGTTGGGGTCAATACCCTTACCATTGTTGCAACGCTAGACATTAGTTGGGAGTTATAACTGAACTTGCATGCACCTGCTGCCCCTCTCTGCCCTCACGGCTGTTAATTTTTGATTCATTGTTTTCAGGTTTAACTGTCTGTTTGTAAAATAGTTTTAACTCCTATCTTACTCGAACAAGGGGCAAGTTAATCTCATCACGTTAGGGATAAAAAGAAAATCTTAAATAATTTAAAATTGTGCCTAAATGATGACACCCTTGTTTTAAGAAGTTATTTATGTGACTAGGACACTTTAAATTATTAAATTCACTCTAATTTGCTTTTATTAATCATTTAGTTTTGTTATTTGTTATTTTGAATTTCGCGCAAAGCTACTCGAGGGCTATCTGCGCTAGCCGTCTCTAATTGTAAGACTGGAGGGAAGGCAGTTAGTCATCACCACCCACCGTCAACTCTTGGGCGACTCTTTTACCAACGAATAGTGGGATTGACCGTCACATTATAACGCCCCCACGGCTGAAAAGGCGAGCATGTTTGGTGCGACGGGGATTCGAACCCGCGACCCTCGGATTACGATCGAACGCTTTAACCCACCTGGTCATGCCGGGCCCTTTAGTTTTGTACCCACAGTAGGTAAAACTGAGCAAAGCTTTTAATATAGGAAATACAAACGTAAGGATTTTAGTAATGCCAAGCGCTGCTAGATAATACAATAATAGGGTAAAAACATAGCCTAACTTAATCTGTAATTGAACAAATTGATTAAAAACTTTAATATAATTAACTATAAGTTATATTTTTTAGAGGGGATACTTAAATAGACATTTATATCTTAGTAAACTAGCCTAATACTGTTCTTATCTTACTAAACTAGCCTAATACTGTTCTTATCTTACTATAATGAACGTAGCGAGGATGCCAGTATCTATGTGTCTAACGACTATTCCTGCGCCATCTATTGAACAGCCTCACAAACAAAAATACATAAAATATTTAGCCATGAAGATTCACACACTTGAAAAGATAACAGGGGTGTATGTACAACAACAGTTTCTTCATCACAGAACACAACTTTAAATAAAAGTACTGTACTCACAACAACAGCGCGACTAGAATTGTTCGTGAGGATTTAATTATACCTTTAGTGATGTAATTTTTAACGTATTACTGAGAAACTGGAGTTCTTGAAAAATATTTTTTTCCATAAACGGTACCACTTTTAAACTTTAATATTTGGATTGTGTTCTTTAGTCGTACAGAACTCATTGCATTAAAATGATTCAATAAGTTGTGTACGACTACAGAACACAATCCAAATATTTTTGTCGTGTGGTGTTTCTTCTCTGGCCTGGCATGGCCAAGCGCGTAAGGCGTGCGACTCGTAATGCGAGGGTCGCGGGTTCGCGCCCGCGTCGCGCTAAACATGCTCGCCCTCCTAGTCGTGGGGGCGTATAATGTGACGGTCAATCCCACTATTCGTTGGTAAAGAGTAGCCCAAGAGTTGGCGGTGGGTGGTGATGACTTGTTAGTTTGTTACGCAGTAAGTACAAATTTAACACGTACTTTGTTATGCAGTAAGTACAAATTTAACACGTACTTTGTTATGCAGTAAGTACAAATTTAACACATACTTTGAGGGCTTGGTGAGTGACACAGAACATACAAGAAGTTTTAAAGAGATGAATTTGTTTATTTCCTGAATTTCGTACAAAGCTACTCGAGGGCTATCTGTGCTAGCCGTCCCTAATTTAGTAGTGTAAGACTAGAGGGAAGGCAACTAGTCATTACCACCCACCGCCAACTCTTGGGCTACTCTTTTACCAACGAATAGTGGGATTGACCGTAACATTATAACGTTCCCACGTCTGAAAGGGTGAGCATGTTTTGTGTGACGGGAATTCGAATCCACGACTCTCGGATTAGGAGTCAAGTGCCTTAACCACCTGGATATGCCGGGCGTTTTTATTATGAAACACAAATATATATACAATGGATTGACCATTTGTGCTGTGTCTATCGCGAGTGTAGAAGCTTTGTCCTCGAAATATTAATAAACTTTGTACCGCTAATATAAATATCCTTACAAAATAATTACTTCATATTTGTCGTTATTTAAATGTATTGTCTTGGTCATAGTTATTTGGAAGACTACTGACGATACGGAACCAAATGTTAAGAAACAACGATCGAACGTTCAGTTGACGTTCATTATTTGTTCTGTTAGACGCATATCGACATTCGACATAAACAGCCTTACAATTGAATAAAACTTGAAGTTTCCATTGAAATATAGTTATTCTGTAAACTTTAAACAATAGTGTTAGCTCATGCATTGTGTGAACGATTGTTTACACGATTGTTCATTAAACGAGATAATACACATACAAGGGAAAACCAATAACACACAATGAATTGACACATAGAACAAACTAATTACGAAAACATTACAGGAGAAACGTAATTTAATGTGAAACATAAACCACCTCCTAACTGAACGGCTAATAATAAGAAATACATTATCAGATATATTCTATAACAACCTGTTGGACAACATGAAGCACAGGAATTTCTGATGTGTTACGAATAGACGGGCCCGGCATGACCAAGTTGTCAAGGCACTCGAATCGTAATATAAGGGTCGAGGGCTCGAATCCCCGTCACACTAAACATACTCACCCTCTCAGCCGTGGGGTCGTTATAATGTGAGGGTCAATCCCACTATTCGTTGGTAAAAGAGTAGCCCAAGAGTTGGCGGTGGGCGATGGTGACTAGCTACCTTCCCTTAGGTTTTACGCTGCTAAATTAGAGATGGCTAGCGCAGATAGCCCTCGTGTAGCTTTGCGCGAAATTCAAACACAAACGAACGAAAATAGTACTGAAAATAAAATAAATACAGAACACGTCCACAAATTATGCTTATGTTGTACAAGGCTCAGTTACTTGGTGTTTGAACTTTGACAAACCCTTGAGTAAAAAAAAAGTTTTCTTGAGTTTTACTTACGTCGTGTGTAAGTGTAAACGTGACGCAACATCTTAAAAATTACAGTCCAGTTTATTAAAAGTAAAAAAAATGGCTGTAAAATAAAACATGGCTACTTGTGTCGACTCACCGAAGTGTGATTCCATATCATCTAAGACACCGTTAGAAAAATATTAGTATTATTTGTTTTACAATGGTAAGTTTCACTGTTTTAGTGAAACAAAAAAAAACAACGGTTCCCGGATGTAGAGCACTAAAGCCTGTTTTCATGACGTGGATTTGTTATTACAAAACGCACACAAATAATAAACACGTCTTATCTGTTTATTGTGTTATAGATTAAATGTTGCTAGTAGCTAAACGAGAACATATACGCAAAAACGGCTCGTTTGGGTTAAGAAAATATTTTACATAGAAAAGCGAACAACGTTTCGACCTTCTTCGGGAACAAATAGAAATATATTTAGGAAAACTGTTGCTTGGAGATTTCATTGCGAGTAATATATATAAATATATATTTCATTCTCTGGAACTAGGTCATACGCAACTTAATGTCAAAACAATTCTTTTAGATTTTGTGGGCTTTTGAATTATTGAAGCTTCGAATATTAGGATTACAATACGAAACTGTGCAAGCCGAAGGTTTACACTTATGAATAAACCAAATACTTTAAACGCATTTATTTAACACTTTACCCCCTCGCTGGTACAACGGTAAGTCTACGGATTTACAACGCTAAACTCCAGCGTTCGATTCCCCTCGGTGGACTTTGCTGATCGCCCGATGTGGATTTGCTACAAGAAACACACACATTTAACTCCTAAAAATCAAATCACGCATTGAAATCCGCAAAGCTGGAAGATGTCACTTCGTCTGTGTAACAAATATTTACGTACCATTCGTGAAGGCCCGGCACAGCCAGGTGGGTTAGGGCGTTCGACTCATAATCAGAGGGTCACGGGTTCGAATCCCCATCGCACCAAACATGATCGCCCTTTCAGCCGTGGGGGTGTTATAATGTGACGGTCAATCCCATTATTCGTTAGTAAAATAGCAGCCCAAGAGTTGGCGGTGGGTGGTGAAGACTAGCTGCCTTCCCTCTAGTCTTACACTGCTAAAGTAGGAACGGCTAGCGCAGATAGCCATCGAGTAGCTTTGTGCAAAACTCAAAAACAAACAAACAAACAAAACAACCCTGTTTCTATTTTTCTCATGACCTAAGTTTATGAGAAATGTAAATATTCTAAAACAGTATACTATAAAAGATAAAGTAGTTTTTTGTACTCCTGTTTGGTTCAATTTACAAAATAATTACAATTTAATTAATTAATTTTTATATTAATATTATTTCATTAAAACTAGAAACCTTATTTATTTAAATTCTTATAGATCATGACGTTCTTACTTGAATTTTTTATAGTAAAATATATGGATTTCTTAATACAATATTTTTAAATAATCTATGTATATTTATATCTTTAGGGTTGTTCTTTTACATTGCTGGTGAAGGTGTAATAAGATTTGCTGATAGAGGACAAGGTAAAATCAGTGACAAAGAAAATTATATCGACTTCAGTATGAGATTATTAGGGGATGGACCTTCAGGACCTGGTAAGTTGAAAACCACTGACTTTACTTACGTCATATTCCTCGGTGGACTCAACAGACAGTCCGATGTGGCTTTGCTATAAGAAAACACGTGCGTCATATTACTTGAAGCACGTTGTACCATAACAACAGTTTTTATATTGTAGCCTAATAATCCAATATAATTATAATTATGCAGCAAATTAAATCGATTTTGATTTAAAATAAGCTGAAGATATTGATTAACCGAACTACTGTATATCGCATATTAAGGGGCTATTCTTTCATTATCTATCTGATAATTCTTTGGTGATTTAGAGGAAATTCTCTGGGGCTTATAGCGCTTGAATACTGAGCTCGATACTCTGAGAATTGACCGAACGGATAACCCATTGTGTAGCTTTGTGCAAAGATAAAAACAAAGTGAATCAAACAGAAATATAAATGTAATAGACGCTCCTTTAAAACAAAAGGAAACCTTCACTCAGCTACTTCGTTGTTTGCTGTCGTAATTTTTTTTAAAGTACGTCAGGCATACGTTTTGTTTACCTATGTGTAGCAGTCCTAAATTTGGGACTCGTTTGTTAGAAGGCTCAGCACACTGAATCACAGGTGCAATGACTTTCACAAAAGACCCAAAACTCTAAACCTTTTGATTAGTTGACTATTCGTTTTTCAATTGTTCGAAATCGCTCGAGTTTTAGTTGTTTTTTCTAATTCATTCATTGTATCTGTATTTTCTTACAGCAAAGCCTCATCGGGCTATCTGCTGAGTCCATCCAGGGGAAAGAACCCATGATTTTAGCTTTATAAATCGTAGAGTTACCGCTGTATTAGCAATGGACTAATTATTTGCACCTGATAGACTAGATGGAAGGCAACCAACAGTCTCAGCTCCGGATATATTCTCATCTGACCGAATTTTGAGACTTTAGTGTCACTCTTAAATCATAAAACACGACCTCAAAAGTGCGGTAGTGCGTTTTTGCATCAACGGTTGACGAACCACGAACCTCGGGATTCATAGACATACACTAGCTACTAGGTTACTCCCGATCCCATGGGGAATGAAACTGTTGTTTCGGCCGTGCTGGTTGATCCAATTGGACTAACTCCATGCATTTCCATTCAAAGTTAAAAATGAAACTGTCTTACAGAGATTCGTTTTGATATGATATTCATGAAAAAAAAAATATTAGTTGTTTGATCGAATGTTACAACGTAACTGCCAACTTACTTTGTAAGCATCTATTTAAGACAGATGCTTTGTGCAAGGGAACACCGTATTTCATACCTGTTTAGGAAGGACAAGCTCAATTGTATCCATAGCAACACACGCGCAGATATGTATTATATTAAAGCACGTAAAGCGTTCTTTCTAAAATCGATTTCGACTTATATCCTATCTGGAATGGTTTGTTTTTAATTGTACTGCCAGACATCGCTTGTCAGACAGTGAGAGGTATCGACCAGTTTATGTGAGTATTACAGGATGATTTGGAAAGGAAGGCAAATTAGAATGTGATATGTCTAACTTTCGAGGATGATATAGCAAAATTAAACTATCATAATATTTATTATTTACCTGTATAACATGAGATGTATGAATGAATTAGGTACATAAAAAAGTATTGTAGTTAATGTACGATATCAGTAACGTATGATAAACAAGGTCGAAAATATAAATTCAGTAAAAGAAAAGCGCCCTCTAGTTTTTGTTTAGTTACTCAAATAAGGTGTTTTTTTAATTATCGAAATAAGGTTTAAGACACAATACCCAGGAATTTACTAATAAGTTTCTTCTAAGCTGTGTCTTCAAAACCTTTTAAATTGTATTCTACGCATTTACTAACACACAAAATAGAACTTCTTTGATGGGGTTAAATAAGCGACACAAATAAATAATACCAGGTAAACAAACAAACTGAGTGCGAGAGTACGTTTTTCATGCATGTAGTTAATACAAAAATTTACTGAGTAATGGAATGATAATAATGAAACTTAACATTTGAAAATAATTGTTTGTTTGTTTTTGAATTTCGCGCAAAGCTACACGAGGGCTATCTGCGCTAGCTGTCCCTAATTTAGCAGTGTAAGGCTAGAGGGAAGGCAGCTAGTCGTCACCATCCACTGCCAACTCTTGGGTTACTCTTTTACCAACGAACAGTGGGATTGACCGGTACATTATAACGCCCCCATGGCTTAAAGAGCGAACATTTTTGGGGCGGGGATTCGAACCCGCGACCTTTAGATTGTGAGTCGAACGCCCTAACACACCTGGCCACGCCGGGTCCATCACTTGTCTGGATTCACTTTAGTGATATCTGACACGAAAGATACAAAACAATTGACAAAGTTATGTGAGAAGCGTTTGTTTATTTGTAGCTACGCACAAAGTTACATAATGGGCTATATGTGCTCTGCCTATCACGGGTATCGAAACACGGTTTCTCGCGTTGTAAGACCATAAGCATACCGCTGTGTCCCTTGAAATGACATGAATGTGTTATATATTATTTTTTTTAATTAGTCCTACGAATGATACATCAGACCTCAATGTTATGAGTTTGTCGTCTCTGTTGTTTTCTTTTAAAGCAAACCAAAGTTCAGCTGTTTGTTGAGTCCACCTCAGGAAATAGAACCCCGGATTTTATCGTTGTAAGTCCAATAGTTTACTGCTGTCTCACCGAGAAACTCCGAGAAGTACGTAACGTTACTTAGCTAGTCATGAAAACCATTGTAAAGCTTCGTCCATTAACGGTTATCTATCAAGATCAACTTTTTAAGTTGATTGGTTTGGTGTTTTGAATTTTCGCGCCAAGCTACACGCGGGATATCTGCGCTAGCCGTTCTTCATTTAGCAGTGAAAGACAAGAGGGAAGGGTACTATTCATCACCACCCACCGTCAACTCTTGGACTACTCTTTTACCAACGAATAGTGGGATTGACCGTAACTATATAACGTCTCCATGGCTGAAAGTGTGAGCATGTTTGGTGTGACGGGGATTCAAACCCGCAACTCTCAGATTACGAGTGATATGCTCTAACTACTTGGCCATGCCGGGCCTTTTTACGTGGATAAACTTAACTGTCTGACTGTTGGAAGTTCCTATCTGGTGGGGGAATCGTTCACCTATTTGTTAAGGTCGAACATTTAGTATATCGCCCCCCCCCCCCGCCAGTGGCTCAGCGGTATGTCTGCGGACTTACAAGGCGAAAAACCGGGTTTCGATACCCGTGGTGGGTAGAGCACAGAGAGCTTTTTGTGTAGCTTTTTGTGTAATTTAAAACAACAATTTAGTGTATCTGAACGTGAGACTAAATTTTGCGTCGTATTAGAATAAATAATTTCGCTATGTAGTTTGGATTCGTGGGTGTTTCGTAAGAGTAACATTGAAGTCCTTGTATTCAGCTTGGCATGAGGTGGCAGTGGGTGGTTTTAAATAGCTGCTCTCTCTCCAGCCTATTACTTTAAAATTAGCGACAACTCAGATAGACCTCTAGTAGCTTTGCGCGTAATCCAATAAACAAACAAATTAATGTCAAATTGAGGACGACTAGCGCAGATAGACCTTTAGTAGCTCTGCAGGATATCTAACAAACAAACAAATTAATGCCAAATTAAGGACGACTAGCACAGATAGACTACTAGTAGCTTTGCAGGATATCTAACAAACAAACAAATTAATGTCAAATTAAGGACGACTAGCGCAGATAAACCTTTAGTAGCTTTGCAGGATATTTAACAAACAAACAAATTAATGACAAATTAAGGACGACTAGCGCAGATAAACTTTTAGTAGCTCTGTAGGATATCTAACAAACAAACAAATTAATGACAAATTAAGGACGACTAGCGCAGATAGATTACTAGTAGGTTTACACGAAATCTAACAAACAAATAAACAAATTAATGTATTTGTTAATAAAATATTTAGTACATATATTTATATATTGCATGTTTTTGCAGGGGCCAGAATTGTAGTGTTGTCTCCAGGTGTACATTCTTTTCCATTTAAGTTAGGCCTACCTCTCGGACTTCCGTCTACATTTCTTGGGAAACACGGGTGGGTTCAGTATTTCTGCAAAGCTTCCTTGAAAGAGCCATCTGGTGTTGTGCACAAAAACCAACAAGTATTTATAATCATGAACCCAATAGATTTGAACCTAGAACCTGCGATTCTTATGGTAAGTTGACTGAGTTTGTTTAATATCTATGACAATAAATTTAGAGTAAGAACAGAAACTAAATTACGCCCTTTGTAAAAAAAAACGCCCTCGAAATATGATATAACCAGACACGTTTGTGTTTTTTTTTCCCCATGAAATCATTGTATATTTCACGGAAAATAATGGTTCAGAGGTTTCCTGTTGTCTTTGATAACGGAATACAGTTTATTTTTCAACATACCCAGGTGAACAATTGGAGCTAGTCTACAGTTACAGAAACAGGGTACGAACCACGAATCCTCGGGATGCTGACCAGTGGGCCACATATTTTTATACTTTTTCACACTCACGCGAAAAGCCTACTCCCTCGTTGCACATAGGCACGCCCGCGGACTTATAACGTTAGAAACAGAGTCTCGATACCCCTGGTGGGCACAGTACAGATAGCCCGTTGTGTGACTCTGTGCTTGACTACAGCCAATCAACCAACATATGTAATAATAAAAAAATAGCTAAGGAAGACTATAACAGTTAGAAGTAACAACCAGGTTTCCTCTGTTTATGATAACATAATCGTATTTACTATTATTGGTTAAATATACCATAACAATTAACACAATTAACAGGGAACAAATGTTTCAGGTTCAACCAACTTTTACCAGTCCAACAAGTTCCATGACAAGTAATACTATCCAAAATCGTTTAAATATGTCTAGGTGTGAAAAATCTTTAGCCAAAGGTAACATACGAATTTCTGTAGATCTTTGGACAGTTAACCTGGGTGAATGATAAATGTTTAGGATGATATAGCGCGAAACTGCACTACTCGAACAGCAATAGAATGTTACTTGCTATTAAATATATTTTATTACCACTTTAATCAATAGTAAACAGAGGGTATCTGAGAAAAACGTTAAGTTTTTCAAATCTTAAAAAAACAACAACAATTTCAGACCTTATATTTTTTATCTGGGCAGCAATGCCCGATAAGAGACAAATAAGGTTTTATATGGTTTGTTTGCTTCTAATTAAACACAAAGCTACGCAATAGGCTGTCTGTGCTCTGCCTACCATATGTATTGGGTGTGTTTGTGTGTGTTTTTTTTATAGCAAAGCCACATCGGGCTATCTGCTCAGCCCACCGAGGGGAATCGAACCCCTGATTTTAGCATTGTAAATCCGGAGACATACCGCTGTACTAGCGGGGGGCGACTATCTGTATTGAAACCCGGTCTCTGGTGTTGAAAGTCCATAAACTTTTGGGGGCGACTTGATATTATAGAAGGATAGAGCAGACGACTATCTATGACGTAAATTCACGTGAATTTTAGTGTGAATAATGGCGACAATCGAGTCGACTCTGGGATAACAAGTTATTCTATTTATGCAGTTTTTATTATTAAAATATAATTCATGAATACGAAATATTAAGAAAATTTAATTAACAACAGGTTATATTTTGAAATTATCATTTTTTTATATTAATGACAAATTGCCCGGCAAGGCCGGGTAGTTAAGGCGCTCGACTCGAAATCCGAGGGTCGCGGGTTCGAATCCCCGTCACAACAAACATGTTCACCCCTTCAGCCCCCGGGGGCGTTATAACGTGATGGTCAATCCCACTATTCGTTGGTAAAATAATAGCCCAAGAGTTGGCGGTGAGTGGTGATGACTAGCTGCCTTCCCTCTAGTTTTACACAACTAAATTAGGGACGACTAGCGCAGATAGCCATCGTGTGGTTTTGCGTAAAATTCAAAACAAACAAACAGACAAATCACTTAACTCTTGTTTTTCTTTAATTACATTACACATTAAAAAAATGAAAAATAGTTAATTACGTTCGCATTGATGAAACGAATTTAACGATTTTGATAAAATTTTGCATCCACGTACAAATTATTTAATTTTTAAAATATTTTAGACATGCAAAACTATTTAAAATTTCATAACTTTTAATTTTTTTGAAACCTATTAGAAAAGTTTGCTGTTATAAACAACAGCTCGCGGCATTATACTTAAAGCCTTTAAGTAAATTGCAAGACATGAAGTTAAGAAGTTAATTTCCCATCACCCTTGACGAAAAACAAGACAATTCGAGGCCGAAAGAGCTATTTTAAGAAGTTTGTTAAATTAAGAATGAAATACTGTAATGACTTCAAGATAAAAACTGAATTAAACAACCTGTGTTGAAGACATAAAACAGGCTCGTTAAGCCTAATTCGCCCGTCCGTAGGATGACGAAAAAACTTAAACATAGAAGTTGTTTATTTCAATTACTTAGGGCATATTAGTTTCACAAAGAAAGCTTTTGTTAAAAGTGGTTTTGAGGAAGATAAAACACACATGAATTTTGTCGAATTAAATTATTCTTAGTTTGGATTATTCTCTCCAACAAGGACGAAACCCCTGACCTGTGCTAATTTACGTATATCAGAACGGCTGGTATGGGTATTAACACTTTTATTGATAAGATGACCTAGGAAGGTCGAAATGTTATTCTCTACTTATCAATAAATACGCTAATTACTGTTTTCTACCTTCACTTCTCATTGTTTGAGTTTTGTGGGGTTAAATTACCGGGCTCGGCATGGCCAAGTGCGATAAGGCGTTCGACTCGTAAGCCGAGAGTCGCGGGTTCGAATCCCGCTCGCACCAAACATGCTCTCCCTTTCAGCTGTGGGGCCTTATAATGTGACGGCCAATCCCACTATTCGTTGGTTAAAGAGTAGCCCAAGAGTTGGCGGTAGTTGGTGATGACTAGCTGCATTCCCTCTAGTCTTACACTGCTAAATTAGGGACGGCTAGCGCAGATAGCCCTCGATTAGCTTTGCACGAAATTCAAAAAAACAAACAAACGCTAAATTACTTTTAATTTAGAATCTTCTATCCAGTTAGGGCTGTGTTGCTAATATCTACTAGTTTCTGTTTTCAACCTCGACTTCTTACTGTATTAATTTTGTAGGGTTAAAGGTAGTTGTTTTGGTTCACTTACAGTTATTGTAACGTTCGAACTGCTTGAAACAATAATTTGTTAAATTTGTCCTTAATAACATGTAAGTAAAATTCAAACTTCATAGCCAGAGTCAAAGACATTAATAGGTCATAGACATTACAAATGCCGTCTATTTCATAATATTTATGGATTCTGTGGAAATCGAAAATTATGTAAGATGTCAAGATTCAATATGTTTTTTAATGTCGTATTTTTATGTTAAAGACAGTTAAGAGACAACAACAACTGGAAGATTAGAATGCTTTGACTTTAAATTGATTTCGTGATTTTTAAATCAGAAAAAGATTAGAAGTGAAAAAATTGCGAGATAAAGCAAAAATTTGATAAAAAAAAAAGCAAATTACTGGTGGTAGTTAAGAGCTTCGTTCTAAAACGTGGCGAATAATTTGAAATTGTATTAAAATAATACGTGTGGAAGACTTAATTTAAAGACGGTTAAAACAAGGAATTGCCAACAACTGTAACATAGCTCTGAAGAAATAAGGTTTTTACGCAGTGTATGACGTTCATTCATTGAACCTTCACTCATTTTTGTGTCTCCTTTACCTCAGACAGGCTACTTGAGCATATTTTTATGCCTATCTTCATCTAGTCTCCTAGTGAACTAAGTTTCCCTTAGGTGCTTCAGAGAGGATCATAATCTTTTTTTTCTAATTACACCTATTCTTTTATCGTAGGTGTTGCCTTTCTACTCTGTTTAACCGCTGAGGTAGAAGCACGCGCTTCCCGCCAATTAGATAATACATGTCCTAATTATGTAAGCGAGAGGTAATAGGATTTTTGGTTGTAACGTTTTTTTGTTTTTGTTTTGCTCAGACAGTTCAAGCGTAAGATAGAAAAGACAAATATTGTTTTGAATTAAGCACAAAGCTACACAATGAAATATCTGTGTTCTACCCACCACGGGTATCGAAATTTGGTTTTTAGCTTTGTACGTCGGCAGACATACCGCTGTGCCAAGGGGAGGTCAAATTTCTATCGAGTCAGTTGTATGGAGTTACGACCTGATCTATGGAAGGAATAACTCCAAGATATTGATTAATATCATGACTTGGAAACCACGTAGAATAATATATCATTTTGCCCAAAAATTGCTGTCCTGACCCCAAACTCCAAATCGTGTTTTTTGTTCAAGTGCAGATGCTACACTGAATAAAACTTACCTTCTAGCCCGAAGGAGTCCTGCCATGACCCCGAAATCGAGGTCATTGTTCAAGTTGTTAAGAGTAGCAGCTTTAGGAGTTAAGTTTTTTAATCACTCCGATTATTGTAATGATTTGTGTTTTGAATTCAGTTATCAAATCCCCTCTTGTGCTTCTGTTTTTTAGGACTAACTAATTTTACACGACAAGCTGCAGACGGTGAATGGTTGGTCAAGATGTTAGACTTTCTAAACTTGAGTTCTCACTGTGTTTTATAATCAAGAAACTACTATTTGTGTTATTTCAAACTCACTTGGAAATAGGGACGTATCATCGGTTTATCCCCAAATCTGTGAGAGTGATATTTATAGAGATACCTCTTCTACTAGGGATGCATTTTACCTTCTCCACATCGTAGTCTGTACTCAGTAGAAACTTTGTTTATATGTAAAAGTTTCATGTGCAAAGTTTTTTATTGGTCTAACTGCTTGGAAGGCTCTATTGAAATGTCATTCAAGGAGATGAGATATTTTAACGCTTTTTATGTTTATAAATGTTTATATAGTATTGTTATCTGGTTTAATTCTTTGCTTTAAAAAATAATTCACCACAAATCCTCAAGACCACACACACACTGTAACTATTATGTTATAAGGTTACTCGCCTAGTTTTAAAAACCTGTTGTCAATCCATAAATATTCGCTTGTGTTGGAATTACGGCTGGATTGCTTAAGCGAATAATTTGAAAAAATTAAAGTCCCCTGCCAGGACAGCTGTAAGTCTACGGATTTACAACGCTAAAATAATGGGTTTGATTTCCTTCGGTGGACTCAGCAGATAGCCAGATATGGCTTGCTATAAGAAAACACACACACACATTGAAAAACCTACAATTTAAGATTGCCCATTAGTACATTATACGGATTTACAACGCTAAAATAAAGGGTTAGATTCCCCTCAATAGACTCAGCAGATAGCTCAATGCGGCTTTGCTACAAGAAAACACACAAACAAAAAATTAATTTTGGAAATAACCGACAGAGTAATCGCATGTGGCTCCCTCTGTCAACCAGTCAAGGTATTATCCTTAAGAAAACACAGAAATTGAATAACATTAATCATTTTGACCTACGAAACTTTAAAATAAGTTAAACAAAGAAACACAATGTAACTTTATTTTACTTTCAATTTTGTTTTTTCAATGTTTCTGTAACCTACAGATGGTTAATGTTACATTTTTCTATTTTTTAAAAAGAACAACACGTATTTCTAGGCCTTCAGACATAAAAAAAACACAAAATTGAAACTGAAATTAAACTTCACTAACAGATAGATTGATATTTTAAATTATATATTTATGTATCTCCAAATCATGATAGGTCCCGCAAGACACGCACCTACTAATATAATTTATTCGAGGTCTTGTTGATTTCTTTACTAATAATAACCACAACTATATTTTAAGAAAATATGGCGAAGGAAAAAAAAGTCTCACGTTCAACACGTGAGTGAGACATGTGGCGACATCTGAACAAGGTTCTCACTTTCAACACGTGAGTGAGATATGTGGCGACATCTGGGGACAAGATTCAGGTTTATACAACTTTTGACCTATTCCACAACGTTGATATTAATTGCCTGATACTCTAGAAATACAATGTTATCTACTATAAGCCTACTGGCATATAATTATTATCGAAAGTTATTGTTTGTTATAACCGTTGGATATCAAGACTTTGATTTGAAAATCTGATCAGTCTTCGTTCTAATGAGGAACGAAGACTGATCAGATTTTCAGTTACATAAGCCTAAAGACAACAATCACTAAATGGCAAAGTATAGGTAAATTGCGTTTGAAATGTACTTTGTTTAATACATACAACGTAATTAAATTTTATGTTTCATTAACTGATTCATATAAAAACTGGACTTTGCTGGCATTATTAAAACTTGACTACAAAAGTGGTTGTCACTGCCAGATGTTGACAGTAAAATATTCAGTATGCCAGGTTGTAATGATCAGAACATTTCATATTTTGCTGTTTTACACGTTAGTAGCTACAGAACAGGTCACCGATTAGTAAACTTAAATTCTAAAGAATTATGTTTTTAAACATTGTTAGGTTTCTAAAAACAATGATTATTCATTTGCATCAAGTTAATTAAAAAAACACTGTCTGTTTTTTTTTCCACTGAAGTAGCTATGCCAAAGATTTCTACTAATTTTCATGTCATAAATGTGGTAAACCGTATATAGGGAGGACATTTAAAATACACTTAAACTTCTAATGGTGTTTACTATTTCCCTAACGTACTTTCACTTGTTGGTTCCTTAACAACTTTTTCTAAAAAAATATGCTTTTATATTTATTACCCCTAGAAACCATTTCTCTGCGAGATTGAAGATACAATTGGTGTACCCTGTCTGTCAGCTGGTCCTGTCAGCTGTAGGATTCGACTAGACCGTGGGGGCTACGTACCCGGAGAGTGCATATGTATTTATGCCTCGATAGAAAACAACAGCAAGGTCACGATAAAAAAAACCAGAGCTGTATTAACTGAGGTAATGTTGTGTTTTAACCAGAGCTGTATTAACTGAGGTAATGTTGTGTTTTTGAGCTAAAAAAGAGCTACTTTATTTTTGTTCCAAAACGTTTCCCTTTGTTATATATCTGTAATATGTTTGCTTGTTTCTGAACTTTGTATTTATTGTTTTCAACCTGAATGGTACGTTTATTGATGTCCTTAATTTAAAAGTATCAACTACACCTAGGGAATATGTTACCTACGCAGCCGCAGTAACCACAAAGCGAGATTAGCTATCACGGTTAAAACACTCTCACAGTTGAAAGTTTGGAGTGGTGTGTTCAGCAGAATATTGCGACTCGAACCTTGGACCTTATCATCTGCCACGTAAAGAAAACACACTCATATTTGTTTACTTTTTGTGAAAAATATAAATTTTCTTTGTTTCTACATGTCTTGTTACAAATAGATTTGATTTTTACGTTTTGTGAAGTTTCATGCTAGAGTTATTGCAAAGTAACAAATTTATGTTGCTAGGTTTACTTTGTTGTATTTTATAGCAGAGACGCTTGTTACTGTTTTCTTAAATATATTTGTTTTATATTAAGCCAAGAAATGGTTGTATTTTTTTAAGTTATAGCTTGAGATTCTTTTATCATGTAAATTTAAAAGCTTTTTAAAAAGGTTTGAATTTCGCGCAAAGCTACACGAGAGCTATCTGCGCTAGCCGTCCCTAATTAGCCGGCAGCTAATCATCACCACCCACCTCTAACTCTTGGGCTACTCTTTTACCAACGAATAGTGGGATTGATCGTCACATTATAACGCCCCCATGGCTGAGAGGGCGAGCATGTTTGGTGTGACAGGGATTTGAACCTGCAACCCTCGGATTAAGAGTCGACTGCCTTAACCCCCTGGCCATGCCGGGGTCTTTTAAAAAATGTGTTGAAAATCAAAATCACAATTGGAACATTTAGCTTAAACATTTTTCAAAATCGTACGCTTATCGTTTTTACGATTACGGTGGAAAATATATATTTATATCAGCCAATGAATAATTCTAGTAGTATACATTACAATAATTATAAACAGAAAATCAAATCGGTACTATGTAACAATAAAGAAATCAATACAAATCAAAACATTTACAATGAGTGTGTGTTTGTGTGTTTTCTTATAGCAAAGCCACATCTGGCTATCTGCTGAGCCTAACGAGGGGAATCGAACCCCTGATTTTAGTGTTGTAAATCCGTAGACCTACCTTTGCACTAGCGGGGGGCATTTACAATGAGACTTTTAAAAAATTGTCCAGCACCAGTCTTGTTATTAGGTCATAATGGGAAAATGCCTTTTGGTCATAGCTCCCAAAAAGCAGTGGGGATATTTTATCTATTAGATATAATCCAAACATAGACATGGAACTAGTGATCGACCATGTAAAATCAATTAGGGGTTAGGGGTCGAGAGCTTAAATCAACAATGTCTAAACTCCTGCTGCCTTTCACTGTATACAGCCAGTTGTGAGTGGGAAAACAGTTATGACCAAAGCCTTATAGTAGAAATAAATCACCTTGTATTTCAAGAGTTTTAAAACCATTTTCAACAAGTATTACGTGTTACACAGGATGGTTTGGTTCTAAATACGTCTAAATGCTAGGGTGATTTCGTAATTGGACATAATTTTATGTATCTAAGGATTATGGTTAACTGGACAACTGGCTGGAGATAGTAGGAGTTGAGACATTGTGGTTGAAGCACTCAACACCTAAAACCTAATTAATCCTCACTGACTACTACTCGTTCGACATCTACGTTTGGATCGTGTCTCATAGATGGAATATTCTTAACTATTTCTGGAACTATGATCGCACGAATATTCTATTATGACGTAATGACGAGGACCAGTAAATGGACAGATTTTTGTTGTTGGTTTTGAAATATCATTGCAAAAGTTTTAGTTTTGATTTATATATATATATATATGTCTTTTATGCTTTTATGTCCTTTTTTTTTTTATAGATAAGTATATTGCTTTCGAGCGCACTCTACGCCTAATTTGTGAAGTGTGTGTATATATAAATATATATAGAAGTTGAATCTGCCTTGACAACAGACACGTACTAAGTTAATTAAAGCAAAGTTACCTAAAGTTTATTGAATATCCAAACATAGTTAATGCGAAATACCAGCTTTTCATGCAACTAAGGAAATTGTTTTGATTCTTTTGTTTACGTCATTCTGTTCTAAAAGCAAGACACTACTTACCGGTAACCATGGTAATCTTTTATTTCTTTTCCATGGTAGACGATTCAGTACACTTCTAAGAGTAAGATGATGGAGACAGAAACCAGGGAGCTGGCCTCCTTACAGAAGGGTCGGGTAGAGGCTGGGTCAACTGACCAGTGGAGAAACGAAATGATGCACATACCACCGTTACCACCCACAAACCTCAGGGGCTGTCATTTGATTCGTGTGCAATACGACGTTTATGTAAGTGAGATTCAAACACAATTACGTTTACCTGCGTACACGTTTGTCTGGTGAGTTTCAGTGTAGAGAATTGGTAGAAAGAAACACACTAAAGTATTCTTATAAATAATAATGACTCTTCACGAGGCCCGGCATGGCTAAGTGCGTTAAGGCGTTCGACTCGTAATCTGAGGGTCGAGGGTTCGAATCCCGGTCCCACCAAACGTGCTCACCCTTTCAGCCGTGGGGGCGTATAATATGACGGTCTATTCCAATATTCGTTGGTAAAAAGAGTAGTCCAAGAGTTGGCAGTGGGTGGTGATGACTAGCTGCCTTCCCTCTAGTCTTACACTGCTAAATTAAGGAGGGTTCGCGCAGACAGCCCTCGAGTAGCTTTACGCGAAATTAAAAAAACAAACAAGACTCTTCATGATGTCAAGGACTCCATTTGAGGTAAATACAGGGTACGAGAAAAGTCTGGAATCGCAGGTGATTTGCAGTTTTTTCAGCTTCAGACACGTGACTGATTATGGCGCCGTCGAAGCACGCGACACTCGAATTAATTCAAACTTTTTTTTAGAATTATGTGAACGTGGGTCGCATTCTGTTACATTCGTTGAAGTGTCTATGGTTCCATACTCTTCGGACATCCTGTATATAACAGAACCGGCTGATATGAGAATCAAAATCTTATATTAAAACAAGTACGCCCGTATCGACCTGCTTAAGTCACTACAGGTTAACATTTGCCGGGTTTAAAATATAAATAATGACTCTTACTAGGTTAAGTACAGCAATGAATTTTATCTTTTCTCCTTCACATACGAAACTTTGAAATATTTACGATAAGAAAGGTATGTTATTTAATTACCTACAGTATTACTCACTGTGATCGCTTCGCTGTACGTACATAACTTACTATGATCGTTTCGTTGAAGTTAAGTAGCTAACTCTGATGGTAAGTTAAAGTCAATGTTCTTATTATCACTCTTAAATACGGACTTAAATGTTCTTGTTTTTATTATTTATGGTTAAAATGTTAAATTTTTAACAAAACAATCAAATCATCGACGATATTTAAAAATTATGTAAGTTTGTTTTTGAATTTCGCGCAAGGCTCCTCGAGGGCTATCTGCACTAGCCGTCCTTAAATTAACAGTGTAAGACTAGAGGGAAGGCAGCTAGTCATCACCATCCACCGCCAACTCTTGGGCTACTCTTTTACCAACGAATAGTGGGATTGACCGTCACATTATAACGCTCCCACGGCTTAAAGGACGAGCATATTTGGCGCGACGGGGATGCAAACCCACGCACCCTCAGATTATGAATCGCACGCCTTAACACGCTTGGTCATGCCGGGCTAATTATGTAAGAAGATTGTCTTGAGTTTGTGAACAGTTCTATAGAAAATATGGTCCTACGAAATTTTTTAAAGAAGCTTATTTTGTCACGTAATTGAATTAAAAGATACTAAAAATAATTTCAACCCGTGTTTCTTTAAAAACTCAATACAATGTTTTGGTGTTGTTTTGAATTAAGCACAATGGGCTAGCTGTGCTCTGCCCACCACGGGTATCAAAACCCGATTTTTAGCGTTGTAAGTCCGCAGACATACCGCTGAGCCACTGGGGAACCGAAAGGTTTTGAAAGGGAACATTTCCTAGGTTATTCTGGAAGAGATTTGTAAACGTTTTTACGTGGACAACACTGTAATCACTATTAATTATATTGATATTTGACCAATGTTGTAAGAGTGACACTAATTATTAAAGTTTATTAGACACACTAAAGACGTACCAGGAAAAGGAAAAAAAAAACATGTTACCCGAAAACTTCTGAATTTTGTTTAGTTTTTGAAAATACAGTTGTTAATAAGGGTCTATTATTGCATCTCTCTTTAAATAAGTGGTACATTTTGAACACTGGCCAGGTGGGTTAAGGCGTTCGACTCGTAACCCAGGGGTCGCGGGTTCGAGTCCCCGTCGCACCAAATATGATTGTCTTTTCAGCCGTGGGGGCGTTATAATGTTACAGTCAATCCAACTATTCGTTAGTAAAAGAGTAGCCCAAGAGTTGGCGGTGTGTGGTGATGACTAGCTGCCTTCCTTCTAGTCTCACACTGCTAAATTAGGGACGGCTAGCGCAGATAGTTTTCGTGTAGATTAGCGCGAAATTCAAAAACAAACAAACAAACAAACATTTTGAACACGGAAATGAACACATTTCTGTCTGAGTTTGTTGTTTCCCTTGAGTAATGGAATGAGTTTGTAATGTCACCTTACTTTTTTAGAAAGTAGTGCATTGCAAGTAACAAAATACGAGAACATTATTACCTAAGTAAACAGCACTTTTGAGGCAAACACATTAGTCAAGTTGTATTATATAATGTCAACAATCAGCTATCAAATACAGCGTCAGATACACAGTTGTCACTGGAACAGTTATTCTTTCAAAACTACTGTAAGATCAGATAAAACAGATACTGTATAAAAATAACATTCGACTGTACATTACAACAGTCACTGTACAACAAGAACATTTGGCTGTTTCGTATTGTAGTAACTATATAAAAATAACATTTGATTGTACCTTAAAACAGTCACTGTGCAACAAGAACATCTGACTGTTTCGTATTCTAGTAACTGTATAAAAATAACATTTGACTGTATCTTACAACAGTCACTGTATAACAAGAACATCTGGATGTTTCGTATTGTAGTAACTATATAAAAATAACATTTGACTATATGTTACAACAGTCACTGTACAACAAGAACATCTGGCTGTTTCATATTGTAGTAACTATATAAAAATAACATTTGACTGTATCTTACATCAGTCACTGTACAACAAGAACATTTGGCTGTTTCGTATTGTAGTAACTGTATAAAAATAACATTTGACTGTATGTTACAACAGTCACTGTATAACAAGAACATCTGGATGTTTCGTATTGTAGTAACTATATAAAAATAACATTTGACTATATGTTACAACAGTCACTGTACAACAAGAACATCTGGCTGTTTCATATTGTAGTAACTGTATAAAAATAACATTTGACTATATCTTACATCAGTCACTGTACAAGAAGAACATTTGGCTGTTTCGTATTGTAGTAACTGTATAAAAATAACATTTGACTGTACCTTAAAACAGTCACTGTACCACAAGAACATTTGGCTGTTTCATATTGTAGTAATTATATAAAAATAACATTTGACTGTATGTTACAACAGTCACTGTACAACAAGAACACCTGGCTGTTTCGTATTCTAGTAACTGTATAAAAATAACATTTGACTGTATGTTACAATAGTCACTGTACAACAAGAACATTTGGCTGTTTCGTATTGTAGTAACTATATAAAAATAACATTTGACTGTACCTTACAACAGTCACTGTACTACAAGATCATCTGGTCGTCTAACGGTTAGAAGTCTGGTGTCAAAAGTATTTTTAGATAATAAATAGTAAGAATACTAAACATTTATTTTGTTCAATTTTCTTTTTCCTATTATTTTAGTTCATCATCAAGCCTAAAGGTTTGGAGAAGGAACTGAAGCTACAGTTACCTATCATGATAGCCACTTATCCAGTACGGAACAACGACGGAACTCTTTCTCGTAAAAAAGGAACTAATTACCCAACAGTGCTACCCATGTTCCGCCCGTGGATGAACACAAATTCTCTTAAAAAGTAAAATAAGGATATTTTTTTGTTACTTCTTTCCTAAACATCACAGGTACACTGAGGAGGAACAATGAAAAAAAAACCTAGCTTGTATTTTTATCGAATTCATTGTCAAATTTCAAGAAGTGACGTAAGATAACAAAGCGGAAGTGACGCAAGATAACAAAGCGGAAGTGGTGTAGAATAACAAAGCGGAAGTGACGCAAGATAACAAAGCGGAAGTGGTGTAGAATAACAAAGCGGAAGTGACGTAAGATAACAGAAACAATATTAAGCAGATATGATTAGCTATGCTTTGTTTAACACTAGTTTTTCAAACATATAGTAATTGTTTTTCAATTTTAATCTCATGATAAAGTTTTTTTTTGATGTGAACGATAAATGATCTCGTGGTGATACAATCAAATTGGAATTTTGTTCACACTGAAAGAAAAAAGAAACGTTAGCACGGTACATCCATAATACTTGATTACTACTCTTAATTAAGTAACATTACTAAAATAATTTTAAGCCAAGAGCTGGCAATTAGAATACTAATTTTTCGCTAATAATTTATAGAGTCATTCATCAGTAACAGTAACAGTGCTATAAAATAAAACTAAGTCCTTCTGAGCTATAAACTAGGAATTTCTGATTTATTAGGAGCCATAAAAATTAAATACTTACCAGTAACTAATTGGAACTATTTCTTTTCGAGAAGGATTAGGTACTTATATTTTCCAAAAAGATCCAAATTCTTTCTCCTCCAGTTAAAAAAAAAGAAAGAAAAGTTGGAGGGTTCTTTAACAGAAGTGTTTTCATAGGATTATGGTTAAGAGCATCTGCCCAAGTTTTGATGTTTTCTTTGAAATCAGCGAAACATTCGCGTATGGGTCTTGTAGCTAAGCCTAATTTTATTAGTCTTAAATCCACACTATTTGATATTTGAGTCTTCAGTGCAAGGATAAGCATGGCCAATACATAGATCCAATGAAATGTTTATGTAAGACTAACAAGTTTTTAGCATCACCTGAAGTATATTCGTATCGTTACGATAATATAAACTTAATTTATCACTTACGATAAACTAAGACATTTTATTGTTTTGAATAATATAATTTTTTGGTGATTCACACGCCCTGTGAAGATCACTATAACTATAACTCTAAATCCCATATTCACCTTTTGTATATATCAGTATTAAACATTCTTGGAAATATTGCTGTTTTTTCAATTAAAACAAAAATCAATGGATTTGTGATACCTTGAGGTAAAGGAAGAATATATTATTTTAAAACTGTGTGTAAACATAACACACATATGATTTGTCGGTTTTGAATTTCGCGCAAAGCTACTCGAGGGCTATCTGCGTTCCTAATTTAGCAGTGTAAGACTAGAGGGAAGGCGGCTAGTCATCACCACCAACCGCCAACTCTTGGATTACTCTTTTGCTAAAGAATAGCGGGATTGAACGTAACATTATAACGCCCTCACGGCTGAAAGGGCGAGCATGTTTGGTGAGACCGGGATTCGAACCCGCGACCCTCGGCTTACGAGTCCAACGCCTTAACCCAGCTGGCCATGCCGTGCAGGCTGAAAGAGCGAGCATGTTTGGTGCGAACGGGATTCGAACCCGCAACCCTCGGCTTACGAGTCGAACGCCTTAACACGCTTGGCCATGCCGGGCCGACACATATGAAACAAATCTTTATGTTTTATTTTTTTTTTGTATTTACTACTTTTTCAGTTTACTTCAAATTGTAGTGACTTCATTTCACAGAGAGGTTTTTCTGTCTAATTTATTTTTTTTTGCGCTCGCCGAATACAAAAGCCAACAGTGGTTATCACACTGAATTTTATTTTCTATAAGTTCTGGATTTTTTTCTTTATTATAACATATTCAGTAGTTTACTTGCATATATTGGAAACAAAGAATGAGATGAAACTTTCCTTGTAGACGTTTGAAAAGTCTTTCTCATAATAGATATGAAATATTAAACATCACACGCGCGCACGCGTATAAATATGGAGTGATCGGTAAACCTGCTTTTTCGAAAATAAATGTTATATATTTTAGGAATAAGAGGCTTCTAACGTGTGACGAGAGTTTGTGAAAAATTTTGTTTTAATAATTTATTATCTTAGCTATTCAGGATAAGTTAAACATTCACACATCAAACAAGCTGTGTAAAGGAACAGAACCCAACTGAACAACAATAAAATACATATATTATTTATCTTCTCCTAGACGTAGTTGCTGTTCAAACATTTCTTAAATGATAAAATCATAAAAAAACGAACTATCTTACCAACAAGCTAAAGTATCAAAAATTCGCTATTGTTGTAGCAGAGTTAATGATTTATTGTCTGATTTTTTTGCGTGATTCTAATACATAATGTACCTATGGTAATGCCGTTAAAACATCTTGCAGGGTTATTTAAATGAAGACTATTAGTGCTGCTTTAGTCACATCGGGCTATCTGCTGAGCCCACCGAGAGGAATCGAGCCCCTGATTTTAGCGTTTTAAATCCGTAGACATACCGCTGTACTAACAGGGGACAGCCTTTTATGACTTTGTAGTTAAGGTGTTCGACTTGCAATCTGTGGGTCGCGGGTTCGAATCCCGTCATCGAACATGTTCTGCCTTTGAGACTTAGAAGTGTGATAATATATTTGTTTGTTTTGTTTTCTGAATTTCGCGCAAAGCTGCACGAGGGCTATCTGCACTAGCCGTCGCTAATTTATCAGTGTAAGACTGGAGGGAAGGCAGCTAGTCATCACCACCCACCACCAACTCTTGGGCTACTCTTTTATCAACGAATAGTGGGACTGATTGTTACATTATAATGCCCCCATGGCTGAAAGGGTGAGCATGTTTGGTGTGACGGGATGATAATATGACGACCAATCCCACTATTCGGTGATTAAAATTAACCCATGTGGTTAGTGGTGATTAACTACCTTCTCTCCAGCCTATCATTGGTAAATCAGAGACAGCTCCTGAGTCTTGCGCGAAACTCAAAACAAAACGAATAAGTTCTGCTTTACTCTATTGGACTTATTCCGGTCTTGTATAGAAGTCATGAAAGAGCTGTCGCAGAAGTCACGTGAGAAACTGTGGATAAACGGTACACTAGAATGTATGTTTATTAAAAAAAATGGAAGTGTGGTACCTCTCTGTAAATTAGTTCCTTCATCAGCCGCTGCATTTCCAACTGTCGCTGTTTCCACTTAATAAATTAAAATTCTACGTTTTTAACTTCAGGCTACGTGTCTAGCGTTTACCTATGCAGTTAACTGCAAGTACTTCTCACTGATATTAAACTAGCAAGCACTTTACTAGTCGCGTAGATGGACTTTGTTATATCAACAACAACAAACGATCAGTATTTCGAACTGAAGTGTTGCTTCTTGTGCTGGTTATACATTGATTTTCATTTACAAAAAGTTATTACCTGAACTATATCAAAACTAAAGACCTTAAGATACAACGACTATAATTCGAACTTTCTTCCCTCAATAGGAATTCCGAATTTTACTTTCTGTTCGTCCTTAAGAGCACTGTTTTATGAGCAAATGTATAATTACCTTTACTGCAAAAAAAAAAAAAAAAGGTACACATCAGCCAAATGGATAAGTCAGAAACTATTGGCCCGACATGGCCAGGTGGTTAATGCGCTGGATTCGTAGTCTAAGGGTCGCGGGTTCGAATCCCCGTCACAACAAACATGTTCACCCTTTCAGCCGTGGGGGCGTTATAATGTGACGGTCAATCCCACTATTCGTTGGTAAAAGAGTAGCCCAAGAGTTGGCGATGGGTGGTGATGACTAGTTGCCTACCCTCTAGTCTTACATTGCTAAATTAGAGACGGCTAGCGCAGATTTGTCCTCGTTTAGCTTTGCGCAAAATTCAAAACCAAATCGAAGACCGATGCCTTAAAATGACAATATGTGCTAAAATGTTTGAGTCATGTATTGAGTAAAGGATAGAAAAGGGCTTATTTGCAGTAACGTTAGCTGAGATACGTTTTGTACAAAAGAGTTATTACTGGTAACCTAACATCATTTTTTTCACAAATATTTTGACAATGTTCTCTATTCTTCATGATAATAGCTCTGAAAATACACTTTAATCTCTCCGCGTGGCATGATTTCAATTAGGTAGATACATATTTTCACTGAGGACGTGAAGATATGTGAAACTTTAATAGGATTTTATTCAGTTAGAAGCAAAGTTTAGTGTTGCTATAGTCGTATCTGAATAAATAAGGCCTACATCTTTAACCCTAATATTACTGATGAAACCATAGAAACCAAACTGGATTGATCTGATAGAAGAGGACAAAAATGAACCGAAACGTTGTCCTAACTAAAAATTACCTGGACAACACAAGTGTAGAAATATTACAAACTAAACTGAATTTATTTGACAAAAATGAACCGAAACGTCGTCCTAACTAAAAAAAAAAAAACTACCTAGAAAACACAAGTGTAGAAATATTACAAACCAAACTGAACTGATTTGACAGAAGTGAACCGAAACGTTGTCCTAACTAAAAAAACTACATAAACAATACAAGTGTAGAAATATTACAGACCAAACTGAACTGATCTGACAGAAGTGAACCGAAACGTTGTCCCAACTAAAAAAACTACATAAACAATACAAGTGTAGAAATATTACAAACCAAAATGAACTGATCTGACAGAAGTGAACCGAAACGTTGTTCTAACTAAGAAAACTACCTAAACAATACAAGTGTAGAAATATTACAAACCAAAATGAACTGATCTGACAGAAGTGAACCGAAACGTTGTCCTAACTAAGAAAACTACCTAAACAATACAAGTGTAGAAATATTACAAACCAAAATGAACTGATCTGACAGAAGTGAACCGAAACGACGCCTTGACTATAATACATCCATACAAATCTTAATGAACTAATAATTTCTACTCGCCATATTTGTCTTGAAATTAACAACTGTGATTATTCAAGCCAAATACCAGAAATAGTTTTACTCTTGAAAACTAAGACAACCTCTGCTATTAATCTATAATACAAACTGGAGAAATCTTTACCTAGCAGATGTGGTATAATCAGTAGAGGTTGTTAATTAGACGCTACAATAATAATGTTCTGTTAACTAAGCAAGAGACATATACCAAACTCACCAAAATTTCGAACGCCTCATTATTATGAAAGGTAAGGTAGCTTTGGGAATGGGTGGATGGTAGGGTCATTCTGATGAGAAATGAGGGGGAATACGAATGGTCAAGGAGAGACACAAACATAGGCTTCAACTGAATATAGTCCTTTGATTACAAAAAATCTGTACATATGGTTAACTATTGATTGGGTTCATAAATTGTGTCACATCGAGCAAAAGTTTTGTGTGTTTGTTTCTTGTGACACGTTTAGTAAAATTACTTATTTTATATGTGGCATATACTGGAAATCTCAACACACATTACATTTCCAGTATTACATTTAAGTTTTACATTTTCCTTGTGCGACTCATTCGTCGTGAAGAGCACACAGATTGCTTTTAGGTGTAAAATAAAGTAGAGATTATCCTTAGAAATAATCTATGGGGTCCATAGATCCCGATTGGTAATTTTAGGGGTAAATATTTTCTTCTTAAAAGAGATTTCTCCTCAGGCGTGTACGTTTGCCCCTCACCATTAGCTAGTAAAATTCACTTATGACCCAGCTGATTTTGCTAGACGTAATTTGACTTTAATATTAAGTTGCATTATGAAGGGTTTAACTACAATATGAAGAATTACTTGAGGATTCAGATGGATCTACAAACAATAATAATTATTTTATGTGATTCAGATGGATCTACAAACAATAATAATGATTTTATGTGATTCAGATGGATCTACAAACAATAATAATGATTTTATATGATTCAGATGGATCTACAAACAATAATAATGATTTTATATGATTCAGATGGATCTACAAACAATAATAATGATTTTATATGATTCAGATGGATCTACAAACAATAATAATGATTTTATGTGATTCAGATGGATCTACAAACAATAATAATGATTTTATATGATTCAGATGGATCTATAAACAATAATAATGATTTTATATGATTCAGATGGATCTACAAACAATAATAATGATTTTATATGATTCAGATGGATCTACAAACAATAATAATGATTTTATATGATTCAGATGGATCTATAAACAATAATAATGATTTTATATGATTCAGATGGATCTACAAACAATAATAATGATTTTATATGATTCAGATGGATCTATAAACAATAATAATGATTTTATATGATTCAGATGGATCTACAAACAATAATAATGATTTTATATGATTCAGATGGATCTACAAACAATAATAATGATTTTATATGATTCAGATGGATCTATAAACAATAATAATGATTTTATATGATTCAGATGGATCTACAAACAATAATAATGATTTTATATGATTCAGATGGATCTACAAACAATAATAATGATTTTATATGATTCAGATGGATCTATAAACAATAATAATGATTTTATGTGATTCAGATGGATCTACAAACAATAATAATGATTTTATGTGATTCAGATGGATCTACAAACAATAATAATGATTTTATATGATTCAGATGGATCTATAAACAATAATAATGATTTTATATGATTCAGATGGATCTATAAACAATAATAATGATTTTATATGATTCAGATGGATCTACAAACAATAATAATGATTTTATATGATTCAGATGGATCTACAAACAATAATAATGATTTTATATGATTCAGATGGATCTACAAACAATAATAATGATTTTATATGATTCAGATGGATCTACAAACAATAATAATGATTTTATATGATTCAGATGGATCTACAAACAATAATAATGATTTTATATGATTCAAATGGATCTACAAACAATAATAATGATTTTATATGATTCAGATGGATCTACAAACAATAATAATGATTTTATATGATTCAGATGGATCTACAAACAATAATAATGATTTTATATGATTCAGATGGATCTATAAACAATAATAATGATTTTATGTGATCCAGATGGATCTACAAACAATAATAATTATTTTATGTGATTCTTTTCTTTACCATCACAAAACCACATAACGACTGAACAACTAAAGTCCTAAAAAGTATAGTTTTACTACTTGTTACAATTTTTGACATTTTCAACCTGAGCCGGGTCAGAAACCTTACGTCACTGGTTATGGGTTAAACAGCCAGGTCAGAAACCTTACGTCACTGGTTATGGGCTAAAGAGCCAGGTCAGAAACAATAAATCACTGGATATGGGTCAAACAGCCGGGTCATAAACCTCAAACCTCTGAGTATGAGTTAAACAGCCAGGTCAGAAACCTTACGTCACTGGTTATGGGCTAAAGAGCCAGGTCAGAAACAATAAATCACTGGGTATGCTTTAAACAGCCGGGTTATAAACATCAAGTCATTGGTTATAAGTTAAACAGCCGTGTTATAAACTTCAAGTCACTAGCTACGCGTTTAACAGCCGGATTAGAAGCCCAAGTCACTAGCTATGGGTTAAATACCCAGGTCAGAAACCTCAAGTCACTGGTTATGGGTTAAACAGCCAGATCAGAAACAATAAATCACTGGATATGGGTCAAACAGCCGGGTCATAAACCTCAAACCACTGAGTATGAGTTAAACAGCCAGGTCAGAAACCTTACGTCACTGGTTATGGGCTAAAGAGCCAGGTCAGAAACAATAAATCACTGGGTATGCTTTAAACAGCCGGGTTATAAACATCAAGTCATTGGTTATAGGTTAAACAGCCGTGTTATAAACTTCAAGTCACTAGCTACGCGTTTAACAGCCGGATTAGAAGCCCAAGTCACTAGCTATGGGTTAAATACCCAGGTCAGAAACCTCAAGTCACTGGTTATGGGTTAAACAGCCAGATCAGAAACAATAAATCACTGGATATGGGTCAAACAGCCGGGTCATAAACCTCAAACCTCTGAGTATGAGTTAAACAGCCAGGTCAGAAACCTTACGTCACTGGTTATGGGCTAAAGAGCCAGGTCAGAAACAATAAATCACTG
Organism: Tachypleus tridentatus; assembly: GCF_004210375.1. NCBI lineage: Eukaryota > Metazoa > Arthropoda > Merostomata > Xiphosura > Limulidae > Tachypleus > Tachypleus tridentatus. The sequence continues at coordinate 56,181,698 of NC_134832.1, read as the reverse complement.
GGTATGCTTTAAACAGCCGGGTTATAAACATCAAGTCATTGGTTATAGGTTAAACAGCCGTGTTATAAACTTCAAGTCACTAGCTACGCGTTTAACAGCCGGATTAGAAGCCCAAGTCACTAGCTATGGGTTAAATACCCAGGTCAGAAACATCAAGTGACTGGCCTGTTTATAATTTAAAACTGTTAACTGGAGGAAGAGCAACCTGTTAGAAAAGTTTGTCACCGATACGACTAATGTTGAATGTCAGTCGAACGTTGGACATTCCGATTCACAGCCCCACACATTAACCACTAGGCTTCTACAATAGTGCTAGCTACATACACGCTAATAATCAGTGTACCACAGATGTCGTATTATTCATTTGTTTTGTAATTCATGTAACTTGGAGACACATAAGAAATGCTGTTTGATATTTTAGCCTATTTTACATCGTTTCGTTAAATCATGTGCGATTTTCTTTTCTTTCTTTCTATAATTTCAGTCAATACATATTTTTTTAATTTTACTGTTTCTAGCGCCAATATTGATGAAAACTATGAATCTATTAGATTTTTGGTCACATAATTAATCTCAGATGTAACAGAAATAGTGAAATTGAAAATAGTATTTTATTAAGTTTGGAAAGGCAAAATGTACATATTTACATATTCTGCTTTGTTTCAATATATTCATTAAAAAGAAGTAAGTATCACAGGTGGTTTTGTGATGAATATTTCGAGCACGTATATATTAAAATGTTTACTGAAATGCATCTGTGTTTCAGTATTATATTTTTATTATTAGGGTAAATATCTAGCGAAAGATGGCGCTAAAGTATAGGTGTTTGAAATTTTGCTCATAGGGTTTATTTAGATTTGTTTGTTTTTTTGTTTGGGAATTTCGCACAAAGCTACTCGAGGGCTATCTGTGCTAGCCGTCCCTAATTTAGCAGTGTAAGACTAGAGGGAAGGCAGCTAGTCATCACCACCCACCGCCAACTCTTGGGCTACTCTTTACCAACGAATAGTGGGATTGACCGTAACATTATACAACAATATAAAAAAAAACATTTGATGTTACGAATGAAAGGTTTTGGTTAAAGCATTACTTTATCAAGTAAAACAAAATATATTTCAATAGAGATCGAATTATTTAAGAGAAAATCTGAAAATAATATTTTCTCTTAGTTCTTTTGTGGTAGTTCATAACCCAAGAAAGCTTGTCTTTTATTCAAGCGCAAAACCACTTAATAGAGCCCGGCATGGCCAGGTGGGAAAAGGCGTGCGACTCGTAATCTGAGGGTCGCGGGTTCGCATCCCCGTCGCACCAAACATGCTCGCCTTTTCAGCCCTGAAAGCGTTATAATGTGACAGTCAATGTGGCGGTGGGTGGTGATGACTAGCTGCCTTCCCTCTAGTCTTACACTGCTAAATTGGGGACGGCTAGCGCAGATAGCTCTCGAGTAGCTTTGCGCGAAATTCAAAAACAAACAAACAAACTACATAATAGGCTACCTTAACAGTGTTCGTCGCGGGGATCGAAACCCAAATTTTATTGTAATAAGACCCCAAGCTTATCGTATGAATCCGTAGAAGTTGCATAACTTCTACGTCTATCAACGCTATACCACGTTGATTTAAAATTTTTCTTTCGTTATTGGGGTTTAATTATAATCGATCTATTTATTCTGAGGTAAAAAGCGAGTCCGTGTCCCATATTGGAACACTTTTTTTTTCTGACTTCTTGTGAAATAATCAACGCAGAGCTACTACGTTGTTACCTTTAGAATAATTGGTTTCAAATATTTAATATTTTCTATATATGCAAAACTTACACAACAAAGATTACAGCTTTTTACATTACATTCATGCTCAGTTGTTTTGACTTGTTTATTCGAAACGTCGAATACAGAGATCCATGTACATTACTAAACAAAATTTAAATTTAAGTATTTCAAATATTTTACTTTATTTTTGGATAGAGAAATATGTTTATTTATTTTTATTTTCCTTTTTAGTGCTGCCATCTTTAAGTTTAAAATGAAAATATTGTAAAGTTTGATAACTTACACACCGATTTGACAACTAACACTAATCCTAACATCAGGGCGCGTGCATCAACCAGGGAGACTTGCTATAAGAGAAAGTTAAGCCTGCTTTTACGAAAGCTCAGATTTTTTGATAAGGTTGATGCTCTAACATACCTTATCTGTGAGAAGCCAGGTATTCCATTGTAATTCTTGTGTAAATAAGACAATTATGGCTTTGCCCTGGGCTCGTTTCTTAATATAAAGTCTATTTAAGAGGTCCGGGTCTTAAAGAAAGGGCTGTTTCTTAAGATAAGTCAGTTCGGAAGTCGATAAGAGCAAACTTTTGAATTACCTCTTTCCTCTGAAAGATTTGTTCTTTTAAACTATATATCATCTAAGACATTCCTACTTAACGTGTTCGTGGCTGCAACTATTATGTTGACTCAGTCTGGGAAAGAAGGAGTTTACTGGAAATCGATTTGTTAATACCATATGTCTGTTTACTTTCAATTACTGGGGGGTATTTGGAGCCACCACAAACTGGGAGCTATTTGACTTGCTTCCACACTTCGAAGTTGACTTATCTTAGACAAGAATTAATAGACAGAGAAAGAAATTATGAAAACGATTTTTTTTTGTCAGTTTCATCGTTCGGAAGGCGAGATATTTTGTTTGCTTGGTTCTTTTTTTCTTTTTTAAACCTCTCATAGCTATTTAAAGAAAATACGAATGACACTTTCAAAGTACTCAGCTCAGACGTTGCTTTTCTCAAAACGTTTCGAAGAGACGATAGATTAAAAGACGATTACAGTAATCAACAAACTTTATAAGAATTTAGATGTTTGTAGGTTAAAAATACCTGTTTTTTTTAAGAAATACCTGGACCAAGTATAACGAATATCTATTTCTTTGTTTTGAATTTCGCTCAAAGCTACTCGAGGACTATCTGCGCTAGCCGTCCCTAATTTAGCAGTGTAAGACAAGAGGGAAGGCAGCTAGTCATCACCACCCACCGCCACCTCTTGGGCTACTCTTTTCCCAACGAACAGTGGGGATTGACCGTCATATTATAACGCCCCCACGACATGTTAAGTGCAACCGAGATTCGAACCCGCGACCCTCGGATTACGAGTCGAACGCTTTAACATACTTGGCCATGCCGGGCCGAACGAATATCTCACGGACAATTATAGTAGTTATGAATTTTTCACAGGTCTTGAAATCCACTGGGCCCTTGGATAACTCCGAAAGAAAATTTGTAGTTTATTTTAAGGGTAATAATTACAACAAATTCATGATTAGAAAAAATTAAATTAATTACAAAACAAAATATAAACCACTTATTGGAGGAAATTACTGAATAAATAAAAGTGCATTTTCATGTTCCTTTTAAACATGACACAAAGAAACGTTTCATTTTAAAACAAAATTGTCCGATTTTTTTAAACTTTTGGAATAACTGCTCCTCTACCGGATTGTTTCAAAACATGCAAATATATTTTTACTAAATAATGTTGCATTTGTGACGACTAAACAACAACAAAAATAACTATTTTTAGAGCTTTGTTGTAAGTTTTAGCACGTATTAAGTAAGTATTATAATATCTATCCTACTGTAGTTAGGGAGAAAGAATTGTAGTTACGCCCTTTTATACGTGCGCGCGCGTATGTATCTACTTAAATAAGTATATACGTGTGCGTATTTACGTGAGAATTTATGAATGAGTATGCATGTATTTTATATTTCATATATATGTGCGTAAGTATTTATTTACGCGTGTATATATATGTGTGTGTATGCGTAATACGTCCAGAGCAAACGACTAGTTTCGAGAACTTAGGATCCCAGAATTAATGGTTCGTGTCACATTTGTGCATAAAACGCGCTCTAACCCTTTGAGGCAGGAGATACCCTACGAGATTGATTGTCCAATTCCATTATCTGGTTGGACAAGAGTAGACCAAGTTTACCAATTACTTTTCTTTTGGACTATAAACTCAAGCTTAGGGACGTCTTTAACTCTCACAGAGAAAGCCTTATGAAACTCTATGACGACATCTTTGTTGACTATATTTTGGCTTAAAGATAAAACAAAGTTGAAAGCAGTAAGATGTTGCAAGTGATTTGGTTTTATAGCACCTTCTCATGTCGTAAAGAAATATTGTCAACTCACTAAAACAAGGTAAAGTCTGAGCTCTCCGATTGTTACGTTTTATAAAGAAACAAATTAACGCTTTAATATATTGAAGTGCATTTTGGAACGCCACCTACGATTTTCTTTCGGAAACGGGCCGTTTTATTTTAGGTAATACCTGTCAATATACTGCTTGTTTGCTACACCAATATAAAGCCATAACTGAGGAATTTCCTCATTTCATCACGTTTGTTTGTTTGTTTTGAATACCGCGCAAAGCTACACGAGGGATATCTGCGCTTGCCGTCCCTAATTTAGCAGTGTAAGACTATAGGGAAGGCAGCTAGTCATCAGCACCCACCGCCAACTCATGGGCTACTCTTTTACCAACGAATAGTGGGAGTTACCGTCACATGATAACGTCTCCACGGCTGAAAAGGCGAGCATGTTTAGTGTGACGGGGATTCGAACCTGCAACCCTCGGATTACGAGTCGAGTGCCTTAACCACTGATAGAAAGAGGAGATTTGTGTTTGTTTGATTGGCCATGCAGGGCCTTTATATCCGTACGAAGACATTGATCGAGAACCCAATAAATGTTCCTTCCTTCGTCTCTGGTTTGAGAGTATAATGACCCTAACGACTATACATTGCGGACTTTTGGTCAGCATTATTCCTTACATACTTCGCATGTTGACAGAAGATACGAAAAGAAAGTTTGACCCAAATGGAACAACCATGTTAACTGTTGCTAATTCTAAATCAATACCATAGTTTTGTTTGTGTTCACGCTCTGGATATCATAGTTGACATTTGGTTTTATACGGGTCGGTTAAAGACATTTTTATGCTTCGAAATACGATGCATAAATAAATCAAGCACGTGCTTGCATTGTAAGAAACGATATTTTCGCACGTTTTCAGGCAGTATTCAATCATCATATATATATATGTACAGAAGACTGGTATATTCTCCTAACGTATCTAAATGTTCTTGTGGAATTTATTTTGCATCTAGTAAGAAAATGGTGCATAATATTATTCAAATCTGAGCAAAAGCCACCAAATTATTTATTAGCTAACGATACGTTTTTTTTTTTGGAAATCCTGGATACAGTACTGTCTTCAGATTCTTGTTTTGGTTTTGGTTTTGTATTTGTACGTAATATGCATGTTTTAGTCCACGAAACACAATGTTAATCTTATTTATTTAAAGCTGGTTTGTTTTTCGTAAAAGTATTTCATCTTCAGATTTACATAATGAATGTAAAATGCACCTCTAAACACGGTCGTACACGTGAAACTAAAAATGCCAATTTCAACAGCGATTAACGTAGCGGTCACGCCAGTTTGTTTGTTTTTTTTATTTCGCGCAAAGCTACACGAGGGATATCTGCGCTAGCCATCTTTAATTTAGCAGTGAAAGACTAGTGGCAGCTAGTCATCACCCCTCACAACCAACTCTTGGGCTACTCTTTCACCAACAGTTGACCGTCGCTTTATAACGTTCTCACGGCTGAAAAAACGGGCATGTTTGGTGGGACGTGATTCGAACCCGCGACCCTCACATTGCGGGTCGAGCACCCTAACCACCTGGCCATACCGGGTCCTTATTTCTGTTTCTATCACTACAAGAACTTTACTAATTTTAGTCAACTTTATAACATTTTCGTTGGCATATATGATCTGAAACCTAAAACTCTATTATTATGTTACGTTCAGTGGGTTGTTGTTGTGTGTTTGAATCAAGTACAAAGCTACACAACGGGCTATCTGTACTCCGCCCACTACGGGTATCGAAAGCTCAGATATTCCGCTTTGCCAGAAGGGAGCATATTTAGTAGGAATTGTATTAAACAGAGATAAATATAATTAGGTTGCTGAATATCATAAATGTTTTTTATGTAAAGTTATATGGACGTTCTTTATAAACGTATTGCACGTGAACCAACAGATGTGCCTTTCCTTGTAGACCATACCCCTCACTGTAAGGTCACCAATATATTGAAAATGTCCACTACATTATCCATGATACTTATTGTACTAATCAGAGGAAGGCCCAGCATGGCCAGGTTGGTGAAGGCGTGCGGCTCGTAATCTGAGGGTCGCGGGTTCGAATCCCCGTTACACCAAACATGCTTGCTCTTTCAGCGGTGAAGGCATTATAATGTAAAGGTCAATACCACTATTCCTTGGTAAAAGAGTAGCCCAAAAGTTGGCGGTGGTTGGTGACAAGATGCTGCCTTTCCTCTAGTCTTACACTGCTAAATTAGGGACGGTAAGCGCATAGCGTATAGCTTTGAGCGAAATTCAAAACAAATAAATACAAAGTAAATAGGATGTCTGATGTAACTGTTTCAGTATGATTTTAAGAACACTCGAAATTTGTGAAATAAATATTTTTTTTTTCCATAACTGGGTTTTAAGAAAGAGTGTTATTGTGTGAATCACTTTCGACCGCTATCGAAGACTCTTGTATCTATTGATATGTTTCGCAATATAAGTGGCTTTTAACTCTACGTTTCTGTTGTGCTCTGTTAATATTGTTTGTTTTGGAATTTCACACAAACCTACAAGAGGGCTATCTGCACTATCCGTCCCTAATTTAGCAGTGTAAGACTAGAGGGAAGGCAGCTAATCATCACTACTCACCGCCAACTCTTGGGCTACTCTTTTACTAACGAATAATGGAATTGACCGTCACATTATAACGCCTCCACAGCTGAAAGGGCGAGCATGTTTGATGCGACCGGGATTCGAACCTGCGACCCTCGGATTACGAGTCGAACACCTTAACACACTTGGCCATGCCGAGCCCATTGCGAAGTTTATAAGTTCTCTGTGTTACCTATAAGTCGAAAACGTGGTTTATGGGTCTATATATATATACATATTTTTCTGCAGCTTTACCACATATATTTATATATATGTGTGTGTGTGTGTGTATGTATGTCTATTTTTTTCCTTTAAAATGGTTTCTTGTGTTATTTTACTTTCTTCGATTTCAGTCTCTAAATCATAGCTTTTTCTTTCGAAACCGAAACCGATTCTGCATTTGTTTTTATAAGAAATAAATACAGGTTATCAGAAAAGTCTCAAATAACAGGTTATTTGCAGCTTTTCGTGACTTCAGACACGTGACTGATTATGTCAAAGCACGAGAAGGTCGAATTAATCCTGCTGTTAATTCAAATTTGTTTCAAAGTACAAGTACAACACGTAGAACACGTTCAATAAAATTGGATTGAAAGTAGGTGGCTCCACACTTTTTGGAAACCCTGTATGTCGTATTGAACAATGTAAAATTTGTTTGACCACCGTGACTGCGCGAAATTCAAAACAAAATCAAACGTAGGTGAAAATTATGAGGTAACTGTCAACGTGTGTAAAACGAAGTATTTTCTCAATAACTAATTTACTGTTTTTACACAAGCAAAAATATAAAAAATCATATTTATATGTATAGAGAAATAGCATTAGAACATATTTAATATATAAAGCCAAATTAGTGAAACATATATATAAAGTGAAACAGTAAGACTGTACGTTAAATTATTGCATAATGTTTAGAGACGTTATCGCGAAAAGTCCACCCGTTTCAGGACAGATATTTGTAAATAACATGCAATACACACAAGGTAAAATTCTATTGGGTAATAGATCATCCTACGAACTGTGATAACATCGACCTCAATAGCATCATCCGCTTATAGTAAAATTATTCTATGAAATATGTTATTAAGATTTACTTTGTTTTTACGGATAAAAAATAGAAATATAATTAATAGAATTATAGTTTTATTCATAAAACGCAGATTTTGATGGAATGTTAAAAGACCCTATGATAAGTTTATCATCCCATTGAACTATTCTTCTAGCAACACCATTCGCCTATAAAAACACTAGGCTTAGTAACAGTATCCACCTATAAACACAACATCTGCCTCGATAAATGGTACGCAATTAAATGTATAAGTGAAAACTATAAAGTTGTCAGTAAAAAACTAGATATTAAAATGGAACATTTAATGTTGTACTTATAAGTCGAAACTGTTATTATAATAAATACTTTTCGGTATTGATAACTGTAAACACAACGTTAAAATATCAACTTTAAGACTGATTGTTATTCTATAGTTGATACAATGATGATACACATAACCATCTGGCGGTTATCTCACGAACTATCGGAGCTGATGGCCTCGCCATTCTCTCCTCTACCCTCATGTTCCACGTTGTGGAACTATGATATCTAGAAACGTGTCCCTAGCAATGCTCCCTCTGGTTCCACCTCGTGGAACAATGAAGCTGTAGTCTCACCCTGAGGTAGCCAGTCAGGACGCGGTGTCTAAGATTTACTCTAATTAGTCAGGCCGCTAATCCACACATGATTTTACGTCATCGTTCTTGATAAAGCACAATTTGCACATAACACATAGTCTTGCAAGATCGGTTGAATGATAATTTAAGTCAGTTTGAATGTAGTTACAAGAGAAAGAGATACACGTAACACCTGATCCTCTCATGCTCCGAAAATAAATCAGACACTGGCGAAGATGGCCTATGCAGTTCGTAAATACAGCATTCATTGGAAGTTCCAGTTCTTATGAGTTAGATGGAAGCCATTTACCTCATCTGAGGATCCGTTTCAATCCAAATGTTTAAGCAAAATGGTCTAAGGCCACAATAAGTGCATTTTAAATATATAAGAAAAAAATCTGTCTTTTCCCAATCTTTGCTGCTCTTAAGATTTATAATATATCGTGCTTTATTTTAAAATATTAATCTGTTTATGACGGTCCTGTTATTTGATGGTAGCATTATTCAAAGTTATGATGGCTGTTTTATCCTATAATCTTCTAGACTTATTGAAACAATGAATAATTCCAATTTCCTGATTTTATAAAAATAAATCTATAATTTCATTATTGCTTTTTATCGAAATGTTGGTTTCACCTGCTTACTTAATGTATAAAAATTTATAAATAGGAAAGCTAAGCCCCCTAAGATTGTTGGAATTCACTTTTGAAGGTTATTTCTCCCAGGGTTTTTTTTATTATAATTATTATTACAACATTACTTTAGTTTTATAACTTAACAATTAGCATTCTTGTATTATATTATTGTGGCCAGATTGGCAACAGTGAAGCTTTGCGATTTATATATACAGCAAGAATGCAAATACTTTCATGTACCACATACGATACGATTATAAATATACAGCGCTAAATTAGATGCTTTTGATAATACAATTTTCCAACATGATTTTCTATCTATAATGTTTCTGTATTTGAATTCTTGGCCCTCGCTAGTACAGCGGTATGCCTACGGATTTACAACGCTAAAATCAGGGGTTCGATTCCTGTCGGTGGGCTCAGCAGATAGCCTGTGTGGCTTTGCTATAAGAAAAACACACTAGCTTAGAAACAACAATTTGAATTCTTTTATTTTTGGTGATGTGGTTCTATGAATGGACATCAATAAAAGAAACAGTAAAGGTGTTGTCACTTGAAGAGTTCTCAGTTTAGCACTAAAGATCGCTTTTATCAGTTTGGAAACATTTGATAAAAACAGAAATAGCTTTTGACGAACTGGAGCATTCACGGGCAAACGTGGGGGCTCATAACGTCAAAGTTTCAGGCGCAATCCTTGTGTTATGCACAGTGTGGGTAGCCAGCCCATCGTATGACCTTGCTCTTAAATAAACAGATGTCACTAGAATATACGCAGAACGTCATTAAACCTATGACGTTTGAAATAAATCACTTCAAAAGTATTGTTTCAAAGTTTCTCACAAAGAACAGTACCCCCTGCTGGTACAGTGGTAAGTCTGAGGATTTGCAACGCTAAAATTAGTGGTTCGATTCCCCTCGGTGGACTCAACAGATAGCAGTTTCTCATAAAACGTCCTTGTGATGGAAATATAGGAGACATTTCCCTTGTTTTAGTTAAGTTAAAAACATAATCTGTATGCGCTGACACGTAAGAGCTTTACTCATTACCGTAATTGGAAAGTAATATTTTTAAGACGTAAAATGGCGGGAGTAAGTTTCAGTAATGACCTCTGCAGGTTATAGTTGATTTTCCAATTTGGAAAGTAAACAAAGAAGTAAATTGTCACTTAAATACTTAAATAATCCCATACGTTCAGTTCAGTATTTAAACATGCTGAAAAAGGCCTAAGGACCATAATTCAATGGATAATACGACTGTTAACTGTTATTCTATCGTCTGTTCTACTTTATGTAAGCCTGAGTTTTACAACTGTTAAAAGTATCTATGTTATCTAATAAAAATACACACACACTCTAAAACTAAATGTGATTCAATGTGTAAGCATATTCTCTGAAACTCCACGTAATTTATTGTGTAAGTATATACTCTGAAACTCCATGTAATTCATTGTGTAAGTATATACTCTAAAACTACACGTAATTTATTGTGTAAGTATATACTCTGAAACTCCATGTAATTCTTTGTGTAAGTATGTACTCCGAAACTCTATGTAATTCATTGTGTAAGTATATACTCTGAAACTCCATGTAATTCATTGTGTAAGTATATACTTTGAAACTCCATGTAATTCGTATATACAGTGAAACTCCATGCAATTCATTCTGTAAGTATATACTGTCAAATTCCATGTAATTCATTGTGTAAGTATATACTCCGAAACTCCATATAATTCATCTGTAAATATATACTATGAAACTCCATGTAATTTATTGTGTAAGTATATACTCTGAAACTCCATGTAATTCATTGTGTAAGTATATACTCCGAAACTCCATATAATTCATCTGTAAATATATACTATGAAACTCCATGTAATTTATTGTGTAAGTATATACTCTGAAACTCCATGTAATTTATTGTGTAAGTATATACTCTGAAACTCCATGTAATTCATTCTGTAAGTATATACTCTGAAACTCCACGTAACTCATTGTGTAAGTATATACTCTGAAACTCCACGTAACTCATTGTGTAAGTATATATTCTGAAACTCCATGTAATTCATTCTGTAAGTATATACTCTGAAACTCCACGTAACTCATTGTGTAAGTATATATTCTGAAACTCCATGTAATTCATTCTGTAAGTATATACTCTGAAACTCCATGTAATTCATTCTGTAAGTATATATTCTGAAACTCCATGTAATTCATTCTGTAAGTATATACTCTGAAACTCCACGTAACTCATTGTGTAAGTATATATTCTGAAACTCCATGTAATTCATTGTGTAAGTATATATTCTGAAACTCCATGTAATTCATTCTGTAAGTATATACTCTGAAACTCCATGTAATTCATTCTGTAAGTATATATTCTGAAACTCCATGTAATTCATTCTGTAAGTATATATTCTGAAACTCCACGTAACTCATTGTGTAAGTATATATTCTGAAACTCCATGTAATTCATTCTGTAAGTATATATTCTGAAACTCCACGTAACTCATTGTGTAAGTATATATTCTGAAACTCCACGTAACTCATTGTGTAAGTATATATTCTGAAACTCCATGTAATTCATTGTGTAAGTATATATTCTGAAACTCCATGTAATTCATTCTGTAAGTATATACTCTGAAACTCCATGTAATTCATTCTGTAAGTATATATTCTGAAACTCCATGTAATTCATTCTGTAAGTATATATTCTGAAACTCCACGTAACTCATTGTGTAAGTATATATTCTGAAACTCCATGTAATTCATTCTGTAAGTATATATTCTGAAACTCCACGTAACTCATTGTGTAAGTATATATTCTGAAACTCCATGTAATTCATTCTGTAAGTATATACTCTGAAACTCCACGTAACTCATTGTGTAAGTATATATTCTGAAACTCCACGTAACTCATTGTGTAAGTATATATTCTGAAACTCCATGTAATTCATTGTGTAAGTATATACTCTGAAACTCCATGTAATTCATTGTGTAACGATTAAAACGTGGCTAATACACGTAATTAATGGCACATTTTTTCTTTATAACTTCCCGTATAAAACAAAAGAGATATAAGTACGCTTTTACTAGAATTCCTAAAGCGATTTTGGAAATTTAAAAAAAAAAAGACTTAATTTCAAAATAAAAAGAAAGCACACCATTTCTGCCTGTCACTGATGTAGATATCGTGGAAGTGAGAATCCTCTTAATGATGTCATAGAAAATGCCATTAAGTTATATAGGAAGAAGGGATTTAATCTCCACCTTTCGTTCAAACTTTTAAGTATTCTTGATGAAGGAAGGTGATAAAACTACAACGGCAACAAAATGAACCTTTCAATCATTATCAGTATATGTGAATACCAAAACAACTAAGAACCAACCATTATGTAGAATTTCATTACCATTAAGGTTATGGATTATTAATGCTTATAGTCCATATTTAGTTATAATAACAGTCTTTTACAATAAGTTATACAGTCTTCACGTCTTAAAGTGTTTCACCTGATATTTCTGGTAACTCACGGTATTCTATTGGTTTTTAGAAAATAGTTTGGAATGCCCTTCATATATACTTGCATGCGCTATAAATCGTATAAAGTTGGAGGCCCGGACATGGCCAGGTGGTTAAGGTACTCGACTCGTAATCTGAGGGTTGCAGGTTCGAATCCCCGTCTCGCCAAACATGCTCACCCCTATAATGTGACGGTCAATCCCACTTTTCGTTGGTAAAAGAGTAGCCCAAGAGTTGTCTGTGGGTGGTGATGACTAGCTGCCTTCCCTCTAGTCTTAGACTGCTAAATTAAGGACGGCTAGCGCAGATAGCCCTCGAGTAGCTTTGAGCGAAATTCAAAACAAACAATATAAATTTGGTAACTGTTCAGGCTGTGAGTTTCCTAGTAGAATAAAGCTAGACTTTTTTCATGTTAGTATTTTAAATATTTCAAATTTAGTGTAGGTCGCTGGTGCAGCGGTAAGTCTAGAGATTTACAACCCTAAAAATCAGGAGTTCTTTTCTCCTCTGTGTATTCATCAGATAGCCCGATGTGGCTTTGCTATAAGAAAACACCTGCACCTCCAAACGTATTGAAGGAAAATATTTGAATTATGTATTTAATTTTAGAATATCTCTATGTATTCAATACGGTGTAATCGCATTCCAGTTTCATGTGGCAAAGCAGTATGTCTGCGTACTTACAACGCAAGAAATCTGATTTCGATACCCGTGGTGAGCAGAACACAGATAGACCACTGTGTAGCTTTGTGCTTAACTTCAAATAAACAAAGAAATTTACGAGAGCAGAGACGGTTATTTACTTAAATAAATATTTTCTTTGAATGAAACTTATTTATGAGTTTCTTTACTCAAATTCTTTGAAAAGTGCAAAGCCATATTACTTTCCAAACCAAATGTAAACATGAAAAAACATACATAAAAATAAATTACTTTTCATTGCTAGTTATCAGAGATAACGTTCACCCAGTTACAAAAGTGAGCCGCGGATAATTGAGCTAATATAGTGGTGTGCCGAGAAATTACCACATGGTTGGAATGCAGTAGGTTGTCACCATCTCGATAATAGTTGGTTTGCGACCTCTGTTGGAACAGTTCCCTGGGGAATTTCTTCCTGTGTTTGCTCCAGACACAAACATCTTTGTGGTAAGGTTCTCCTTTTAGAGATCTCGAGCTGTTTTCATGTTAATTTGACATTCATCGACGCGATCTATCTTGATTATATTTCTTCGTGGGTACTGTCTAAGTGACATGCTATTACAGAGCTGCGCGTGTCTTTCCGTGTTCTTGTTTATTTGCATAGGAGTTGCTTTAGTGAAATTAGTAGTACAGAGTTATTCTATAACGTAGCTTGACGGAATTGATGGGTTATCGGTTTAATTAGTGGGTCTGTCTAACTCTTTGTGAACATGTTGGAAGAATGCTTAACGAATTGGGGTTAAACTTCTGGCAAGAAATTGTCTTGGTAATTCGACTGAAAACACACCAAAGCTCGAAGTGATACATTAAATCAATGTCATTTAGAATAATGATAGTACACGCTGTGTTTACACCGGTTTTACTGTTCAAAGGAATCCCATAGGAGAAGATGATTTTATTTTTCCTGTTTTTCTAAAAAATATTTTCTTACAAGCGGCCACTCTTACTTAGTGTTTAGTACTTTTTGAAACTCGTGTGGTATCAAATATATTCAGTAACTCTTGGTCTGTTACGAATGTTTTGTTTTAATTTCGCGCAAAGCTACTCAAGGGCTATATGGGCTAGCTGTCCCTAATTTAGCAGTGTGAGACTAGGGAGAAGGCAGCTAGTCAGCACCATCCATCACTAATTCTTGGGGTACTTTTGTACCAATATATGGTGAAAGGGCGAGCATGTTTGGCGCGACGGGGATTCGAACCTGCGACCCTCAGATTACGAGTCGAACTCCGTAACCACCTGGCCATGCTTGACCTGATTACGCAAACTCATGTTACCTAGTCCGTTGTGTTAAGCCCCCCAGTGGTTCAGCGGTATGTTTGCGGATTTACAACTCTAAAAACCGGGTTTTGATACCCGTGGTGGGCAGAGCACAAATAGCCCATTGTGTAGCTTTGTGCTTAATTCAAAACAACAACAACAACAACCGTTCTGTTAATAAATTCTAACTTTTGTTGTTTTTATCTTAGTCGTTTTGTTTTTCTCGTGCGTCGTGAACCGCTTTCACATAAAACGTTTTCTGGTCCTCAGTTTTATTTCTAACGTTTTATAAAGTAACTGAGATTTTTCATTTCAATTATGAAATCTAAATTTGAATTCCAGCTTTGTCACATAAAACTTATAATCATGAAAAACGGCATCAAATTTTTTACTAAAATAAAGGAGGTAAGTCATTTTTGAGCTAAATAACCTCGCGAAAACAAACAGTAGATGTTAGGATAAATATATGTTTAATCTATTGACTTTACAAAACATCTATTATTATGACTTAATTACTGGAGATTATGAAAAAATCTATGCTGGACATGAATGATGACAAATGTATTAATATTCACTTTTTCTCATGAAATCAGAAATACCATCCAGTGGCGTCAATTTGGAAGAATCGACAGGGGAGGTCACCCTTTAAGTTCAGGGTTAGCTTATGTGAGACATTTCTAATCAAGCATTCTCTGTCCACCATCCCTCCAAGTCTTTTATGAAGTTAACGCTCTTGATATGAACTGGTTGCGAGATGATTCGTGACACGAGCATGATTAAACGAAAACTCAATAAGTTTATTCAAAGCAAACATTCAATCAAGTAACAATGAAGTAAACATTTCAAACGTAATGTTAATGGAAAAATATCAATTAATTAAACATTTAATATGTAATAGTAGTTAAAAAGTAACAATTAATTAAACATTTAACATGTAACAGTAGGTAAAAAGTAACAATTAATTAAACATTTAACACGTAATAGTAGTTAAAAAGTAACAATTAATTAAACATTTAACGTGTAATAGTAGTTAAAAATATCAATTAATTAAACATTTAACGTGTAATAGTAGTTAAAAATATCAATTAATTAAACATTTAATATGTAATAGTAGTTAAAAAGTAACAATTAATTAAACATTTAACATGTAATAGTAGTTATAAAGTAACAATTAATTAAGCATTTAACATGTAATAGTAGTTAAAAAGTAACAATTAATTAAACATTTAACGTGTAATAGTAGTTAAAAATATCAATTAATTAAACATTTAACGTGTAATAGTAGTTAAAAATATCAATTAATTAAACATTTAACATGTAATAGTAGTTATAAAGTAACAATTAATTAAGCATTTAACATGTAATAGTAGTTAAAAAGTAACAATTAATTAAACATTTAACATGTAATAGTAGTTAAAAAGTAACAATTAATTAAACATTTAATATGTAATAGTAGTTAAAAAGTAACAATTAATTAAACATTTAATATGTAATAGTAGTTAAAAAGTAACAATTAATTAAACATTTAACAACGTAATGTTAATGGAAAAGTAACAATTAATAAACATTTAACAACCTAATGTTAATGGAAAGATAAAAATCAGTTAAACATTTAACAACGTAATGGTAGTTTGAAAGTAACAATACATTAGACATTTAACAACGTAATGGTAGTTTGAAAGTAACAATACATTAGACATTTAACAACGTAATGGTAGTTTGAAAGTAACAATACATTAGATATTTAACAACGTAATGGTAGTTTGAAAGTAACAATACATTAGACATTTAACAACGTAATGGTAGTTTGAAAGTAACAATACATTAAACATTTAACAACGTAATGGTAGTTTGAAAGTAACAATACATTAAACATTTAACAACGTAATGGTAGTTTGAAAGTAACAATACATTAAACATTTAACAACGTAATGGTAGTTTGAAAGTAACAATACATTAGACATTTAACAACGTAATGGTAGTTTGAAAGTAACAATACATTAAACATTTAACAACGTAATGGTAGTTTGAAAGTAACAATACATTAAACATTTAACAACGTAATGGTAGTTTGAAAGTAACAATACATTAGACATTTAACAACGTAATGGTAATTTGAAAGTAACAATACATTAGACATTTAACAACGTAATGGTAATTTGAAAGTAACAATACATTAGACATTTAACAACGTAATGGTAGTTTGAAAGTAACAATACATTAAACATTTAACAACGTAATGGTAGTTTGAAAGTAACAATACATTAGACATTTAACAACGTAAT
Organism: Tachypleus tridentatus; assembly: GCF_004210375.1. Classification (NCBI taxonomy): domain Eukaryota; kingdom Metazoa; phylum Arthropoda; class Merostomata; order Xiphosura; family Limulidae; genus Tachypleus; species Tachypleus tridentatus. The sequence goes on along the minus strand of NC_134832.1, from coordinate 56,164,841 downwards.
GGTAGTTTGAAAGTAACAATACATTAGACAATTAACAACGTAATGGTAGTTTGAAAGTAACAATACATTAAACATTTAACAACGTAATGGTAGTTTGAAAGTAACAATACATTAAACATTTAACAACGTAATGGTAGTTTGAAAGTAACAATACATTAAACATTTAACAACGTAATGGTAGTTTGAAAGTAACAATACATTAGACATTTAACAACGTAATGGTAGTTTGAAAGTAACAATACATTAGACATTTAACAACGTAATGGTAGTTTGAAAGTAACAATACATTAAACATTTAACAACGTAATGGTAGTTTGAAAGTAACAATACATTAGACATTTAACAACGTAATGGTAGTTTGAAAGTAACAATACATTAGACATTTAACAACGTAATGGTAGTTTGAAAGTAACAATACATTAAACATTTAACAACGTAATGGTAGTTTAAAAGTAACAATACATTAGACATTTAACAACGTAATGGTAGTTTGAAAGTAACAATACATTAGACATTTAACAACGTAATGGTAGTTTGAAAGTAACAATACATTAGACATTTAACAACGTAATGGTAGTTTGAAAGTAACAATACATTAGACATTTAACAACGTAATGGTAGTTTGAAAGTAACAATACATTAAACATTTAACAACGTAATGGTAGTTTGAAAGTAACAATACATTAAACATTTAACAACGTAATGGTAGTTTGAAAGTAACAATACATTAAACATTTAACAACGTAATGGTAGTTTGAAAGTAACAATACATTAAACATTTAACAACGTAATGGTAGTTTGAAAGTAACAATACATTAAACATTTAACAACGTAATGGTAGTTTGAAAATAACAATACATTAGACATTTAACAACGTAATGTTAATGGAAAAGTAACAATTAATTAAACATTTAATAACTTCATATTACTTAAAAACTAATAATAAATTGAACATTTAATACCGTAACAGTAGTTAAAAAGTAACAAATCCTTAAACATTTTATAACGTCAAATTAGTTAAAAGTAATAAATAATTAAACATTTAACACCGTAATATTATTGTAAAAAAGGTAAAGATTACATGATGATTGGTAATTTACTGAAGTTTTAAAGGAATAAAAATTACAAGAGTAAAAGGAAAGAACTTTGATGTACCGACGTGTCGGCCTTAGGCCTACATCTAAGGCTTAATTCACAGACACTGAACACACGGAGTACATAATTATGGCGCAAGTCTTGTAATCCGAGGGTCGCGAGTTCGAATCCCCGTCGAACCAAACATGCTCTCTCTTTCAGACGTGGGGACATTATAATGTGACGTTCAATCCCACTATTCGTTGGTAAAAGAATAGCCCACGAGTTGGCGGTAGGAGGTGATGACTAGCTACCTTCCCTCTAGTTCTACACTGCTAAATTAGGAGGACTAGCGCAGATAGCCCTCGCGTAGCTTTGAACGAAATTCAAAACAAACTAAACCATAAACTACCAAATATTTTAACACTCCTTGTTTTCAAATGTTTACGTGTACAGATCTGGTGTATTATAAAAAAAAACATTGGAGGTTAAACATGTATTTGTGGTTACACTTTCAGTGCTGAGCTACGTAATCAGTGTCGGTTCTTGTTGAAATATTTCGTTACATCAGTGTTATAAACAGGGTTTGTAAAAGTATCACAGAAACCTAAACCACGTAGCATGAAATACTTGAAATTTACGTCCTAGAGAGGGTGACGATTTTTTAGAATCATTTTATGTAACTTTCTATTATATTTTATCGTTTATAAAAATAATATATTTTCTAAGCGCCCGAAATAATTTTTGTATTAGCCCTAATATACTCCTATAACGTTCTAGTGTTGTGTTTGTATACACGTTATTACAGTTTTACTAAAGTTTTAGTGTTGTATTTGTATACACGTTATTACAGTTTTACTAACGTTCTAGTGTTGTGTTTGTATACACGTTATTACAGTTTTACTAACGTTCTAGTGTTGTGTTTGTATACACGTTATTACAGTTTTACTAACGTTCTAGTGTTGTGTTTGTATACACGTTATTACAGTTTTACTAACGGGCTAATATTGTGTTTGTATACACGTTATTACAGTTTTACTAACGTTCTAGTGTTGTGTTTATATACACGTTATTACAGTTTTACTAACGTTCTAGTGTTGTGTTTGTATACACGTTATTACAGTTTTACTAACGGGCTAATATTGTGTTTGTATATACGTTATTACAGTTTTACTAACGTTCTAGTGTTGTGTTTGTATACACGTTATTACAGTTTTACTAAAGTTTTAGTGTTGTATTTGTATACACGTTATTACAGTTTTACTAAAGTTCTAGTGTTGTGTTTGTATATACGTTATTACAGTTTTACTAACGTTCTAGTGTTGTGTTTGTATACACGTTATTACAGTTTTACTAACGTTCTAGTGTTGTGTTTGTATACACGTTATTACAGCCTTAATTAACGGGCTAATATTGTGTTTGTATATACGTTATTACAGTTTTACTAAAGTTTTAGTGTTGTATTTGTATACACGTTATTACAGTTTTACTAAAGTTCTAGTGTTGTGTTTGTATATACGTTATTACAGTTTTACTAACGGGCTAATATTGTATTTGTATACACGTTATTACAGTTTTACTAACGTTCTAGTGTTGTGTTTGTATACACGTTATTACAGTTTTACTAACGGGCTAATATTGTGTTTGTATACACGTTATTACAGTTTTACTAACGTTCTAGTGTTGTGTTTGTATACACGTTATTACAGTTTTACTAACGTTCTAGTGTTGTGTTTGTATACACGTTATTACAGTTTTACTAACGGGCTAATATTGTGTTTGTATATACGTTATTACAGTTTTACTAACGGACTAATATTGTGTTTGTATACACGTTATTACAGTTTTACTAACGTTCTAATGTTGTGTTTGTATACACGTTATTACAGTTTTACTAACGTTCTAGTGTTGTGTTTGTATACACGTTATTACAGTTTTACTAACGTTCTAGTGTTGTATTTGTATACACGTTATTACAGTTTTACTAACGTTCTAGTGTTGTGTTTGTATACACGTTATTACAGTTTTACTAACGGGCTAATATTGTGTTTGTATACACGTTATTACAGTTTTACTAACGTTCTAGTGTTGTGTTTGTATACACGTTATTACAGTTTTACTAACGTTCTAGTGTTGTGTTTGTATACACGTTATTACAGTTTTACTAACGTTTTAGTGTTGTGTTTGTATACACGTTATTACAGTTTTACTAACGTTCTAGTGTTGTGTTTGTATACACGTTATTACAGCTTTACTAACGTTCTAGTGTTGTGTTTGTATACACGTTATTACAGTTTTACTAACGTTCTAGTGTTGTGTTTGTATACACGTTATTACAGTTTTACTAACGTTCTAGTGTTGTGTTTGTATACACGTTATTACAGTTTTACTAACGTTCTAGTGTTGTGTTTGTATACACGTTATTACAGTTTTACTAAAGTTCTAGTGTTGTGTTTGTATACACGTTATTACAGTTTTACTAACGTTCTAGTGTTGTGTTTGTATACACGTTATTACAGTTTTACTAACGGGCTAATATTGTGTTTGTATACACGTTATTACAGTTTTACTAACGTTCTAGTGTTGTGTTTGTATACACGTTATTACAGTTTTACTAACGTTCTAGTGTTGTGTTTGTATACACGTTATTACAGTTTTACTAACGTTCTAGTGTTGTGTTTATATACACGTTATTACAGTTTTACTAACGTTCTAGTGTTGTGTTTGTATATGCGTTATTATAATTTCTATAACGTGCTAATGTTGTTCTTGTATACGCGTTATTACAATTTCTATAACGTGCTAATGTTGTTCTTATACACGCGTTATTACAGTTTCTATAACGTGCTAATGTTGTGTTTGTATACGCTTTATTACAATTTCTATAACGTGCTAATGATGTGTTTGTATACGCTTTATTATAATTTCTATAACGTGCTAATGTTGTTCTTGTACACGCTTTATTACAATTTCTATAACGTGCTAATGTTGTTCTTGTACACGCTTTATTACAATTTCTATAACGTGCTAATATTGTGTTTGTATACGCTTTATTACAATTTCTATAACGTGCTAATGTTGTGTTTGTACACGCTTTATTACAATTTCTATAACGTGCTAATGTTGTTCTTGTACACGCGTTATTACAATTTCTATAACGTGCTAATGTTGTTCTTGTATACGCGTGATTACAATTTCTATAACGTGCTAATGTTGTTCTTATACACGCGTTATTACAGTTTCTATAACGTGCTAATGTTGTGTTTGTATACGCTTTATTACAATTTCTATAACGTGCTAATGTTGTTCTTGTATACGCGTGATTACAATTTCTATAACGTGCTAATGTTGTTTTTGTACACGCGTTATTACAATTTCTATAACGTGCTAATGTTGTTCTTATACACGCGTTATTACAGTTTCTATAACGTGCTAATGTTGTGTTTGTATACGCTTTATTACAATTTCTATAACGTGCTAATGTTGTTCTTGTACACGCTTTATTACAATTTCTATAACGTGCTAATGTTGTTCTTGTACACGCTTTATTACAATTTCTATAACGTGCTAATGTTGTTCTTGTATACGCGTGATTACAATTTCTATAACGTGCTAATGTTGTTCTTGTACACGCTTTATTACAATTTCTATAACGTGCTAATGTTGTTCTTGTACACGCTTTATTACAATTTCTATAACGTGCTAATGTTGTGTTTGTATACGCTTTATTACAATTTCTATAACGTGCTAATGTTGTGTTTGTATACGCTTTATTACAACTCTATAACGTGCTAATGTTGTGTTTGTATACGCTTTATTACAATTTCTATAACGTGCTAATGTTGTGTTTGTATACGCTTTATTACAATTTCTCTAACGTGCTAATGTTGTGTTTGTATACGCTTTATTACAACTTCTATAACGTGCTAATGTTGTGTTTGTATACGCTTTATTACAATTTTTATAACGTGCTAATGTTGTGTTTGTATACGCTTTATTACAACTTCTATAACGTGCTAATGTTGTGTTTGTATACGCTTTATTACAATTTTTATAACGTGCTAATGTTGTGTTTGTATACGCTTTATTACAATTTTTATAACGTGCTAATGTTGTGTTTGTATACGCTTTATTACAATTTCTCTAACGTGCTAATGTTGTGTTTGTATACGCTTTATTACAACTTCTATAACGTGCTAATGTTGTGTTTGTATACGCTTTATTACAATTTTTATAACGTGCTAATGTTGTGTTTGTATACGCTTTATTACAATTTCTATAACGTGCTAATGTTCTGCTAGTATACATTTTATTACAATTTCTGTAACGTGATAAAGTTCCGTTTTTATGACATATCTAATGTAGTAGCGAGTTGCACAACTTTTATATCAAAGATATAAGAATCACTTGGTTTTTAATTCTGCACAGATTAGAAATCATACTTTTAAATTTCCAGTAACAGTAATTTGCTATCGTATCAAGTTTGTAGAAAGGAGTTCACCTTAAACGTCACAATTAACTGCAGCTTTTATAGATTATAATTTATCTTCAGAAATTATGTCCAAGAAACATCACCTCCTACAAGGTTACTGAATCCTTCGGATTTGGAAACAGTTTTCTATTTAAAGCCAATATAGCTATTATAACAAACACAATAATTTAGCATCTATTAAGGTTGCGAGAATAATACAAAAGTTACCTCTGAGGAACTTTAATTATCTAAATAAAATCAAAGAAATACAAGGCGATACGAAACTAAATTGATTTTATTCTTAATACGTAGATGAGTTTTAATTAAACGAATATCTTTTAATTACAGTTGTTCTTGTTGTTTTCTTGTGCAGCTGAGCGCAAAGAGACACAATGGCGATGCGTGTTGTGCTCATCACTGGTATCGAAACCAGGTTTTTAGAGCTATGAACTTTCTGCTGTAGCACTCTGATACTTTTGAATTATATAAGAAATATTTATATATTATATCATGTTAAATTGTTATACCAGATGGCGATAGAATACTCCCATGCACTGATATTCTAAAGATTATTAGCATTTTGGCGCATGTGAGTATTTTATGACAACGCCATATTTGGTTATCTGCCGTGTACTTCGCGAGGAGTCGCATCACGTGCTTTTGCATCACGTTCGTAAACGTAAAACATACTAACCAAAGACTCGTAAATAAATTATAAACAGTTAATTAAAAAGGTTTCCTTTGCTTGAAGCAGTACGCCGTGATCTCCACGGGGATCAAACCCCAAACTTTAAACTTTATAGCCCTTAAAAGGAGAGTGTAAATTACGTATTTGAAAAACTGATAAATATTTTAAATCTCAATCTATAAGCCCAGATATTGTTAATAAATTAATTTTGCCCTGCCCTCTTACACTATCAGACACAACTTCTATTGTACAAAGCGATCGCCTTCTTTCTACAGCATATTAGCCCGTAGATCGCGTTTCGGTTAATTTTAACAAACATACGAAAATTAATTTGAAGATATACGAGAATGCCACCGTAAGACGTGATTAAACACATTCTTGGAACGTAACGTGACAAGCTTATTAGCTGGTTAACAAAAGAAAAAACCTAACAAAAACTGATTTCAAAACGTCTTTGCTGATCGACCAGACTTTTCGCCCACAGTTTTAAAGCAAATGATTAGCTCTTAAGAAAGAAAGAAAAAAGTTCAAATTAGACAGAGAAACAGCGGCAGTTGACTTTTAGCTTAAATTAAAAGAAAGAAATTAGAATCTATTAATTAGACGAACACAGTTTTTGAGAAACAGTAAATTTATATGAGACATAATTAGCTGAATGAAAAATGTTCTCACAACGTGGTTTGCGACATCAACTTTGAAGGTAAGAGTGAGGAAGACTCATAAATAAATTATTTTTTATGTGTGTTTAAGTGGATTATTGTGAAAAATTAACACGACAGTTAAACAGCATATTCACTGTACGAAACAAGTGAACAGCTCACATCGCACATGGTTACGTTACTCATTTTGTCCACTTATGATAAATAGACGTACACTCGCATATATATTTATACATTACGAAGCATGCTTGGTCTCCTGTGTGTGTTCGTTGGTGACTAAAACTCTCGAAGTTTCCTACCTTTTAGTAGTTCTTTGGGAACGAATTGGTTTCAATTTCGCGCAAAGCTACACGAGAGTCATCTGAGCTAGCCGTAAAGAATTTACCAATGATAGACTAGGTGAAACTTGAGTTAAATAGCGCTTAATGAATGTAAATCTTATAATATTTTTTAAGGGTAAACCAAGGAAACACTTGACTAAGTAAAGCACACATTTTTAAAATTGAGTCATTTATAAACCTATTAATAGAAATAGTCAGCCATCATCAACGCTTGGGATATTCGTTTACTCATGGCCCGGCATGGCCAAGTGTGTTAAGGCGTGCGACTCGTAATCCGAGGGTCGTGGGTTCGCATCCCCGTCGCGCCAAACATGCTCGCCCTTTCAGCCGTGGGGGCGTTATAATGTTACAGTCAATCCCACTATTCGTTGGTAAAAGAGTAGCCCAAGAGTTGGCGGTGGGTGGTGATGACTAGCTGCCTTCCCTCTAGTCTTACACTGCTAAATTAGGGACGGCTAGCACAGATAGCCCTCGATAGCTTTGTGCAAAATTAATAAAAAACAAACAAACGTTTACCCATGAATAACAGGACTGTATCTCAGAATGGCTGTTATGGGTATTAATACTTTTATTGATACGTTTCGACCTTCCTAGGTTATCTTCAGGTTAAGAAAAGAGTTAATGACAGGAGTAGCCTTCACGTTATGATGCACACGCACGCCACCACGTGGAGGTAACAAAATTAATACTTCATTTGGCTCGAGTTACTTTGATGGTATTTTTAGAGAGATATATAGGCTCGGTATTCGTTGGTAAAAGAGTAGCCCAAGAATTGGCGGTGGATGGTGATGACTAGCTGCCTTCCCTCTAGTCTTACACTGCTAAATTAGGGACAACTAGCGCAGATAGCTCTCGTGTAGCTTTGCCGCGACAATTTAAAACAAACAAACAAGTATATATTTATAATTATCCTGTTTAACTGATTCCTGGAGCAGCAGTTGTTTTTGTATTACTTATAAATTATAAGATTTTTATCTTACTGAATAGCCTACCACCAGGTGGTAAAGGACCCACAGAATGAAGGTCTCGGGTTCGAATCTTCGTCCCGCTACACATGTTCAATATTCGTTGGTAGAAGAGTAGCCCAAGAGTTGGCGGTAGGTGGTGATGACTAGCTGCCTTCCCTCTAGTCTCACACTGCTAAATTAGGGACGGCTAGCACAGACAACCCACGTGCACGTAGGCGTGAAATTCACAACTAACAATTCTTACTTTTCAATAGCATGGTTTAATGAGCTATTCTCAGACATGCTTTGTTCCAAGTTTATGTATTTATTACATTGAAAACAAATAAGTAACATATGTGTCAAACACGTGGACTTTTTCACTGATTTTTTTTTGACACGTTATTGTGTACATTTCAGCCGCGGTATATCAAGCTCATAGAATGGCTCGTGAGTCCTCCCTCCAAATACAAACATTTGATACTTCTCTTGGCCGATTTGAAATCTAATTACACTTTTGGATTCATGAGGTCAAACATTTGTGATTGATCTATTTGACCGCATCCAAAGTATCATATTTCAACTAATTTTAATCTTGACTGAAAGAATTTCAATTTGAGGGTAGAGTGTTAAAAATTCGATTAGAAAAAAAATTCGAATCGCGCATACGCATGCTCTACGCTTGGTATTGCTAGCGCATATACATATAGCTGACAAAAAGGAAAAAAAAATAAATAAAAGAAAGGGGCCTCAAAGATTAATTTACTCCAATTTTCCCAGCAAGAATTTTAATTTCAGGGAAGAGGGCGCTGTAAGTAATGAAATGAAATTGACTATATGCATGGTATTGCTTGCACACAATAATAGAGCTAATACCAAGAAAGAAAAAAAAAAGGTCTTATGGGTTAATGTATTCTAATCTTACCTGAACTAATTTCCAGTGCCGCGGAAAGTGGTTCGTAGAACGGCTCTATGCTCTCAGATTTTTCTTCAAGCACGAACTTTAAGTTCAGAGCTTTAAGTTCATAGCTCGGTCATTTCCTGACCGATGTTTATCTTTGTTTCTTTAGAATTTCGCGCAGATACGCAAGGGGTATCTGCGCTAGCCGTCCCTAATTTAGCAGCATAAGACTAGATGATTTGGTTTTGTTTTTGAATTTCGCGCAAAGCTACACGAGGGATATCTGCGCTAGCCGTCCCGAATTTAGCAGTGTAAGACTGGAGGGAAAGCAGCTAGTCATCACCACCCACCGCCAACTCTTGGGCTACTCTTTTATCAAGGAGTAGTGGGATTGACCGTTACATTATAACGCCACCATTGCTGAAAGGGCAAGCATGTTTGGTGTGACAGGGATTCGAAGCAGCGACCCTCAGATTACAACTTGAGCACTCTAACCACCTAACAATGCTAAGCCTTATCTGATTACAGTTTTGGACTTAGAAGGTCAAACCCTTTTGATTTATTCCTTCTTGTTTTTCGTACTTAAACAAGTGCACGTGTGTTTTACCCATGACAAAAACTCGAAAATTTATTAAACTGTGAGTCATAGTTAGTATCCATTTCCCGAAATGACAGAAACAACATTTACTACAATTGTCTGATCAAAAGTATGACTCGACTTGTTACTTATTTTGTTTGGTGTTAACCACAAACTAAAAGATAATATGTCTGTGCTCTTTCTGCAATGTTGGTTTCACAAAGATACGGAACGAACTATTTGCTCTCTATTTCTCGAGGTGAAATGAATCCAGAATTTTAATGTTGTTAGCCCGCAAACTTACTGCCAACCCACCGATCTTTGATTTCTAGCTTATTCAAATATTAAAGAACTTAAAAGGCATTTCTTGTTTACTTTTACACTACTGTTAGCTCGTTATTGGCACTGTCGTAAGTCTACGGACTCGCACTATTAGAAACTTGCTTTCGAAACTCTGCGAGGGCAGAGCACAGATAGCCCATTGTGTAGCCCATTGTGCTTAATTTCAAACAAAACAAACGCTACTGTTAATAACTAATCACTCAGCAATAGATACTTTTTGTTGTTTTGAATTAAGCACAAAGCTACACAAAGAGCTATCTGTATTCTGCCCACCACGGGTATCGAAACCCGGTTTTTAGCGTTGTAACTCCGCAGACATACCGCTGAGCCACTGGGAGGCGATAATTTATGCTATTGGCAATTAACATGTATTTTATGTATAATTTGAGCATTTGTGTTGTTAAAAATATACTAAAAAAACAAAACTATGATTTGTTGGCTAATTGTGCTTCGCAGTTACAATCGAAAACGTTTTAGTGATTAATGCAGTAAGTAGAAATTTCAAGGGCCTTAAATGAATGTAGAAAAGAAACGAACGAATGGATTCGAGGAATTCGTTTTATTACCCACCTTGGGTAAAGGTGTTCTCTGAAATCGTTAAACTCATTAGTAATTGCCAGATAAATTCAACTCAATTGACATTTAAAAGATTTTAAATTGCCTTCACCTCTGGTGTGTTACCCTTACAGAGACAGTTTATTATAACTTTTAATGGCACGAGTAAGAGTGTCCTGTTTTAATAATCTAAAGTCTCAGCAAATACACTTGAAAAAAAACGCGACTGACTTGAAAGAAATCTCTTAACCAAAGACAACAGCAGCAACTTCATACGTTTTAATGTCTCTGGGTTCGTTTATTAGGTGTATAAGCTCTCATCATCTTAAAACATTATGCTGTTTACTTCGCAGAATTAAGCTGGAGAAATATCTATTATAAGTTATTCTTGGTAGGAAAAGCGGAAACCAGAATAGATTTTCGAAATATGAAAACAGAGACGTAATAAAATACTGTAATAAAAAAGTTGAATATTGTACTTTAAATTGTAAGACACATCGCATTGAGATTTTTTCTCAGCCGCGGCATAATGGCTCATAAAACGGCTTTCAGTTTTTTCCTTTCAATTGCAAACTTTTAGCTCCTATCACCATTATTTTTGACGGATCTAAAATCTAATTACAGCCGTGGCTATTGATAATTTTCTCTTGTTTTTAGTTATTCATTAACTTATTGGATATTAAACATATGCATTATTTATTTGCTACGGTGACTACAAGTAGTCTAAGAGAATGATAAATGAGATATGTCACAACACGCTTGGAACGTCATGGGTTTACAATACGATGGATCAGTTGGGTCAAGGATAAATACGTTGTGAACAATATCAAGATGTCATGCATTCATGTAGTACATGTAAGCTAGGATTTACGTCACTTTTGGTGTGTTTGGTGATTAGGGTATGTCAGAGTTCGAATCCCATCAATGAACATATTCGTACTTTCAGCTGTGGAGATGTTACGATCAATCCCACTTTTTATTGGTAATAGAATAGCCCAAGAGAAGGCGGTGGGTGGTGTTTGACTAACGATCTTCTTTCTACTGTATTATTTCTAAATGAGGGACAGATAACACAGATAGACCTCGAATAGCTTGTGCGAAATTTCAAAACCAAATCATTTGTGGTGTGGCCCCACAGTGTCTAATATTAGCAAAGTTGTAATTTTTAGATACGTTTATAGATTAATAACATTAAAAAAACAGTTAACAAACTGACAGGTGACTCTAATCGTGATTAAAAAGCAGAGCACAAAGCCAAGTTTACCCTACTTAGCAGTTTCACAACTTATAGTAAACTTCTGTTTACTGTGAGAGAATCAAAGTCAAAAATATTTTAAGAAACTAAAGTATTTAATCAGTAGTTCTGCAAAAGTATATAAAAGAGGAGAAATACTAGAGAGATACACCTCCATTGGCACAACGGTTCATCTGTTGACTTACAACGATAGAATCCGGGTTTCGATACACGTGGTGCACAGAGCACTGATAGATCATTATATAGCTTTGTGGTTAATTCAAAACAACAACAAATACTGATCAAGTTTAATGATTTATAATATCAAAAAGCGTAATTTTAAATTGTATAATTTTGATTCAGTGATGTTCATATTTCTTTCAAATAACATCTTGTCCAAACCGTAAGATAAGGTTAGTGAGAAATACACATGTGAGATTATTCAATTACACGCAACTTTTAATCTGTGCATGGCTCTTATTTGTATCTAAGAATTTTTCTAGTTTTTGTATACTGCCATTATAAACTCATTAAGATCTTGAAACTGTCCAAATTGAGAAGATGTTCAAGTTTGTTTTTTAATACTGAGTGCTTTATACGAAGATTATAACCATAATTATGGTAATCACGACTGAAGTGGAAAAGTGTTTATTATGGCTCTGTTCGAATTTCAAGACTTATTACGTTGTGAAATGAAGTTCTATCTATTTGTTTTCGAGTAAAGCTACTCAAGGGCTATCTGCGCTAGCCGTCCCTAATTTAGCAGTGTAAGACAAGAAGGAAGCCAGCTCTTGGGTTACTTTTTTACCAACGAATAGTGGGATTGATCGTCACATTATAACTTCCCCACGGCTGAAAGGGCGAGCATGTTTGGTGGGAAGGAGATTCGAACCCGCGATCCTCAGATTACGAGTCGAACGCCTTAACCCATCTGGCCACGCCGGGCCGAAGTTCTATTCAGTTAAAAGAATGATATATATTTCAACAAACGCTAAGCACGAAGCCAGAAGTTATGGAATTCGTTTCAAATGTTAATCAGTTACATACGTTGATTTGTCTTTAATCATTACGGTTTAGAATGTCAATTTATGAATTCCGTTCACTCGTCAGTGAATAGAGCAAATTGAAAAGACTGTGTTCTGTAAAACAAAAATCCCAAGTGGTATATTTCGTGGCTATGTCTTTATCATAAGAGAAATTTATTTTTTTTAAGATTAAGCAAATATATCTAGAGCCAGTTTAATTTCCAACTCAAACTAGATGTATGTCCATGTTCTTCCCTTGTTAACTCAAACTAGATGTATCTCTATGTTCTTCCCTTGTTAACTAGAAAGTTATGATTTACAATACGTTCAGCTGACAACAATATAAGTTATAAAATGGTGCCAAATATACTGCGCGACTGCTTCTGAGAAAGAAAGGTATCCAACACGACATTCTGAAGAAGTAAAGGACAGCGGGCGACGTTCTCACATAAAATTGAATATTCTTCATTTTTCCTCTTATCTAGGATTGGAAACCATATTTCTTTCTGTTACATAATATTTCTATATTATAGGTTTTACGTATTATCATATACCTGCTACCAACCAAGCTATTCGTCACGCATCTCCAAACAAGCTTTTTGTGTTTTCAAAGATTATACCTCTGCCAGCATTGGTACACGTGATGATAATTTATCGCTAGCCCCAGTGGCAGTGTAATGTCTTCATCTGCGTTAAAAAGTAGTCCGTCATTTTGAATGTCTACCGTTGGTTATCTCTAGGATTATTAGCGCGTTCCGTTTCGCTGTGCTATAAAAAAAGTAATCAAATCTATTATTCCATTCTACAAAATGCTAATAAGCGAAACAGGCATGAACATCGTGTAAAACGTGTATACGTAGATGTCTGTATTTTTGAGTAGACAATTATTTTAAAATCATATTCAAGAGAGTAAATCAAACGCAAAAAAAACTAATTTCCGAAGAAAACGGCATTTCTGGATTCCTAAGCAGAGTAAAAGGACATAAATCATTTTTTACGTGGCTTGCATCAGTAAAACACGAGTGTTCGAATAGTTATAACAAAAGAGTCAGAAAATCGAGAGGTTCAAAAGAATGGTTTTGTTTTTTGAATTTCGCGCAAAGCTACACGAGGGCCATCTGCGCTAGCCGTCCCTAATTTAGCAGTGTAAGACTAGAGGGAAGGCAGCTAGTCACCATCACGCACCGCCAACTCTTGAGCTACTCTTTTTATCAGCGAATAGTGGGATTGACCGTCATTTTATAATGCCCTCACGGCTGAAAGGGCGAGTATGTTTGGTGCGACCGGGATTCGACTCCGCGACCCTCAGATTACAAATCGAATGCCTTAACCACCTGGCCATGCCGGGGCCTGAATGGTAGAACCAACCTGTAAATAATCGCATTTAATTAGTTTTAATTAGTTTTAAAATCATCATTACAAACAATTATTATTTTATGAAACTAAATTTACATATAAAATAAGATATTAAAAGGAGTGGAAGAACTAACACATGAATTAAAACAATTAATTTTGAAGTAAATATTACATATTATTATTACACTATGTAACACAAATACATAACACTATATAACACAAGTAACACTATGTAACACAGATTTTGTTCCTGAATAGTATGTGTTATTTCTTAATTGCTAATTATGGCCATTATTTCCTTCAAACTTTGCTTTTGTGACCTGGATAATGAAATTTAGAAATTAATCTATTTTCTATGTAAAAACGGACAAATTTGCACATTTTCATTTACATAAGGTCTGATAAAACAACATATGAATCAATATTTACATGTATTTATACTAAAGTTATACAAAAATGTTTAGAAGTGAGTAGTTTTTCAAGATTTGTGACTGTTATGTAAATCACTTTCACGTATCCGACCACAAATATGGTCTCCCATCATGTTTTGTTATACGCTCCCAGGTCACAAAAGCAAAGTTTGAAGAAAAAAATAGGTCTTTTCCATTTACTTTAGGCATAAAAAATTGGGAAATAACACTTTCTGTCCAGGAACATGAACATTTTGTTACATAGGGTAATTATTTAAATAAATTTGGATTATATTTTTTCTCTCATTATTTTTACGGTAACTGTAGGTAGATGAATGAGGCGTAAGGCCCGGCATGGCCAGGTGGTTAGAGCGCTTGAATCGTAATATGAAGGTCATGGGTTGGAATCCCTGTCACACCAAACGTGCTCGCCCTTTTAGCCGTGGGGGGCGTTGTAAGTTACGGTCAATTCCACTATTCTTTGGTAAAAAAAGTAGCCCAAGAGTTGGCGGTGGGTCGTGATGACTAGCTGCCTTCCCTATAGTCTTACACTGCTAAATTAGGGACGAATAGCGCAGATAACTCTCGTGAAGTTTTGCGCGAAATTCTAAAGAAACCATAATACAGTGGCACAGCGGAATGTTGGCGGACTTACAAAGCTATAAACCGGGTTTCGATACTCGTGGTGGGTAAAGCACAGATAGACTATTGTGTAGCTTTGTGCTTAGCTTCAAAAAAATATTAATAAATATGTTTTGATCCTAAAATTTGAAGTTAATCGTACAGAAATTAGAACCCGTTTTGGTCATCACAATATTGATAAAACATATAAAAAGTAATAAAATGATCTTTTTATTATGACTTAACATTAGAGCTTTCGACAAACACAAACTTAATGTTCGTCAGTTCACTTCGTGTAGAGAAATCTCCTCTTTGTTTGAATATTTCAGCGGAAGAACACCATCATTTTGTGAAGTAATTTTCCTACAGAATAACTGTTTTCAGTATTCGTACACCGTCAATATACACCGTGAGAATACCCAAGGCGTATGATTTCCCTCAGTTTTAGACTTAAAAGAGTGATGGTTGCTAGAAGAGATGCAGTCGTTGTGTATATAGTTACAATCCTTTTCTTGTTGGATTTAAGGCGATCAGAGAGAAAATTGTCTAAAAGAAAAACAGAATTCAATTAAAAGAAACGGAGTAGCAGTTAGTAGTGCTCAGAGTGACCTAGATACATGAGGGTAAGATACAAGAAACTAAGTGCTCAGAGTGACCTAGATACACGAGGGTAAGATACAAGAAACTAAGTGCACAGAGTGACCTAAATACATGAGGGTAAGATACAAGAATCTAAGTGCTCCGAGAGACCTAGATACATGAGGGTAAGATACAAGAATCTAAGTGCTCAGAGTGACCTAGATACATGAGGGTAAGAAACAAGAATCTAAGTGCTCCGAGAGACCTAGATACATGAGGGTAAGATACAAGAATCTAAGTGCTCAGAGTGACCTAGATACATGAGGGTAAGATACAAGAATCTAAGTGCTCAGAGTGACCTAGATACATGAGGGTAAGATACAAGAATCTAAGTGCACAGAGTGACCTAAATACATGAGGGTAAGATACAAGAATCTAAGTGCACAGAGTGACCTAAATACATGAGGGTAAGATACAAGAATCTAAGTGCTCCGAGAGACCTAGATACATGAGGGTAAGATACAAGAATCTAAGTGCTCAGAGTGACCTAGATACATGAGGGTAAGATACAAGAATCTAAGTGCTCGAGAGACCTAGATACATGAGGGTAAGATACAAGAATCTAAGTGCTCAGAGTGACCTAGATACATGAGGGTAAGATACAAGAATCTAAGTGCTCAGAGTGACCTAGATACATGAGGGTAAGATACAAGAATCTAAGTGCACAGAGTGACCTAGATACATGAGGGTAAGATACAAGAATCTAAGTGCTCAGAGTGACCTAGATACATGAGGGTAAGATACAAGAATCTAAGTGCTCAGAGAGACCTAGATACATGAGGGTAAGATACAAGAATCTAAGTGCTCAGAGTGACCTAGATACATGAGGGTAAGATACAAGAATCTAAGTGCTCCGAGAGACCTAGATACATGAGGGTAAGATACAAGAATATAAGTGCTCAGAGTAACCTAGATACATGAGGGTAAGATACAAGAATCTAAGTGCTCAGAGTGACCTAGATACATGAGGGTAAGATACAAGAATCTAAGTGCTCAGAGTGACCTAGATACACGAGGGTAAGATACAAGAATTTAAGTGCACAGAGTGACCTACATACATGAGGGTAAGATACAAGAATCTAAGTGCTCAGAGTGACCTAGATACATGAGGGTAAGATACAAGAATCTAAGTGCTCAGAGTGACCTAGATACACGAGGGTAAGATACAAGAATTTAAGTGCACAGAGTGACCTACATACATGAGGATAAGATACAAGAATCTAAGTGCTCAGAGTAACCTAGATACATGAGGGTAAGTTACAAGAATCTAAGTGCACAGAGTGACCTAGATACATGAGGGTAAGATACAGGAATCTAAGTGCACAGAGTGACCTAGATACATGAGGGTAAGATACAAGAAACTAAGTGCTCATAGTGACCTAAGTACATGAATATGTTGGAACATATTAGTACAATACAAAATGAGGTAAAAAAAGAATGGTTCTGAGAAATCTGTTCATCAACAACAAATGAATATTTTGAAGTAATCATCTTTTTTTCTCTCACGGATTTTCTCTTGTTCGAAGTTGCTACTGATTCAAGTTACTTTTTATATGATCGACCCAAGATTTTAGGCTTAACAGTGTAATAACAATAACTTAATTATTCACACATTCATATCTGTTTTAAACTTGGGTTGTTAGCATTTTAAGATGTTTATGTATTTATATCTATTTTAAAATTATGCTGCATACAGTTTAAACAGCTCATGTATTTATTTATATATATTCTAAACATGTGCTATTTACAAATTAAAACTCCCATGAGTCATATCTATTTTAAACTGAATCTTATTTCATTTTAAGCACAGGAAAGCTTAACTATGTCCTTGCGTGTTAATAAAATATATAGGTTTAACCAAAAAAACAACTTAATGCTAATGGCATAATCTTAAAAGAAGGAATATACAGAGAGAGAGAAAAAGAGAAAAAACTTAATATTGGTTTATTCGTATGTGGTCAAGTTAGTTTAGCAAATGAACCTTGTCACACACAAATAAAAAATACTGTATATACTCTGAGTGCTGAAAAGAAACCACTTCGTGTTGTTACACATCATCTGTTCTATAAAGGACATTTTTATCTTGGTAGTTAACTTACGGGTTATGAACTTGAAATTAAGAAAATTTATGAGGAGATTAGTCACCGAAATGACTTTTAAAAGGGCTTTTGTTAAGTCTTCACTTGAAGTTTGCATAGGTTTTGTGTATGCTTGAATGATGCGATTTAGGGAGAGAGTTGCATACTATAGGAAGAAGTGCATTTATTCTAAAGAGATAAAATATAATGATTATGACAGGTATTCATATCTTTGTTTGAACAGTGACATAAAAAACAACAACTATAAAGCGTTGAGTGTGCAGAGTCATTAATTATGGGCACAGACATCTTAATATGAAGTGAAATGTTATTATTCATCTATATAAAGCCACACACATATATATATATGTATGTATATAGAAGGATTACCCGAATTTCTGAATTAAATGAATTACTGACAGAAACTTCACTAGTTTTCGATCGAAACGTAAATGAATATTTTCATCTTGGGGAAGAGAGGGGGAACTTTTATGAGCGTTTAAAAAGAAATGATATTCAAAATCACTCTTCGAGTGCAGAGTTGTATTGCAGTAAAAATAACAACCAGAAATAAGTCGCAAATGTTTGTATTAAGATCGATATGTGTTTGATCACTTTAGGCATTGATGGATATCTCGCGTGTCTTCAAGAGCCTTTGATTCCTCGTGCTTTCCATATTTAACCATTCTGCCTCGTGCTAGTTCTGCCTTCCATCTTCATTCGACGTTCCAACACGTACATACTTGGACATGTGGCACAGGACTTAGCTTTCAGTATTAGTGCATTTTTAAAGTCTCTTTATCCAGAAATCCACTTATTTCTTTTCTGTTTTTGTCGGATATACTTTAGAATACGAATTGTAAAAGACGTCCTCGTACATATACAACAATCGTGGTGAGCTATAGGACTGGGATCACAGATTTGTCATAGTTAACATCAGAAAGGTGTTTCTGTTTTGAGGTTATACTAAGGGCAACAGAAAGAGGAAAAAAAACAACAATTATGATTTATAAAATATGACGTCAATGCTAAAAGCTGACCGAGATATTCTGATTAAAGTTTGTTAAAACATATTTCGTGAAAAATTTATGTTATTTATTAGACATTTAAAATTTGTAAATATACGTACATTCTCGTTTCGGTCTCAGCGGTGAATCTGAGGGTTTATGACGCTGAATATTGGTATTCGATACATAATGTGGACAAAGCACGGCCTACCCATTGTGTAACTTTTTGCTTAACAATAGAAACAACATAAAACAAAATAGTTATACTTAAATTAGAAATTGGGAGACTCGTGGAAATTGCCTAGAATAAAACGTATATATGTTTTGTTTTTTTTTACAAAATTTGCCCACACACACACAAAAAAGAGCTGTTAAATAGATAACCGTTAATCTGTATCGGTTACTTTAACTCACACACGTATAATATTTTCAAAGATCGAATAAGGCGAGACCTCCTCTACGTACATCTCTAGAAGTAAGTGTTACGAGCGGTTGTTCTCTATGAAAATTCCATAATAAAGCAGTTTAATCAGCTTTCATGTTGAGCGCTTCAACTGTATTCGTACCGTAACGGTGGAATATTGTAAGTAAGCGTATGAAAATAAAACTTCATTTCCAAAATAATTAACTCGACTTAGTCAACTGTGTTCAGTGTCCTAATGAACCTTTCTAATTAATAATCTTCCGGTATCTGCTAACAAACGGTAAACATTACATTAATTATGAAGTTAATTCTCTGACCAATGTAAGGAAGCAAATCGGTAATCAAACGAAACTTTTGATTTGTGATTAGTCAACAAGTATTGTTGAAACAATAAATGGGATAAAGTATTTATGTCACGAGGGGTGATGAGGAATTATTGAAAGTTAAAGGCGTAAGTACGACCTTACGCCACCTTTTTTAAGAATTATAAAAACTAAGTAAATATTACTAAACCCCTGATCGAAATACTTGAAATATAAATGTCAGATTGCTAGAAACTTTATCTACGTTTTCCTCTCATATTTATCTATCTATCGTTTTGATTTCGTTATGGATTTTCGAAAAATATACAACGTTTGTCGATACTGAGATATGGCACATTAAAGTTACCTGTTCCAAAAATACAGTATTGACAATTTTAGTCGAAATATGGACATTTTTTTTTATTTTTTTGTACAATGAAAGAACGATAATATAAAAATACACCTGCTCGAAACCTGGACCTGGTGAAAGATTCATACATCTTCGTAGCTTTCCACGTATCTCAGACTTAGTCTTGAACTATTGGGTTAGTTGATGTTGTCCTGGTACGTGTGTAGAAATGGGCGTATCTACAACTGGGGCTGAGGCAAACATTAAAAACGTTCACGATGTGGTTTTGGTTTTGATATTTCTGCAAAGCTTCTCAAGGGTTACCTGCGCTAGCCGTCCCTAATTTAGCAGTGTAAGAAGACAAACTATTAATACCCAATTAATAACAGTTTGTTTTATTGAATTTCGCGAAAAGCTACACGAGGGCTATCTGTGTTAGCCGTCCCTAATTTAGCAGAGTAAGACTACAGGGAAGGCAGCTAGTCATCACCACCCACCGCCAACTCTTGGGCCACTCTTACACCACCGAATAGTGGAATTGATCGTAACATTATAACGCCCTCACGGTTGAAGGGGCGAACATGGTTGGTGCGACGGGGATTCAAACTTGCGACCCTTGGATTACGAGTCGAACGCCTTAACCACTTGGCCATGCCGGGTTCCCCAGTTACTTAACCGAAATGTTTTACAGAAATTGAAGTTAAGGCAATTAAACGTTTTATGAAATAAAAAACTTTAAGAACCTGTGAAAAAAATAGCCTGAACATTTGGTATTGCTCCTGTGTTCACTAAATTTATTTATGAAACGTGCTTTAGGTACACAAGAGCGAAATACATCAATAAACCCAAAGCTATTGATCAAGAGGTGGACTTCTCTGAAAAATAGGTCTACCTCTTACAAGTTTTAAGTCGTGTGTGTCTGTGTTTCTTAAAGCAAAGCCACATGAGGCTATCTATTGTATTCACCGAGGAGAATCAAACCTCTAATTTTAGCTTTCTAAATCCGAAGACTTACCGTCCTCCCAGCGGATGACGATTAGACTTGTTGTCGTTTTTAATAATTTAAACGACTTGCTCTTTGAATATTTCGCAAGAATCAATTAGTAGTATCAGTGTTTTAAATCTTTGAAATCCTTATATTAAAACAGGATCATTGGATGGGTAAAAGGCACCTCAAAATGATTTTTACATTTGAAGAGAAGGTCTTAGAAAACTAATCTACAAAAATAAATACGAACATGAGACACCAGTTTAGAGCTTAGTCCCCCAATAAATTCTTCACAAGTGTTACTCTGATCGAGGCAGCTGCTGTCCATTTTATCTTTGTTTGTTTTAAATTTCGCTCAAAGCTACTCGAGGGCTATCAGCGCTAGCCGTCCCTAATTTAGCAGTGTAAAACCAGAGGGTAGGCAGCTAGTCATCAACACCCACCGCCAATTTTTGGGCTACTCTTTCACCAACGAATAGTGGAATTGACCGTCACATTATAACGCCCCCACGGCTGAAAGGGCGAACATGTTTGGTGCGACGGGGATTCGAACCTGCTACCCTTGGATGACGAGTCGACTGCTTTAACCACCTGGCCATGCCGGGCCTCAACTTCATCCTAAATATTTTGTCTAAATCATCTATAAAAATATCTCAAAACACGACACATGTAATACATGTACCGTCAATTTCTGAATCTCAGTTTGATTTGATGAGGGGTGGAATTCTACGAAAGAGGTATAACTCACAGACAAGTATTAAATCAAACGATGGATTGGACGTTGCGTTTATTTTCTATTATTTATTTCACATTATATTCAAGTATTATTTATTAAAAACCACCACCCACCGACAACTCTTGGGCCACTCTTCTACCAACGAATAGTGGGATTGAGCGTCACATTATAACGCCCTCACGGGTGAAAGGGCGAGCATGTATGGTGTGACGGGGATTCGAACCTGCGGCCCTCAGTAAGACTTTTAATACTAGAAATAAACAGCATTATAACATTAAAATGCCGAAGCTTTGTACTGTCAGTTTCGCTTTGTGTTTCAGTGAACGTTCCTGACGAAGTTGTAAAGGGAAACGTTGAGTGACCAATTAAATAAAAAAAACGTTTGTGTTATAAGGATGTTTATTTCTGGTATTACTATGTTCTATAAACGCTAATATGCACTATAGAAACTAAATAACGATTTGTTTTTTTAAAAACCAAAAAAAACAGCTAATGTTCTTTAAAGTTGGTTAATTTTTATAAAAAATAAATTTTCCTTTAAAAATTTTAGCCGCAGGTTCTCTATTTTTAAGTTTCTCAAAATTATTCCCAAGAACGATACGTCTGTTGACTTTCAACGCTAAAAACCGAGTTTCGATACCCGTTGTGGGCAGTGTACAAATAGCTCAGTATGTAGCTTAATTACAAACAAGCATAATTACTACGAATTTTATTATCGGTTTGTAATTTATCAAATGTTTTACCAATTTTACAAAACATGGTACCTTGTAGTTCGCTGGACTCAGCAGATAGCCCGATGTGGCTTTGCTATAAGAAAACACACACATACTTTGTGGCCAAACACATCAGAAACAAAACTTAACAAGCCAACAGTTTATAAAACCGAATATTTCCAGCTCGGAGTGTATACGTGACTTTGCTCCCAATGTTGTTTTTTAACAATATTTGGCATGACTGTCACCCACAATATTTGGCATGACTGTCACCCTCATGAGTATGAAATGGAATGATAAACACATCCTGTACTACAGTGAGGACAGATTTACTTCTGACTAACGAAAGCAATTCTTCGTATAAACGATTAGTTTAAGAATTGGATAACATCGGTGCTCCGCTAAATAGGAAACGGCGAACAACCGCAGCAGTTTTTATCATCATGATTTTTATCCATCAGAGCTGTTTTTATATAAAATTATATGTTAAACTTTATTTGGAGACAGCTCTATATAAACCATGTTCTCCCTTCCATCAAGGATTATTTGCACTTTTATTACTCTGTTGAAAATCCCTACGCTCTAAGATTTTTGATGTAGGTTTCTCGCAGATGCTTCGTTTAATGCAATTGTAAAGAAAGAAAAAATATTTATTTATTCCGATGGCAGCTTATGAAAATTATACATATAAAACTTTACCTAATTTAAGTTTTGTCTGTTTGTTTTTTTAGTTTAGTAATTATCCAAGAGGATAAATATAATTTTTATATCTGCGACTTGTGTTATTCCCTGAAAGTAATAAAACAACTCTAAACAAAAGAGGACTATGCTAATTATTCTAAGCTAACTATATTCTGTACTAATTATTCTAACTTGACTTGAGAGAATGGTAGATAAATCGTAAGCTATACACCTAAAATCCCATATCAAGTTATGAAACGTTGCTTCTTAATTAAGTATACTGTGTCTAAGTCTCTTGAGGAATATACTTTGGAAACAACGTTCATGATACAAAAAAAATATGTTTAGTTTCGTACAGTTGGAAAGATAATTAAAATAGTTGTCTTGTTTTTTCTTCAAGCTATACAATAGCCTTAATCAAATTATTTACTTATGTAATTGAAAAACAAACAACAAAAACAAACTCATGGGTATGGAGCACGAAAACCTCAACAGGAAGTAAAAAAAAAAAAAACAGGAACATACCTTTCATTCTTCAACTTTCTAAAAATACGGATATGTCGTGTTTTCACACGTATTTTTCTTACGAAACCCTTTGAATGTGGTATGACTGGAACTTTTCGCTTTTAATCATATTCAAAGACTTCGACACAAATGATATTGACACAAAGCCTGTCTGACCGTTTTTCATATAACAAAGCCACATCAGGCTATCTGCTATGTCCATCGAGGGGAATCGAACCGCTGATTTTAGCGTTGTAAATCCGAGGAGTTACCGCTATCCCAGAGGGGCTGACACAAAGCAAAGCCGTCCCCCCAGTGGCTCAGCGGTGTGTCTGCAGACTTACAACGCTGAAAACCGGGTTTCGATACCCGTGGTAGGCAGAGCACAGATAGCCCATTGTGTAGCGTTGTGCTTAATTCAAAAACACCAAACATACCACAAAGCAAAATATTGTTCCTAACTGATGAATGATATGTTAATTAGTACACAGCAGCAAAGATAGTATCAGACTACGTTATAATAATTATTTATTTTTCTTGGGTCTATTCCTTGTTATAATAAGTAATTAATGATATGAGAAGGGACTTGTTAAGATATCTTGTATATATCCCTTGTTATGCGAAACAACTTATAAATTTCATTAAATTAAACAAAAATATTTTTGAATATGATATTGATAAATATAGATTGATGAACATTATTCAAATATGACATCTATTTATGTTTAAAAGTTTGAAATTATGCACTAAAGAATGGTATTTTATGGAAGGTAAAACATTTTTTTTTCTTTACTGGTAAACCGTGGATGTTTTAAATCTATACCGTGAAGCATGATGGTACTTTTATGGAAGGTAAAACAATATCTATGACTGGGAAATTAGAGATTGGAATATATTTTTCCATTTTGTAAACAAGCAACTTATACATAATTATTTTAACAACGTAGCCATAAACTGATTTAAAAGCTGACGAACACAAAGTAAGTTTAAATAAATACAAAATGTTATAAAGTTATGTATTTAACAACGTAGCTATAAACTGATTTAAAAGCTGACGAACACAAAGTAAGTTTAAATAAATACAAAATGTTATACAGTTATGTATGTAATACAGAACATACTGAAATCCTACTATATCTTCGAAAGTAACGACCATATTTATAGGGATGTGTAAAATTGATATATTGACACGTTCGTCTGACATCTTGTACAAGAGTGCTTTTGCGATACCCAAAGAAAATGTACACTTTTTGTATGTTTTACTATTAATAATAATATTCGATATAAGTCAAACAAATAATAAATATTGAACTGATATAACTCAAAACACCAGAAACTCCGTGTTATGATTTTCAAGTTTTTTTAAAAAAGCAGAAGCTACCAACAACAACAAAAGGAATTATGAACGACCATGAAAATTAGTTGATCATAAAGAAATAAAACAACATAAAAATATGCTAGTTGTTATGACTTGTATATAACTAGTTGTTAATTGTTACTTTACAGAACGACATACTAGTGTGAGATCGTAAGGGCTAGAAAAGTGTGATATACTACAGATGAATATAACCAAGTGTTAAACATAACCTTCTGTTGGTGTGAAGATCGTATACACACTAGAAATCTGCAACGTGTGGTGTGAAGATCGTATACACACTAGAAATCTGCAACGTGTTGTGTGAAAATCGTATACACACTAAAAATCTGCAACGTGTGGTGTGAAGATTGTATAACACTAAAAATCTGTAACGTGTGGTGTGAAAATTGTATACACACTAGAAATCTGTAACGTGTGGTGTGAAGATCGTATACACACTAGAAATCTGTAATGTGTGGTGTGAAGATTGTATACACACTAGAAATCTGTAACGTGTTGTGTGAAAATCGTATACACACTAGAAATCTGTAACGTGTGGTGTGAAGATCGTATACACACTAGAAATCTGTAACGTGTGGTGTGAAGATCGTATACACACTAGAAATCTGTAACGTGTGGTGTGAAGATTGTATAACACTAGAAATCTGTAACGTGTAGTGTAAAGATCGTATACACACTAGAAATCTGTAACGTGTTGTGTGAAAATCGTATACACACTAGAAATCTGTAACGTGTTGTGTGAAGATTGTATAACACTAGAAATCTGTAATGTGTGGTGTGAAGATTGTATACACACTAGAAATCTGTAACGTGTTGTGTGAAAATCGTATACACACTAGAAATCTGTAACGTGCGGTGTGAAGATCGTATACACACTAGAAATCTGCAACGTGTTGTGTGAAAATCGTATACACACTAAAAATCTGCAACGTGTGGTGTGAAGATTGTATAACACTAAAAATCTGTAACGTGTGGTGTGAAAATTGTATACACACTAGAAATCTGTAACGTGTGGTGTGAAGATCGTATACACACTAGAAATCTGTAATGTGTGGTGTGAAGATTGTATACACACTAGAAATCTGTAACGTGTTGTGTGAAAATCGTATACACACTAGAAATCTGTAACGTGTGGTGTGAAGATCGTATACACACTAGAAATCTGTAACGTGTGGTGTGAAGATCGTATACACACTAGAAATCTGTAACGTGTGGTGTGAAGATTGTATAACACTAGAAATCTGTAACGTGTAGTGTAAAGATCGTATACACACTAGAAATCTGTAACGTGTTGTGTGAAAATCGTATACACACTAGAAATCTGTAACGTGCGGTGTGAAGATCGTATACACACTAGAAATCTGTAACGTGTTGTGTGAAAATCGTATACAGACAAGAAATCTGTAACGTGTGGTGTGAAGATTGTATGACACAAGAAATCTGTAATGTGTTGTGTGAAAATCGTATACACACTAGAAATCTGTAATGTGTGGTGTGAAGATTGTATACACACTAGAAATCTGTAACGTGTGGTGTGAAGATCGTATACACACTAGAAATCTGTAATGTGTGGTGTGAAGATTGTATACACACTAGAAATCTGTAACGTGTTGTGTGAAAATCGTATACACACTAGAAATCTGTAACGTGTGGTGTGAAGATCGTATACACACTAGAAATCTGTAACGTGTGGTGTGAAGATGGTATAACACTAGAAATCTGTAACGTGTAGTGTAAAGATCGTATACACACTAGAAATCTGTAACGTGTTGTGTGAAAATCGTATACACACTAGAAATCTGTAACGTGTGGTGTGAAGATCGTATACACACTAGAAATCTGTAACGTGTGGTGTGAAGATCGTATACACACTAGAAATCTGTAACGTGTGGTGTGAAGATTGTATAACACTAGAAATCTGTAACGTGTAGTGTAAAGATCGTATACACACTAGAAATCTGTAACGTGTTGTGTGAAAATCGTATACACACTAGAAATCTGTAACGTGCGGTGTGAAGATCGTATACACACTAGAAATCTGTAACGTGTTGTGTGAAAATCGTATACAGACAAGAAATCTGTAACGTGTGGTGTGAAGATTGTATGACACTAGAAATCTGTAATGTGTTGTGTGAAAATCGTATACACACTAGAAATCTGTAATGTGTGGTGTGAAGATTGTATACACACTAGAAATCTGTAACGTGTGGTGTGAAGATCGTATACACACTAGAAATCTGTAATGTGTGGTGTGAAGATTGTATACACACTAGAAATCTGTAACGTGTTGTGTGAAAATCGTATACACACTAGAAATCTGTAACGTGTTGTGTGAAAATCGTATACAGACAAGAAATCTGTAACGTGTGGTGTGAAGATTGTATGACACTAGAAATCTGTAATGTGTTGTGTGAAAATCGTATACACACTAGAAATCTGTAATGTGTGGTGTGAAGATTGTATACACACTAGAAATCTGTAACGTGTGGTGTGAAGATCGTATACACACTAGAAATCTGTAATGTGTGGTGTGAAGATTGTATACACACTAGAAATCTGTAACGTGCGGTGTGAAGATCGTATACACACTAGAAATCTGCAACGTGTTGTGTGAAAATCGTATACACACTAAAAATCTGCAACGTGTGGTGTGAAGATTGTATAACACTAAAAATCTGTAACGTGTGGTGTGAAAATTGTATACACACTAGAAATCTGTAACGTGTGGTGTGAAGATCGTATACACACTAGAAATCTGTAATGTGTGGTGTGAAGATTGTATACACACTAGAAATCTGTAACGTGTTGTGTGAAAATCGTATACACACTAGAAATCTGTAACGTGTGGTGTGAAGATCGTATACACACTAGAAATCTGTAACGTGTGGTGTGAAGATCGTATACACACTAGAAATCTGTAACGTGTGGTGTGAAGATTGTATAACACTAGAAATCTGTAACGTGTAGTGTAAAGATCGTATACACACTAGAAATCTGTAACGTGTTGTGTGAAAATCGTATACACACTAGAAATCTGTAACGTGCGGTGTGAGGATCGTATACACACTAGAAATCTGTAACGTGTTGTGTGAAAATCGTATACAGACAAGAAATCTGTAACGTGTGGTGTGAAGATTGTATGACACTAGAAATCTGTAATGTGTTGTGTGAAAATCGTATACACACTAGAAATCTGTAATGTGTGGTGTGAAGATTGTATACACACTAGAAATCTGTAACGTGTGGTGTGAAGATCGTATACACACTAGAAATCTGTAATGTGTGGTGTGAAGATTGTATACACACTAGAAATCTGTAACGTGTTGTGTGAAAATCGTATACACACTAGAAATCTGTAACGTGTGGTGTGAAGATCGTATACACACTAGAAATCTGTAACGTGTGGTGTGAAGATGGTATAACACTAGAAATCTGTAACGTGTAGTGTAAAGATCGTATACACACTAGAAATCTGTAACGTGTTGTGTGAAAATCGTATACACACTAGAAATCTGTAACGTGTGGTGTGAAGATCGTATACACACTAGAAATCTGTAACGTGTGGTGTGAAGATCGTATACACACTAGAAATCTGTAACGTGTGGTGTGAAGATTGTATAACACTAGAAATCTGTAACGTGTAGTGTAAAGATCGTATACACACTAGAAATCTGTAACGTGTTGTGTGAAAATCGTATACACACTAGAAATCTGTAACGTGCGGTGTGAAGATCGTATACACACTAGAAATCTGTAACGTGTTGTGTGAAAATCGTATACAGACAAGAAATCTGTAACGTGTGGTGTGAAGATTGTATGACACTAGAAATCTGTAATGTGTTGTGTGAAAATCGTATACACACTAGAAATCTGTAATGTGTGGTGTGAAGATTGTATACACACTAGAAATCTGTAACGTGTGGTGTGAAGATCGTATACACACTAGAAATCTGTAATGTGTGGTGTGAAGATTGTATACACACTAGAAATTTGTAACGTGTTGTGTGAAAATCGTATACACACTAGAAATCTGTAACGTGTGGTGTGAAGATCGTATACACACTAGAAATCTGTAACGTGTGGTGTGAAGATGGTATAACACTAGAAATCTGTAACGTGTAGTGTAAAGATCGTATACACACTAGAAATCTGTAACGTGTTGTGTGAAAATCGTATACACACTAGAAATCTGTAACGTGTTGTGTGAAGATTGTATAACACTAGAAATCTGTAATGTGTGGTGTGAAGATTGTATACACACTAGAAATCTGTAACGTGTTGTGTGAAAATCGTATACACACTAGAAATCTGTAACGTGCGGTGTGAAGATCGTATACACACTAGAAATCTGTAACGTGTTGTGTGAAAATCGTATACAGACAAGAAATCTGTAACGTGTGGTGTGAAGATTGTATAACACTAGAAATCTGTAACGTGTTGTGTGAAAATCGTATACAGACAAGAAATCTGTAACGTGTGGTGTGAAGATTGTATGACACTAGAAATCTGTAATGTGTTGTGTGAAAATCGTATACACACTAGAAATCTGTAATGTGTGGTGTGAAGATTGTATACACACTAGAAATCTGTAACGTGTGGTGTGAAGATCGTATACACACTAGAAATCTGTAACGTGTGGTGTGAAGATCGTATACACACTAGAAATCTGTAATGTGTTGTGTGAAAATCGTATACAGACAAGAAATCTGTAACGTGTGGTGTGAAGATTGTATGACACTAGAAATCTGTAGTGTGTTGTGTGAAAATCGTATACACACTAGAAATCTGTAACGTGTGGTGTGAAGATTGTATAACACTAGAAATCTGTACTGTGTGGTGTGAAGATCGTATAACACTAGAAATCTGTACTGTGTGGTGTGAAGATTGTATAACACTAGATATCTGTACTGTGTGGTGTGAAGATTGTATAACACTGGAAATTTGTACTGTGTGGCGTGAAGATTGTATAACACTGGAAATGTATAGGGCTGACGAAATCTATTGCGAGGCTCGACAGTGGGATATTCCAAAGCTTACTAGAAATGCATACTACTTACTAAGAAAGAACAAACACTATGATATTACTGATCCTGGGGTCTTAAATTACAAAACTGTTATTATTTGATACCTCGAAAACATCAAATATCTTTACTGAATTATGTCCAACAAGGATCAGCCAGTAGCTTACTATATTCCAATATCATGTACAATACTATACCATATGAACCAGTTTTCCTCTGCTACCAATGGTGCAAACTGCAACTGTTATCAGAAAACTGATACTTTTTCGATTATGCGAATAAAATATAGCATTTCGCAACGTTGCTCTTCGGTTAGTTAACTCTGACATAAATAGATAAAAGACTCCAGTTTAATTCACTATTTACAAATTAACCCGAGGTTAACTTCAACTAACCAATATTCCACTCAAAACCCGTGAATTTATAAATACATTTATTACAGATAACATTAATCATAGCGCCTCCTGGTAGATACCTAGAAAATTCCAATATTCCATTAATAAATGGAGTTTCTGTGTGAAGCTTTGAAATCGTTTTGGAAACAGTAAATAGATATATTAAACAGTTTTTAAAACTTAAAGATTTTGATAATTCTGAACACACTATGATGCTCACTGTAATGTTTTCTTTAAAACCTATACGAATATTGGAATCAAACTTGATAGATTTAGAATTATTCGCTCAGTTAATTCTGTGGCAGGTCTAGCTTGGCTTTAACAGTTTTGGAAACTGTTTGCTCTCCTTACATCGTGCGATATTTGGAGTATTTGCTTTTTTGAATTCGCACAAAGCTACTCGAGGGCTATCTGTGCTAACCGTCCCTAATTTTGCAGTGTGAGACTAGAGGAAAGGCAGCTAGTCATCACCACCCACCGCCGACTCTTGGGCTACTTTTTTACCAACGAATAGTGGGATTGACCGTCACATTATAACGCCCCCACGGCTGAAAGAGCGAGCATGTTTGACGCGACGGGGATTCGAACCCGCGACCCTCAGATTACGAGACGCACGCCTTAACACGCTTGACCATGCCGGGCAAATATTTGGAGTGAATAATAAATATATTTCTACTTTAGAAATTTTTGTTAAATTCCTTCTGCTTATTTAAGATCGATTAATTGAAATTCTTGAAAGATAGAAGAAGCAAAATTTTTCTTTTGGTCTTTCCTATAGTCATTAACACGTGAGTCAACCGGAAATGTGCATGTGACAGAATAATTTCGGTCAGGATTTTCAAAGCGAATAAAAACTGGCCCCAAATAGACTCTGATAATAGTCTCCGGACGACAACTCTTCAAACTGGAAACGGAAATCGGAGAATTATCCAAAATCCTCTTAGAAATTGACAAACCATAAATTTTCTTGAACCTGTAATGAATTCGATTTTGAACAACTTGTTAAAATGATCCGAGCTACTCTCTACTACATCAATAAGAAATGAAATACTGGATATCAAGATAGACGTTGACTGTGCAGGCATAATTCCTTTTTTTTAGTTATTATTCTATGACTTCACAAGTTACAGAAATAATATTGCTGTAGTTGATGGTTTCAGTTTCTTTTTATTTTACTTTCAAGACGTCATTTCCTTGTATACGGATACTATTACGAAAACTCAAATCGTTGTCCAATCTGTTTCCCTGTCAAACGGACGTCTTAAAAAACACGCAGTGATCAGAGATAACATATCTTATAGGTCGTCTCTTTCACTGCTCTTTAGACTTTGAAAAGCTATTGGTAAGTTGCCATGTGTGTATATCTCACTTCTTGTGTCACAGTTTTTTTCATTTGTATCTCCCTAAGTCACAGATAATCCTCGAGTAGCTTTGTGCGAAATTCAAAACACAAAAACAAAACAATCTCACTAAGTGTGGTAAATGTTCAGATGTGTATACAAATAATTTTATTCGATATATTTTACCACCACAAAGTGAAAGCCAAATAAATAGTTATAAATATTTGCAGTAATACAGGTCACAAATGCTTCAGTTCTGTATGTATGTTTGTTGTTAGTTTTCTTTTTACTGACTCATTTCTTTTTTTTATCTAAAAGTCCTCACGTGAGCTGGTTTGTTAAGGCGCTCCAATCGCAATCTCCAGATTCGAAGCCTCGTTTTCTAACACTTTCGCTCTATCAGCCGTGTAGGCATTACAAAATGGCGGATAATCCCATTATTCGTTGGTAAAAAGAGTAGTACAAAAGTTGGCGGTGAGTACTATTGGCCAGCTGTCTCCCCTCTAATCTGTCAACGCCAAATTAAGGACGATAGAGAAGATAGCCCTCGAGTAGTTTTTCTCGAAATAAAAAATACAACAAAAAAATTAAACATCAGTTCAAATAGTCGTCTTCTCGTAAAACTTAATACGTTAATCGAGTGAGTAAACGACGGAAAGTGAAATAGTCCATAGAATTGTCGGTTTTTGTTTTTGTTACATGACGCAGTGATCTAAGGTATATGTTATATCTGAGATAACATACCAGAGAGTCTCTTTTATCGCGTTTTAGACTTTCATAATTTATTGATAAGTTGCCATCCAGGTGTGTTAAGGCGTTCAACTCGTAATCTGTAATCTGGGGGTCGCGGGTTCGAATACCGGTCGTACCAAACATGCTCGCTCTCCCAGCCGTGGGGGCGTTATACTGTGACGGTCAATCCCACTATTCGTTGGTAAAAGAGTAGCCCACGAGTGGGCGGTGGGTAGTGATGACTAGCTGTCTTCCCTCTAGTCTTACACTGCTAAATTAGGCAGGGCTAGCGCAGATAGCCCTCATGCAGCTTTGAGCAAAATTCAGAAACAAAAACAAACAAACAAGCTACCATCACCTTTTATGTGTATATTTCACTTCTTATGCGGTTGTTCTTCTTACTTAGAGGCGCTAATATTTACAGAACTGATGTAAGCTGTATATTATTTTGGTTTGTTATATCACCATTAGACCACTGCCTTACTCAGACATACACATTACACGCCACGTCTGTTAATTACAAACGTATCCTTCAAGCTCTTAAGTGTTATTATATTCCAGTTAATTACTGTCAGCATTCCACTCTATTGTGTTGAGTGTTTATTTGTAGACTTTCAATTTCCTTGTAACATTATATTCTTATGTTTAAGTATAATTAGGAACAGGTATTATAATAAAGTTTACTATAAATGTACAACGTTTCAAGAAGCTTTTGTTTTCATGACGTCTTCCAAGTCTTGCACATAGACACAGTAATATATATAATATGGAACAAAGAGGTCACATGACCGGAGTTTGCTTAACAGTGGTAAAGGTATCTTTTCACCCTAGAGTGTTGATTTGTAGTAGAACTATGTTGTTTATTAAGACTTGTTCCGACGCTTTGTATTTGTTGATACTTGGATCTTTGTTTAAAACTATAGTATTTTCTATAAATAAACGGTGGTTTTTAGTTTGCAATAGTGGTAAATATGTTTATTATATGTATATATATATTAGTTTGATGTATCTTAAAAAACAAGCCGAAACAAAAATACATTAAACAAAAACACCGCACTAACTGAAAATATCCCAGGGCACAGGATAAAATGTGGAATTATAAAATGTATCCTACGTTTTGGAGGAGGATGAGAGAGTAGGACCCATATTGCGATGGGGATACACCGTCTGGCATTCATAACCTCCATTCATCAGTCTCAGATAAGAAATAAAGAGTGGCATTAGATATGAAAATAGAAATTAGGAGAACGAGACGTGGATGGTCAAGCCCACAACGTCCCACCCCTATATCACCCTTCACTGCCTCCAGACAGTTGGAAGATGGTGACTGCTCTTCCGAGTAAAGAAGAGTAAGGTAAACAAGATATTACCAATCAGTGCAGCGATTTTTGTTTAATTTATTTTTGTTTAGACTTGATTTTTGAGTTATAACAAAGTAATATAATTAGTCATAGGTTTGGATTTGCTATTTTTAACGCAGTCCTTTTTTGTGATTTTGCTTATTTAATTTCATTAAAATATAATTATCTTTACTATTGTATATATATATACACATTCTATGTTCGGTGAATCTGGTTTCCAATTTTCCTCCCTTACATCCATTAGAATTCTGGACTATTACTGCATCTTACGTTGGTATTGTGTGATTCCGCGTACTTGTTATTACGTAATCATAAATAAAAATATTGGTTCATAATAAGGATCGTCGAAAAAGTTCAGAAAAATCTAATAGAACATACGGGCAAAAGACCTTCTTAACATGTAGACTTATTCTTGAAACAACACTCAAGAACTTCTATCACAATGACTATTGTTGCTAAAATATTGATAATTGATTATTTTTATGTTGATTCTTAAAAGAGATAGGTGAAACATGATTTTTTTTTGTATCAACCGGCCAATTTTATATTTTATTGCCAATGGTAATTTATAATACTAACTTCCATACTTCGCTAAAATTGTGTGTAATTTAGTATCAGCCCTCCCGCTAGTACAGTGGTAAGTATACGGGTTTACAACGCTAAATTCAGGGGTTTGATTCTCCTCGGTGGGCTCAGCAGATAGCCCGATATGGCTTTGCTATATGAAAAACAAACACAAACGAACATTTTAGTATTTCTATTCACATGTTTGTTTCAGAAGTCTACAGGAAAACCTACACAGATATCAGGTTGGCGGTAGCATTGTATATGTACGAATGGCTCGGATTGTTTATTAAAATGGTATTTTAAAATATCTCCCCTAATAGATCATCAAAACGTTACAACACTATACAGTGTTTCCTTTCATAACAATATATACGTAACGGCTGAACTCCAGTTCGGGGAACATCTATAAATATCATAGCAAAAAAAATTTAAAATACTTGTTTTTCTTTCTTCTGTTTCTTTTTTATTTAATGATAAATCGAGAACCAAAACAGTGATGTCAATCATTATCCATGAATTAAAGTAATTTCAAACGTAGTATCCGCTTTTATAAATATGATTAGTAACTAGTAGTAATTTTTTTAAAAAACAGTCACAATTACCGTGCAAACGATGTTATTATTATACCTTTTAAAACAATACAAACAAGATAGTAGTTATGACATTACATAATAGGACAAGCAGAAATTAAGATACAGTAACGTATATAACTATTCAATGACAACTGAGGCCCCGGCATGGCCAGGTGGGTTAAGGCGTTCGACTCGTAATCCGAGGGTCGCGGGTTACTGTCAATTCCACTATTCGTCGGTAAAAGAGTAGCCCAGGAGTTGGCGGGGGGTGATGATGACTAGCTGCCTTCCTTCTAATCTTACACTGCTAAATTAGAAACGGCTAACGCAGAGAGCCCTCGTGTAGCTTTGCGCGAACTTCACAAAACAAACACCAATCATAACTGAGTTTAATATATCCTATTTTTGTGTGTTAACATTCAACTACACTGTGGACATGTGTTATTACGCAGGAATGATACAGATACCATCACTACTATCTTAGTTACATTGTTTTTAAGAGACTGACGTCAGCCATCCTTGTATTTACTTCCTTCAATAAAACTTTGTTTTTCTTTACTTCTACGATGTGAAATGCTGCGAATGTCGATGAACTACTTAGAAACGTTATTATTTTTCATTCATAGTTTATCAATGTGGATTTAAAAATATAATATATGCGATATATGTCTTTCCTTCGTACTCGAATCTTGTTAAACGCTTGATTATATGAAACTTGAGGCACAGAATCATCTGGTTCAGTAAATAATGGTTGGAACAAAAAAAACAACAACTAAACAAATACAAGAGTATGCTGTTGGAAACCATGGTATCATTCAACTGAATACATGCACATTTAGATTAAAATTTATTCTCCATAAACAGACATTAAGAAAAAAAAACATTTAAGAAATAAGATAACCAAACACTGTTTAGTTAGAAATAGCAACACGGATAGTGAAACGTACAGAAACAAGTTCAATCCAAATTCAAAGATTATATTTTCAAGCTTACAACTAGAGACTTTGATATAAGTAAACAAAGTAAGCTGGAAATATTATCCACGTGATTTTCTCAATCTATAAAAAAAAGCTATTTTGACAAGAACAAAATTGATAATCGCTTAAGACGTAGAGCCAAAATGGGGAATTACAGCTTGTGAAAATAATGTAAACCCCATTTCCAACCTAGTTTGTTCACTTTTTTGCCAGAGTTTCTAGTTGTAGGCTCGGTATAGCCAGGTGGTTAAGGCGATCGACTCATAATCTGAGGGTTGCGGGTTCGAAACCCCGTCACACCGAACATGCTCGTTCTTTCAGCCGTGGGGGCGTTATAATGTTACGGTGAATCCCACTATTTGTTGGTAAAAGAGTAGCCCAAGAGTTGGCGGTGTGTGATGATGACTAGCTGCATTCCTTCTAGGCTTACACTGCTAAATTAGAGACGGCTAGCGCAGATAGCCTTCGTGTAGCTTTGCAGGAAATTCAAAAACAAACAAACAGAAAAACCCTAGTTGTATGATTTAAAATATTGTCTCTCCATTTCGATTCAACTTGGGGCCTGGCATGGCCAAGCGTGTTAAGGCGTTCGACTCGTAATCCAAGGGTCGCGAGTTCTAATCCCGGTCGCACCAAACATGCTCGCTCTTTC
The DNA here is from genome assembly GCF_004210375.1 of Tachypleus tridentatus. Taxonomy (NCBI): domain Eukaryota; kingdom Metazoa; phylum Arthropoda; class Merostomata; order Xiphosura; family Limulidae; genus Tachypleus; species Tachypleus tridentatus. The sequence continues at coordinate 56,128,227 of NC_134832.1, read as the reverse complement.
AGCTGTGAGGGCGATATAATGTGACGGTGAATGAATCCCATTATTCGTTGGTAAAAGAGTAGACTAAGAGTTGGCGGTGGGTGGTGATGATTAGCTGCAGATAGCCCTCGAATAGCTTTGCGCGAAATTCAAAAATCAAACAAACAAAGCAATAAGTAGTTTTGTGGATCTCTCGTCATCAGTTTGATATTCTAGTAGTTTTTTAAGCTAACAATATAAAACAATTATTATTTTTACTGTTTGAAAATAAAATTATTCGGAAACATAAAATATGTTACTTAGGTCTGTTTTACGTATTGTTAAGCACAAAGCAACGCAATGAACTATCTGTTGTGTGTATCGAAACCGAGGTTTAACATTGTAAGCCTTCAGACTTATCCGGAGACATAACGCTGTACTAGCGGGGGGGAAAAGTGTTGGTCAAACGTTCTCAATTCTTAGAAAAGTGGTTAGAAAATAACTGTAGTGTTAATGATTACACAGGTATTGAAAATAACTATAGTGTTAATGGTTACACGGGTATTGAAAATAACTATAGTGTTAATGATTACACGGGTGTTGAAAATAACTATAGTGTTAATGATTACACGGGTGTTGAAAATAACTATAGTGTTAATGATTACACGGGTGTTGAAAATAACTATAGTGTTAATGATTACACGGGTGTTGAAAATAACTGTAGTGTTAATGATTACACAGGTATTGAAAATAACTATAGTGTTAATGGTTACACGGGTATTGAAAATAACTATAGTGTTAATGATTACACAGGTATTGAAAATAACTATAGTGTTAATGATTACACGGGTGTTGAAAATAACTGTAGTGTTAATGATTACACGGGTGTTGAAAATAACTATAGTGTTAATGATTACACGGGTGTTGAAAATAACTGTAGTGTTAATGATTACACAGGTATTGAAAATAACTATAGTGTTAATGGTTACACGGGTATTGAAAATAACTATAGTGTTAATGATTACACAGGTATTGAAAATAACTATAGTGTTAATGGTTACACGGGTATTGAAAATAACTATAGTGTTAATGATTACACAGGTATTGAAAATAACTATAGTGTTAATGGTTACACGGATATTGAAAATAACTATAGTGCTAATGATTACACAGGTATTGAAAATAACTATAGTGTTAATGGTTACACGGATATTGAAAATAACTATAGTGTTAATGGTTACACGGATATTGAAAATAACTATAGTGTTAATGATTACACGGGTGTTGAAAATAACTATAGTGTTAATGATTACACAGGTATTGAAAATAACTATAGTGTTAATGATTACACAGGTATTGAAAATAACTATAGTGCTAATGATTACACAGGTATTGAAAATAACTATAGTGTTAATGATTACACGGGTGTTGAAAATAACTGTAGTGTTAATGATTACACGGGTGTTGAAAATAACTGTAGTGTTAATGATTACACAGGTATTGAAAATAACTATAGTGTTAATGGTTACACGGATATTGAAAATAACTATAGTACTAATGATTACACAGATATTGAAAATAACTATAGTGTTAATGATTACACAGGTATTGAAAATAACTATAGTGTTAATGGTTACACGGATATTGAAAATAACTATAGTGTTAATGGTTACACGGGTGTTGAAAATAACTATAGTGTTAATGGTTACACGGATATTGAAAATAACTATAGTGTTAATGGTTACACGGATATTGAAAATAACTATAGTGTTAATGATTACACGGGTGTTGAAAATAACTATAGTGTTAATGATTACACGGGTATTGAAAATAACTATAGTGTTAATGATTACACAGGTATTGAAAATAACTATAGTGTTAATGATTACACGGGTGTTGAAAATAACTATAGTGTTAATGATTACACGGGTATTGAAAATAACTATAGTGTTAATGATTACACAGGTATTGAAAATAACTATAGTGTTAATGGTTACACGGATATTGAAAATAACTATAGTGTTAATGATTACACGGGTGTTGAAAATAACTATAGTGTTAATGGTTACACGGATATTGAAAATAATTATAGTGTTAATGGTTACACGGGTATTGAAAATAACTATAGTGTTAATGATTACACAGATATTGAAAATAACTATAGTGTTAATGATTACACGGGTGTTGAAAATAACTGTAGTGTTAATGATTACACAGGTATTGAAAATAACTATAGTGTTAATGATTACACGGGTGTTGAAAATAACTATAGTGTTAATGGTTACACGGATATTGAAAATAACTATAGTGTTAATGGTTACACGGATATTGAAAATAACTGTAGTGTTAATGATTACACGGGTGTTGAAAATAACTGTAGTGTTAATGATTACACGGGTGTTGAAAATAACTGTAGTGTTAATGGTTACACGGGTGTTGAAAATAACTATAGTGTTAATGATTACACAGATATTGAAAATAACTATAGTGTTAATGGTTACACGGGTGTTGAAAATAACTGTAGTGTTAATGGTTACACGGGTGTTGAAAATAACTATAGTGTTAATGGTTACACGGATATTGAAAATAACTATAGTGTTAATGGTTACACGGATATTGAAAATAACTGTAGTGCTAATGATTACACGGGTGTTGAAAATAACTATAGTGTTAATGATTACACGGGTATTGAAAATAACTATAGTGTTAATGATTACACAGGTATTGAAAATAACTATAGTGCTAATGATTACACGGGTGTTGAAAATAACTATAGTGTTAATGATTACACGGGTATTGAAAATAACTATAGTGTTAATGATTACACAGGTATTGAAAATAACTATAGTGTTAATGGTTACACGGATATTGAAAATAACTATAGTGTTAATGATTACACGGGTGTTGAAAATAACTATAGTGTTAATGGTTACACGGATATTGAAAATAACTATAGTGTTAATGGTTACACGGGTATTGAAAATAACTATAGTGTTAATGATTACACAGATATTGAAAATAACTATAGTGTTAATGATTACACGGGTGTTGAAAATAACTATAGTGTTAATGGTTACACGGGTGTTGAAAATAACTATAGTGTTAATGATTACACGGGTGTTGAAAATAACTATAGTGTTAATGATTACACAGGTATTGAAAATAACTATAGTGTTAATGGTTACACGGATATTGAAAATAACTATAGTGTTAATGATTACACGGGTATTGAAATATAATTTTATGGTAAGCCACGAAGTTTCTGTGTGATATAAACGAATCAGAGACTTTATTAAAGCGAGTGTAACTTCAGTGTTAAAATATTATGTGATGTAGAAACCAAAGAGTCGAGTTTGGGAGTTGTTAAGTTATGTGCAAAATTATTTGTAATTTAGAAAGCTTAGCCAGGAAGGAACGTATCGTTAAGTAACGCCGAGAAACGCAAGGTGACAGAACTGTTATCAGAACAACTTGAGCGAAGATAGGCCTAGCTATCTGTGACGGCCCCTACGCTTGGGTTGTTCAAGTAATACACCATAATATGATACGTAGCAAAGGGAAATTATGAAAATATAAATCCGAAACATGACACAATCAAATCAGACTGACATTCCCATATATTGTTTCCATTACCTATTACAACCCATGTTTAGAGTGAATTTCTAAATATCGATTTTGTGTACACGCGACATTATAATTTGTTGCTGTACGTATATATGTGTGTATCGATTATGGAGAACTTCAAGATTTTAAGACAGCAGCAAAACCGAATTAACTTTCACAGTTGATACTCTTAATTTATGTCTTTTATAAATATAAAATTAAAACTGTTTGTTTGTTTTGGAATTTCGCGCAAAGTTACACGAGGGCTATCTGCGCTAGCCGTTCCTAATTTAGCAGTGTAACACTAGAGTGAAGGCAGCTAGTCATCACCACCCACCGCCAACTCTCGGGCTACTGTTTTACCAACGAATATTGGAATAGACCGTCACATTATACGCCCACACGGCTGAAAGAACGAGCATGTTTGGTGCGACCGGGATTCGATCCCGCGACCTTCAGATTACGAGTCGAACGCCTTAATAAAAAAAAAATTCAATACGAAAGAGTTGTTATAACGACTTCATAAGCGAAAAATAAAATAAGACAAAATCGAATCCAGATATGATTAATACAAGGCAGAAGGAAAGGAAACGGCACAAGAGGTTAGAGAGTTATAAGTCAGTAAGTTAATAGTAAGAAAGAACCAGAGAATAAACTCGGATACTAACAAGTATGACATTGTTAAGACAGTGAACAAAAAACAGACAAAAAGAATAATAAAGTACGAGAAGATAATGAAAAGAGATCGCAGCCATAAACTAGTGACATGAAATAATAATGACGGATATAGGAAAAAGTAGGATAAAAATAATATACAAAAATGACAGACTAGAACTCGAACTGAGATAAATTTACGTAGATTTTGCTTTGTATTTCGCGGAAAAGTTACACAAGGGCTATTTGTGCTGGCCGTCCCTAATTTAAGAGTGTAAGACTAGAGGGAAGGCAGCTACTGATCATCACCCACCGCCAATTCTTGGGCTACTCTTTTGCCAACGAATAGTGGGATTGACCGTCAAATTATAACGTCCCTACGCCTGAAAAAGCGAGCATATTTGGCGTGACGAGGATTCAAGCCCGTAACCTTAAGATAAGGAGTCAAGTGCTTTAACCCACCTGGCCATGCCGGGCCCTTTAGTTTTGTACCCGCAGTAAATAAAACTGAGCAAAGCCTTTAATATAGGAAATACAAACGTAAGGATTTTAATAATGCTTGGCGCTGCTAGATACTACAATAATAGGGTAAAAACATAGCCTAACTTAATCTATATTTGCACAAATTGATTAAAAAACCCTAATATAATTAAGTATCAGTTGTAGTTTTTGGAGGCGATACTGAAATAGACATTTATACATTTAAGAAAAATAATGAAAATATATAAAAATAGGGAATAGGAAATAAAAAACAAAACAAATGATGTACAAAATAAAGGAAAAAACGTTGAACGTAAGTAGAAAAAAGATAGAAACATGTTTAGTTGATTTAAAGGATTTATGACATAAATAGAAACATGTTTAGTTGATTGAGAGGATTTATGACATAAATAGAAACATGTTTAGTTGATTTAAAGGATTTATGACATAAATAGAAACATGTTTAGTTGATTTAAAGGATTTATGACATAAATAGAAACATGTTTAGTTGATTTAGAGGATTTATGACATAAATAGAAACATGTTTAGTTGATTTAAAGGATTTATGACATAAATAGAAACATGTTTAGTTGATTTAAAGGATTTATGACATAAATAGAAACATGTTTAGTTGATTTAGAGGATTTATGACATAAATAGAAACATGTTTAGTTGATTTAAAGGATTTATGACATAAATAGAAACATGTTTAGTTGATTTAAAGGATTTATGACATAAATAGAAACATGTTTAGTTGATTTAAAGGATTTATGGCACAAATAAAAACATGTTTAGTTGATTTAAAGGATTTATGACATAAATAGAAACATGTTTAGTTGATTTAAAGGATTTATGATGTAATAATCGAAATGGTCCGATTTGTTTCTATTTAATAGCATCGTTTGTTATGTTTACTGAATTGTTTATTTGTAGTAATCATGAACCTGTAGAATTCGTGATGACGAGAAACCCACTTGAAGTAAAAATGTATCTCGAGATGGCTGTTATGGGTATTAACACTTTTAGTAATAAAGCAGAGAACAACGTTTTGACATTCTCAGTCCATTTTCAGGTTAACAAAGAACCTGAAGTGACCTAAGAAGGTCAAAACGCTGTTCTCTACTTTTTTTTTAAATTAAAATGTTGATACCCATACAAGCTGTCTTCAGATACAAGTTGCACAGTAATGGCCTATCTGTGTTTTGTCAATCACAGATACTGAAAGCCGATTTCTAGCGGTATGCTCCTGGGGGTCTACTTTAAGGTTCTGAAGAATACTGCAAGAAAACTCTTGTCCAAATAAAGTAATATTTTGAATACAAATTTATGGGGCAGGTCATAATCACAGAATGCATTTTTTTTTTAAATTTTGTATACCTTGGAAACAAACCTATTTTCTGGTTATTGTTTGTTTGTTTTTTAATTTCGCTCAAAGCTACACGAGGGCTATCTGCGCTAGGCGTCCCTAATTTAGCAGTGTAAGTCTAGAGGGAAAGCAACTAGTCATCACCATCCACCGCCAACTTTTGGGCTACTCTTTTACCAACGAATAGTGGGATTGACCGTCACATTGTAATGCTCCTATGGCTGAAAGGGCGAGCATGTTTGGTGTAACTGGGATTCAAACCCTCGACCCATATGAATACGCCGCTCCTGTTTTCTGTTTAAGGACTTTCAATACTTGTTTTTTTTGGATAAATTACTTTTGCATTGAATAATTAGAGAAACACTCAAATTACCAAAACTTATTATTAGTAATTACTATCTGGAACTTAAATTAGAAGTTAAATATAAAATAACATAAATATGGGCTTATTAATTTTCTTTTATCATTTTGGACAATCTCATTTCATTAATGATATACATAATTATGTAGATTAGCATAAGAATATAATATGCTAGAACTTTATGCAGGAAGTTTCATGGCAAGGTTTTGTCGCCCACTTCCTATGAATATTCATGGATACTGTCTATTTCAACTTTCTTGTTTTTAAGTATGGTTTATCATGACAAAAATAGGTGGTATCAAATTTTTTTGATCCCAGTGAATGTGTGGTGTTGCGTTACAAGTTTACTGAATATGTCTTAAAGTGTATTCTGTGTTATTTGCTTTTTTAATTAATATAACCAACTCTCTATCACTGAGCGAACATGTCTCTTAGTTTAAGAAAATATGGAACTTAAGTAAAAGAACGATCAATTCCAAGAGTGTCATTTCTGAACACCAGTTGTATTAGCTTTTATTCTTAAGATATTCTATATATAATTACGCTTGAAATAATTTTAAAGTATTAAAAGGCAGACTTCTGCTTTGTGGAATTAATTCATGAAATTGTTTAGTTGTAGTTTATTTTTACACAGTTTATACATTGTATATTTATTTCTAACTTATGCTAAAACGTTTGTCGAACAGATTGTTTTTGTTTGTTTTCGAATTTCGCGCAAAGCTACACGAGGGCTATCTGCGCTAGCCGTCCCGAATTTAGCAGTGTAAGACTAGAAGGAAGGCAGCTAGTCATCACCACCCACCGCCAACTCTTGGGCTACTCTTTTACCAACGAATAGTGGGATTGACCGTCACATTATAACGCCCACACGGCTGAAAGTGCGAGTATGTTTGATGTGACGGGGATTCGAACCTGCGAACATCGGATTACGAGTCGAATGCCTTAACCCACCTGGCCATGACAGGCCTTGTCTAACAGAGGCTCAGCGGTAAGTATGAGGGTTCATAACGCTGAAGTCCTACGTTAGATTCCCGTAGCCCCCCAATGGCTCAGCAGTATGTCTGAGGACTTACAACGCTAACATCCGGGTTTCGATACCCGTGGTGGGCAGAGCACAGATAGCCCATTGTGTAGCTTTGTGCTTAATTCAAAACAACAACAACAACAGATTCCCGTAGTGTACATGATTCATATGACCTATTTTTAGATATGGGCTTTAAAAAACACCCATAAGGTTTTGATGAAAGTACCAACCTAAGATTATATTTACATGATTTTCTGTATGATTTTATAACACATACACAGTATTCGTTATTCTAAAGTTGTAAAACAACACAATTCATGTTTATGTGTCCGTTAAATTCTGCACAAGTTAATTAAACGAATTAATTAATTAATTGTTTTCATAACCTCCATACGCCTTAAAGTTTCGAATTTTAGTTTCATGCGAAACTGTAAAAAAATATGTATATGTGAGTATCAAACCTTTTAAAGAACTCGTTGATTGAAAATGACACTATGCAGTATTGGAACGGGCGATTTAGGTTTTTTAACTTCTTTTCCACAAATAACAAAGTTAATTGTGTTTGACAGTCTTCTTGGCTGTACCTTTAATATAAAGATTTCAGCTGGCATCTGTTTGGTTGATAAACATCTTTGGTTTATTTCGGACGAGAAGATGTTTGTCCTTGCATGTGCATATTCGCAGAAAGATAAACAGAGAATTAATCGGGCGTTGTCTTGTGGTAAGCACGCTCGGACTATAAATTCGAGGGTTCAGATTTCGCGTTCTGTTGTCGCTTTGTATTTTTGGGTTGAGACAGCAACAGTCAAATCTCACCATTCGAAGGTAAAAGTGGTTATATGTTGAATAGCTGCCTTCTTTTTAGTCTATCAATTCAAAGTTACAAGAGGGCTGTGTACGGCTAACCCTAAAGTAGTTTTGTTCACAATTCTGAAACAAACAGAAAATAAAATATTAATGGTTGTGTAACCTTTTGTTTTCTATACATTACAATAAATTATCGTATACATTATTATACTGTGTAATTAACCTAAATATTTATTGTTACCAGATCGCTTTCAATGACATTTCATAACACGTGTGTGTGTTTTTTCTTATAGTAAAACCGTATCTGCTTTATCTACCGAGGTAAATGGAACCATTGAGTTTAGTGTTTTACATCCGGAGACTCACAGCTGTTCCAGATAAGGATATATAATAATATATGAAGTAAATAAGTTTTAATCATGTAACACAAACCAATTAATCAAATTAAGTTGTTGTTTTTCACACACTCTATACATGATTTTAATTAATTTTACTCAAGTTATTATAAACAAAATTGATGCAAGGTTCAATGGTAAACGAGGAGGTTTATACCACTGAAATAGAACTGTATCTCTGTTTATAAACAAAAGTGTTTACACCCATTCCAACCATTTTGGTTTGGTTTGAATTTCGCGCAAAGCTACACGAGGGCTATCTGTGCTAGCAGTCCCTAATTTAGCAGTGTAAAACTACAGGGAAGGCAACTAGTCATCACCACCCACCGCCAACTCTTGGGCTACTCTTTTACCAACGAATAGTGGGATTGACCGTTACATTATAACGCCCCCAATGGCTGGGAGGGCGAGCATGTTTGATACGACCGGGATTCGAAACCCCGACCCTCGGATTACGAGTCGAGGTGCCTTAACCACCTGGCCATGCCGGGGCTTCCAGCCGTTCTGAGATACATTTTTATTTCAAGTGGGTTTCTCGTCATCAAGAACTGAAATAGAACGTTCGCTTCCCCCGTGGATATAATAACACAGCCTGTTGTACAAACTTGTATTTAGAAACAAACAACTAACAAAAAGTTATAATACAATAATATGCATCTCTACTATTTTATAACGTATACATGACACTTGTTATTTTATCAGCAAACATAATATGTTACAATGAAAGGTGCGTTAACCGAATCACCTTTGTCATTAAGGTTTTGTACATTTTACTTATATTGCTGTCACAAAATCACCAGCTGCACGAGGTCCGGCATGGCCAGGTGGGTTAAGGCGTGCGACTCGTAACCTGAGGGTCGCGGGTTCGCGTCTACGTCGCACCAAAAATGCCCACCTTTTCAACCGTAGGAGCGTTATAATGTGACGGCCAATCCCACTATTCATTGGTAAATTAGTAGTCCAAGAGTTGGCGGTGGGTGGTGATGACTAGCTGCCTTCCATCTAGTCTTACACTGCTAAATTAGGGACGGTTAGCACAGATAGCCCTCGAGTAGCTTTGCGCGAAATTCAAAACAACCCAAGCCAGTCATTGCAAAAGAGCACTTAATAGACTTTAATATCGAAACAGCAATAACATGCCCACTGAAATCGTAAGATTGATTCTCATATTAATATCACGCACGTTTAGTCATGAGTGTTTTGATATATTTACTAAATTACACAAGATATACAAGCTGTTAGTAACTAAGCTTCTATTGATGTTTATTCACGCTTATGTAAAAAAAAAGCACACATTAATTACGTTCTTTTATTCATACAAACTGTGAAACTAACTTTTTTATAGCTTGTGTAAGTGTCTGAATGACATCTGAGCGTTTCACTTTTTTCTAAAATTAAGGTCTTTTTTTATAATGTATTCTTTGTAAGTTTATCTATTGGCTCTTCGATTTAGTTCAACAGGTAACGTCTATTAACAATTTTAGTAAACAGTCAGAGAAATATTTCAAATCAACAGTTTCCCTTCAGTATCTTGTGAAACGTCTATAAAAAGCAGCTGCACTGTTAGACAAGCTTTATACTCGGAATTTAAAAAGTTGAAGCTTAAGGTATTTTCCACGAACAACACAGTAAAATGGATATAGGTGTGATAGGTATTTCCTGTTGGAAGTATTCGAATCCCGTTTAAACGAAGTCGTTATTCAGGGAGACAAAATCCGTTATTCTTCAGTGGAACTATGTCATAACAATGATGTACCGAACGCGATTGTTTACTTCCACGTTCTCGAATGCCTTAGGCGTGCAGTTTCACGAGAGATTTGCTCGTGCTGGTGAGGATTCAAAGTACTACACGTATATTTGTTTTTACATACTGTACTCGCTAAATGTAATCTTATTATTTTTTGAAATACGAGTGTAATATTACCAACTATACCAATACGATAATACGTTTCTCCCTTACATTTGGAACAGAAGGTAAGTAAAGTTTTGGAACATGTAATCTCTTTGCGTACAGGCATAATCTTTTATTAAAATAACATTACAAGACAAAAATGACAAGAAATAAAACAAACTATCACGCATGTACTTTAACAGTAACACGAGCCTGCGAATTTAAACTTCATAAAAGTTTTGTTTTTAATAACGGATTTTCCAAAATTCAGATACGAAGACTTCAAAAATAATAACGTTTTCTTTCCTTTGAGGAAATGTTTTTTGTTTTGTTTTTTACAAATCGAGAAGAAAAGGAAAGTCTTACTCAGGTCAAATTATTTATTATACCACAACGAACATTTGTATTATGCTAGGGTTCTAGAATAATCGATAATACTCTCACTTTGGGATTGATCTAGAGGAATCTACAGTCAGTGGTTGCCAACATTTTAAGCATAGCAAAATGTGATTCGATTTAAATAAAAATTATTCACTTATGTAAACGTAGGTATATGATATTTTGTGAAAAATCTGTGCGTAATGGAGAAAAATGGATATAGATTTCAGCGAACAGGAATTACTGTGAAACAAGTAAAAATGTTCTCGAAAGCGCTGGTGCTGTCTGGAGTCATGGATGTTGACACAGCCAATTTCCTGGTCATGAATTGTGAAGGAAGCTGTAGATAAAATGTGTGATTATGTGGAACATTAGCGTTTTAAAGAAATTAAGAGTAAGTTTCTGTTAATCTATATAATACTTGTGAAACTTTATATTAAGACAGGTAGTGTCTATTGGGATCTTTAGATAGACGTGTATAATACTTGTGAAACTTTATATTAAGACAGGTAGTGTCTATTGGGATCTTTAGATAGACGTGTATAATACTTGTGAAACTTTATATTAAGACAGGTAGTGTATATCGGGATCTTTAGATAGACGTACATAATACTTGTAAAACTTTATATTAAGACAGGTAGTGACTATTGGGATCTTTAGATAGACGTACATAATACTTGTAAAACTTTATATTAAGACAGGTAGTGACTATTGGGATCTTTAGATAGACGTACATAATACTTGTAAAACTTTATATTAAGACAAGTAGTGTCTATTGGGATCTTTAGATAGACGTACATAATACTTCTAAAACTTTATATTAAGACAGGTAGTGACTATTGGGATCTTTAGATAGACGTGTATAATACTTGTGAAACTTTATATTAAGACAGGTAGTGTCTATTGGGATCTTTAGATAGACGTGTATAATACTTGTGAAACTTTATATTAAGACAGGTAGTGTCTATTGGGATCTTTAGATACACGTGTATAATACTTGTGAAACTTTATATTAAGACAGGTAGTGTATATCGGGATCTTTAGATAGACGTACATAATACTTGTAAAACTTTATATTAAGACAGGTAGTGACTATTGGGATCTTTAGATAGACGTACATAATACTTGTAAAACTTTATATTAAGACAGGTAGTGACTATTGGGATCTTTAGATAGACGTACATAATACTTGTAAAACTTTATATTAAGACAGGTAGTGACTATTGGGATCTTTAGATAGACGTACATAATACTTGTGAAACTTTATATTAAGACAGGTAGTGTCTATTGGGATCTTTAGATAGACGTGTATAATACTTGTGAAACTTTATATTAAGACAAGTAGTGTCTATTGGGATCTTTAGATAGACGTGTATAATACTTGTGAAACTTTATATTAAGACAGGTAGTGTATATCAGGATTTTTAGATAGACGTACATAATACTTGTAAAACTTTATATTAAGACAGGTAGTGACTATTGGGATCTTTAGATAGACGTACATAATACTTGTAAAACTTTATATTAAGACAGGTAGTGACTATTGGGATCTTTAGATAGACGTACATAATACTTGTAAAACTTTATATTAAGACAAGTAGTGTCTATTGGGATCTTTAGATAGACGTACATAATACTTGTGAAACTTTATATTAAGACAGGTAGTGACTATTGGGATCTTTAGATAGACGTACATAATACTTGTGAAACTTTATATTAAGACAAGTAGTGTCTATTGGGATCTTTAGATAGACGTGTATAATACTTGTGAAACTTTATATTAAGACAGGTAGTGTCTATTGGGATCTTTAGATAGACGTGTATAATACTTGTGAAACTTTATATTAAGACGGGTAGTGTATATGGGGATCTTTAGATAGACGTACATAATACTTGTGAAACTTTATATTAAGACGGGTAGTGTATATTGGGATCTTTAGATAGACGTACATAATACTTGTGAAACTTTATATTAAGACGGGTAGTGTCTATTGGGATCTTTAGATAGACGTGTATAATACTTGTGAAACTTTATATTAAGACAAGTAGTGTCTATTGGGATCTTTAGATGGACGTGCATAATACTTGTGAAACTTTATATTAAGACAGGTAGTGTATATTGAGATCTTTAGATAGACGTGTATAATACTTGTGAAACTTTATATTAAGACAGGTAGTGTATATTGGGATCTTTAGATAGACGTACATAATACTTGTAAAACTTTATATTAAGACAGGTAGTGACTATTGGGATCTTTAGATAGACGTACATAATACTTGTAAAACTTTATATTAAGACAGGTAGTGACTATTGGGATCTTTAGATAGACGTACATAATACTTGTAAAACTTTATATTAAGACAAGTAGTGTCTATTGGGATCTTTAGATAGACGTACATAATACTTGTAAAACTTTACATTAAGACAGGTAGTGTCTATTGGGATCTTTAGATAGACGTGCATAATACTTGTAAAACTTTATATTAAGACAGGTAGTGTCTATTGGGATCTTTAGATAGACGTGTATAATACTTGTGAAACTTTATATTAAGACGGGTAGTGTATATTGGGATCTTTAGATAGACGTACATAATACTTGTAAAACTTTATATTAAGACGGGTAGTGTATATTGGGATCTTTAGATAGACGTACATAATACTTGTGAAACTTTATATTAAGACGGGTAGTGTCTATTGGGATCTTTAGATGGACGTGCATAATACTTGTGAAACTTTATATTAAGACAGGTAGTGTATTTTGGGATCTTTAGATAGACGTGTATAATACTTGTGAAACTTTATATTAAGACAGGTAGTGTATATTGGGATCTTTAGATAGACGTACATAATACTTGTAAAACTTTATATTAAGACGGGTAGTGTCTATTGGGATCTTTAGATAGACGTGTATAATACTTGTGAAACTTTATATTAAGACAGGTAGTGTCTATTGAGATCTTTAGATAGACGTGCATAATACTTGTGAAACTTTATATTAAGACAGGTAGTGTCTATTGGGATCTTTAGATAGACGTGTATAATACTTGTGAAACTTTATATTAAGACAAGTAGTGTATATTGGGATCTTTAGATAGACGTGTATAATACTTGTGAAACTTTACACTAAGACAGGTAGTGTCTATTGGGATCTTTAGATAGACGTACATAATACTTGTGAAACTTTATATTAAGACAGGTAGTGTATATTGGGATCTTTAGATAGACGTACATAATACTTGTGAAACTTTATATTAAGACGGGTAGTGTCTATTGGGATCTTTAGATAGACGTGTATAATACTTGTGAAACTTTATATTAAGACAAGTAGTGTCTATTGAGATCTTTAGATAGACGTCTATCATACTTGTGAAACTTTATATTAAGACAAGTAGTGTATATTCAGATCTTTAGATAGACGTGTATAATACTTGTGAAACTTTATATTAAGACAGGTAGTGTCTATTGAGATCTTTAGATAGACGTGCATAATACTTGTGAAACTTTATATTAAGACAGGTAGTGTCTATTGGGATCTTTAGATAGACGTGTATAATACTTGTGAAACTTTATATTAAGACAGGTAGTGTCTATTGAGATCTTTAGATAGACGTGCATAATAATTGTGAAACTTTATATTAAGACAGGTAGTGTATATTGGGATCTTTAGATAGACGTGTATAATACTTGTGAAACTTTATATTAAGACAAGTAGTGTCTATTGAGATCTTTAGATAGACGTGCATAATACTTGTGAAACTTTATATTAAGACAGGTAGTGTATATTGAGATCTTTAGATAGACGTGCATAATACTTGTGAAACTTTATATTAAGACGGGTAGTGTTTATTGAGATCTTTAGATAGACGTGTATAATACTTGTGAAACTTTATATTAAGACAAGTAGTGTATATTCAGATCTTTAGATAGACGTGTATAATACTTGTGAAAGTTTATATTAAGACAGGTAGTGTCTATTGAGATCTTTAGATAGACGTGCATAATACTTGTGAAACTTTATATTAAGACAGGTAGTGTCTATTGGGATCTTTAGATAGACGTGCATAATACTTGTGAAACTTTATCTTAAGACAGGTAGTGTCTATTGGGATCTTTAGATAGACGTGTATAATACTTGTGAAACTTTATATTAAGACAGGTAGTTTCTATTGGGATCTTTAGATAGACGTGTATAATACTTGTGAAACTTTATATTAAGACAGGTAGTGTATATTGGGATCTTTAGATAGACGTGCATAATAATTGTGAAACTTTATATTAAGACAGGTAGTGTATATTGGGATCTTTAGATAGACGTGTATAATACTTGTGAAACTTTATATTAAGACAGATAATATATAATGGGATCTTTAGATAGACGTGCGTAATGGTTGTGAAACTTTATATTAAGACAGGTAGTGTATATTGAGATCTTTAGATAGACGTGGAAAATACTTGTGAAACTTTATATTAAGACAGGTAGTGTATATTGGGATCTTTAGATAGACGTGTATAATACTTGTGAAACTTTATATTAAGACAGGTAGTGTCTATTGGGGTTCTTTAGATAGACGTGTATAATACTTGTGAAACTTTATATTAAGACAGGTAGTGTATATTGAGATCTTTAGATAGACGTGGAAAATACTTGTGAAACTTTATATTAAGACAAGTAGTGTATATTGGGATCTTTAGATAGACGTGGAAAATACTTGGAAACTTTATATTAAGACAGGTAGTGTCTATTGGGATCTTTAGATAGACGTGTATAATACTTGTGAAACTTTATATTAAGACAGGTAGTGTATATTGAGATCTTTAGATAGACGTGGAAAATACTTGTGAAACTTTATATTAAGACAAGTAGTGTCTATTGGGATCTTTAGATAGACGTGTATAATACTTGTGAAACTTTATATTAAGACAGGTAGTGTCTAATGGGATCTTTAGATAGACGTGTATAATACTTGTGAAACTTTATATTAAGACAAGTAGTGTCTATTGGGATCTTTAGATAGACGTGTATAATACTTGTGAAATTTTATATTAAGACAAGTAGTGTCTATTGGGATCTTTAGATAGACGTCCAAGAAACATACTTTTAATATATGTTTTACCTTTAAAGTAAAGGATTTCTTACACTATCCTCAATATATAAAAATAATATATATAATATTAACATATTATTTAAGGGATGTGATCAAAAAGTTCTAAGACTTTACTTTTATTCTGAAGAATAATTGTCATACATCAATATTGTATACCATTCACTTCAAAGTAATCTCCCCCAGCTGATACACACTAGTTCCAACGTTCCTGTTATTTTCAGAAGCTATGCTGGAAGTCTTCAGCTATTATGCGACTGAGTTCTGTTTTCACATTATTATGGATGGTTGGAGTGTCATCAAATCTCTTTCCTTTCAACTTAATTTTCATTTTTGAGAACAGAAAAAAATCACACGGGGCAAGATCGGAGAATATGTGAATGTGGTATCACAGAAATGTTATTTTTTTTTACCCCAAATTCTTGAACAGACACAGCAGTGTGTGTACGAACGTTGTCGTGATGAAAACACATACAGAGTTTTTTCAGTTAAAAATCACCTTACACGATCCAAAGGAAATGTCCAGTTCATCAGTAATTTCGTGGACAGTTAATTATCAATGTTTTTCTTTCACCTTAGTGACCGTTTCATCAGTGGACAACGTTGATGGTCACCCAGAAGGTGGATCCCTTTGACCCATCGCCGGCCATCTTGGAGCCTTACTTAAGCAGTCATCACCAGAGGCAGCTTAACATTTCAAAGATTTCTGTTCCTCCTTTACCATTTATCACACAGAACTTGATGCAAACACGATGCTCTTCTTTTCTTTGTATTTTTATCATGACAGGGGCAAGAGACACATCTGTCTTTGAAGATGTTTTTCGCAACACGGTATAAGGTCTTGAGAAATGGCTTGTTTGTGGGGTAGATCACTACTTGTACTTTGTACATACCTCAGTGAAACCTCTGTACAGGCACTGGTCACAGAAGAAGTCTTAGAACGTTTTGATCAGACTTCGTATGTATTATATATATATATACGAATAATATATATATATTATATAGATTATATTAGAGAAATTAAAGGAGATCAACTGAATAAACAAAATCATGAGAAACGACTACGTTAAAAACAGCAAATCTTAACCTATGATTAATTATATTATAACCATAAATATTTAAGCCTTCATTATATATATATTAATATAATATAAATATAAGTATAAAGTAAGCTAATTTTGTATTAGAATGGTTGTTTATTATCTCCGACAACATAACAAAGTTGTGAATTATAAAACAAATAAAACAATGCAGTTTAGCTCTTCTGTTAGAGAAAAACAACAACATAGAGGGACTTGTAGTATATTTCAGACAATAAACATAATAATTTCACCTGGAATAATCCCACATTTTTTGTAACTTCTTTGATGTATCATTTTTTACAAATACTTCGGGCGACGATAGTTTTGTATTTTTGTAAATACACCAAATATTTGTCTGTTTGTTTTAATTTCAAGCAAAGCTACACAAGGGCGTTAGGCGTCCCTAATTTAGCAGTGTAAGACTAGAGGAAAGGCCGCTGGTCATCACCACACACCGCCAACTCTTGGGCTACTTTTTAATCAATAAATAGTGGGATTGACCGTCACTTTATAACGTCCCCACGGCTGAAAGAGCCTGTATGTTTGGTGCGACGGGGATTCGAACCCGTGACCCTCAGAATACAAGTCAAGTGCCTTAAACACCTGGCCAGGCATGGCCGTATACCCAATGCTATAGTCATTACAGATGATTTAGTTGTATTTTAACGACATTAGAGCTCAAATAATCTGTGACAGACGTAATGTTATTAGAGTGTATACCAGTTAAACTAAACTTCTACCTCTGTAGCTAATCTTACCATGTTTTGATGTTTAGGGTGCTCATTGATAGAATGCTAGCCGCACCATCGAAATTCATTGTCAAACATACTCGCCATGTGAAGGCATAATGCCAATACAAATTCGGTCCGGCATGGCCAAGCGTGTTAAGGCATGCGACTCGTAATCTGAATGTCGAGTGTTCGCATCCCGGTCGCGCCAAACATGCTCGCTCTTTCAGCCGTTGGGGCGTTATAATGTGACGGTCAATCCCACTATTCGTTGGTAAAAGAGTAGCCCAAGAGTTGGCGGTGGGTGGTGATGACTAGCTGCCTTCCCTCTAGTCTTAGACTGCTAAATTAAGGACGGCTAGCGCAGATAGCCCTCGAGTAGCTTTGTGCGAAATTCCAAAACAGACAAACAAACAATATGAATTTCGCTGTTTGTTTATAAAGAATAGACCAAGAGGCAGTGAAGGGTGGGTGTTGAATAGTTTCCTTCTTTCAAGTTTATTACTTCTAAATTAGGGATGGCTTAGTGCTTGTAGCCCTCTAGTAGCTTTACGTAAAAAGTCAACAAATACACAATACTTAAAAGTATATTAACCAAACTTATCTTTGTACTGTCGATCTGTTAGATGTAGTGTGTTACAGTATATACTAGTTACCTTCTGCTCTTGTAGATATGTTCACAAAGGCAACTTTCTATTCTTTACATTTCCGATAAGGTTTGGTTTGTTCTGAATTTCGCACAAAGCTACTCGAGGAATATCTGTGCTAGCCGTCCTTAATTTAGCAGTCTAAGATTAGAGGGAAGGCAGCTAGTCATCATCACCCACCGCTAACTCTTGAGCTACTCTTTTACCAACGAATAGTGAGATTGATCGTCACACTATAATGCCTCACGGCTGAAAGAGCAAACATCTTTGGTGTGAGAGGGATTCGAACCCGTGATCTTCCGATTTTGAATCGAGTGTCATAACCGCCTGAGTTACTTTAATCATTGTCGTGCTACGTATTATTATCATATAACTGTTCTGCCACAACCAATAAATATATCAAAAAGGTTAATTACATTTCTAACATAAGCTTTAATAACATTTGTTTTCAGGGCATGTCAGGAATAGTTTTATTTAAGAAAGAGCATTTGTTAAAAAAAAAAAAATGTATATTCCGCTTCTTTCTGTTTTAATTCAAAGAGCAGTGCAGAATTATGGTGCCTGGGGAAGAAGCGACCAAAGTGGAAGTGAGTTATCCTAATCGATTGGAGAAGATAATTATGATTCATTCTGCTTGCGGTGATTTGATTGTTCTTGCTTGTGGTTGTTTTTCTAAGCAAAACTACACCAGAGGAAGACTGCGTTTAGTCCATCGCTGGAATCAAACCTTGGATTCGATCATAATAAATTCGAAAACTTGCTGGAGATCCACCGAAGGATTCATGATAGAGAGTTTGAAACGAAACACAAAGGGAACATTAAATTAGAAAAGCAATTTTTCGAACTCTGAAGTTTCGAAACGCTTTATTGGCAGGAAATTATCTTAAAAACAGTAACAACAGTAAATCAAGAAATTACCAAAACCATCGTAAGCCTAACATTTCCTTAAAAAGAATTATTTAAGTCATTCAGTTAAAGATACAGTTTATTTATTAGAGCCTCTAAAATCCTAAAGAAACCGAGGGTAATAATTATAATTTTTAACATCTACACTTTTTCAGTAAATTATCTTATTTTATTTTTTTTTAGAGAGCGAAGTCAAATACCAAAGAAAAGTTGAAACCAACAAAACCGCAGGCAAAATTTACACATTTCTAAAACAAGCACAAAAAACAACAATAACACCAACTGATGTTTGTCACTTTACGGACATTAACAATCGAATAATAAATTTAAAAGCTTAAAACCGAATATTTTTATATTATGTAATTGTTATTAGGCCCGGCATGGTGGGTTAAGGCCCTCATAATCTGAGGGTCACGGGTTCGAATCCCCGTCGTACCAAACATTTTCGTCCATTCAGCCTTGGGGACGTTATAAAGTTACGGTCATTCTCACTATACTTTGGTAAAAGAGTAGCCCAAGAGTTGGCGTTGGGTGGTGATGACTAGCTGCCTTCCCTCTAGTCTTACTCTGCTAAATTAGGAACGGCTAACGCAGATAGCCCTCGTGTAGCTTTTTGCAAAATTCAATAAAACAATCAAACTGTTATTAATTGGGTATTAATAGTTTGTCTTCTTAAGTTTGTTTACATGTAGTTAAGTATAAATCTATACAGTGGGCTATCTGTGCTATGATCAATACAGGTATCGAAACCCAGTTTCTACCGCTGCAACCCTGGACGCGTCTTCTTAATTAAAAAAGATGATTATTTAATATATTTGTCCCTACTTACAATGGCCTGGCGATTAGAGTGTTCGACTCGCAATTTGGGGATCGCGGAATAAAATTATTGTCACCGAACATGCTTGTCCTTTCAGCCATAATGGCATTAAAAGGTGACAGTAAGTCCCACTAATCATTAGAAAAAAGAGTAGTTGAAGAGTTGGCGGTGGGTGTCGTTTACTAGCTGTTTTCCCTCTAGCCTATCAGTGTTAACTTCGGGACACAGATAATCCTCGTGTCGTTTTGAGCAAAATCCAAAGCAAATCAAATCTACTTAAAGCTCACTTCAACACAGATTATTTTAATGAAAATTTTCATTGAACAAGAAATGAACTTGTTTCGAAATGTATTGTGATAGTATTTTTAGGTTATTATAATTATTGCTCTAATTACATCAAGGGTTAATAGAAAAATCAAAGTGAAGGAAGTTTATGCATCTGTGAAAGAAATGGAACTGATCCGCAATAGTGGTTTGGTTCGAATTTCGTGCAAAGCTACACGAGAGCTATCTGCGCTAGCCATCCGTAATTTAGCAGCGTAAGACTAGAAGGAAGGCAGCTGGTCATCACCACCCACCGCCAACTTTTGACTGCTTTTTTTACAAACGAATAGTAGGATTGATCTTCACTGATAATGCCCCCAGGCTGAAAGGGCGAGCATGTTTAGTGTGAGGGGGATTCGAACCCGAGACCTTCAGATAACGAGTCGAGTGCCTTAACCACCTGGCCCCGCAACAGTGACGTTAGAATTAAGTTTAGGATTAAACTGCGCTTCAAAGATAATTTTTGTCTTTAAACCTATTTTTTAATCGATTGCTCATGAGCAATCATTGTTCATTGAGCAAACCTTCTTCATTGTTTTAAAGCATTAGTTAAGTAACGGGTTTAGCCTGTAGTTTTCACTGTTAGAGTCAGATATTTTCATTAATTAAATTTTTCTACGTGAGGGAGTAATTATCACGTGCTTTCGGATCTTCTGTTAAAGAATTCTAGAGATTCGAATTACCAAATACCCTTACGATAACTATAATCAAAGTCAGTTGCAAAAGCATTCTAAAATGGTTTCGTCGTCCACTATTTCTTTTGTTCTAATGTCTCTTTTCACTCTTCTGGCCAGTAACAAAATGTCAATAATAATTTCATTTTGTTTGTTTGAAGTTAAGCACAATGGGTTATCTGTGCTCTGCCCACAACGTGTATCGAAACCAGGATTCTAGTATCGTAATTCCGCAGTCATACCGCTGTGCCACTGGGGACTAATTTAGTTGTCGGCTGGATATATTTTAGTACGTTATATGACAGCTTTATTCTTCAACCTTGTGAAAAAAAAAAGTAGTACTGTGTTACGTTACTTTTACCTTTTATGAAATAAACATCCAGAAAGAGGCAACAAAATGGTGTTGATGTGAAACATTAGCTCGACGTCTGCCCTTCCTTTGTTCTAGAGTTACTAGTTCGGCAACACTTAAGTGTGGTGGTTTGTATGTTGCGCAAAGCTACACGAGCACTACCTGCGCTAGTTGTCTATTAATTAGCAGTGTAAGAATAGAGGGAATGCAGCTTGGCATCACCACCCACCGCCAACTCTTGAGCTACTCTTTACAAACGAATAGGGAGATTGACGGTCCCTTCATCACGTCTCCACAGCTCAAAGAGTAAGCATGTTTGGTGTGACAGGGATTCGAACCCGTAACCCTCAGATTTCGAGTCCAATGCCTTAACCACCTGGCCATGCCGGACCTCAAGTGTGGTGTTACGAATACGGTTTATATAAGAACAACAGATGCCAGGAAGTGATGCCTGTGAAAATAGTCCTAAAAGAAACAAGACAAGGACGTCATGGAATAATATGTTAGAAATATGTGTGAAATATGCCTGAACATCTCAATATTTAATTTGAGTCATTACAGGATCACAAAATGAAGTCTGGCATTATCTTTTTCTAGTAGAACCGCTTGTAGCAGCGGAATGTTATCGACCTATTAAAAACATGCTTATCTGTGTAGTATTCATGTTTGTTTTCGACCAATTATTAATACTTTTTTATTGCTACAATAAATAAATTGAAGTTAAAAATACGGAAGACGACCGTTACACTCATAACGCGTTCACGGCTTCAAAATGCGGAGCATGATTATTTTGATGCAAAGGGATGCAAACCTTAACCTTTGGGTTTATACTGTGTTCAAAAGCTATATAGAGGTATGTTATTTTATTAGTATACAAATTTTCTTTTAGTTTCTTTCAGCCCCTAGTGAATCAGCGGTAACTCCGGAAGCTTATAAATCTAAAAATTGGGGTTCGATACTCACTGTGTTGCTTTGTGTTCAACAACAAAACGAGTAAACAAGATTCTTTTATTAATATTTTGACAAATATTTTCTTTTCTGATTTGTGTTCCTCAGAAAGCACTAATAGGCCTATCGACTTAGAACGCTAAAATCTAGGGTTCGATTTCCCTCGGCGGACAGACCTTAGATAGTAAATTCTGTGAATTTGAAATAAAAAAAAACAAATACACAAAATGTTCTGATTTGTATTCAGTCACATCATTCCATAGCCTAATCACAAGCTGTTACTCAGCTTCCCTGAGAGTTATTTTTCATATTTGTTGCGCTTTGAACCTTCATTAGTTTTGCGTCATATGCGATTTAATCCTACAGTTTATCTAATTTAAGATACACTGAAGACATCATGAAATAAACTAACCTAAAAAAAGCTTGTTTCTTGATGTTCGGATTTCTCAACACATACACGTTTCTGCATGTTCACACACCTTTGAACAACACTAGAAACGAAACCTAGAGACACTAACGTCTACAAGGTTCACCTCCAACATACACACGAAACAACATGATGCTCTTGAACAACACTAGAAACAAAACCTAGAGACACTAACGTCTACAAGGTTCACCTCCAACATACACACGAAAGAACATGGTGCTCTTGAACAACACTAGAAACAAAACCTAGAGACACTAACGTCTACAAGGTTAATCTCCAACATACACACAAAACAACATGATACTCTTGAAAAACACTAGAAACGAAACCTAGAGACACTAACGTCTACAAGGTTCACCTCCAACATACACACAAAACAACATGATGCTCCTGAACAACACTAGAAACAAAACCTAGAGACACTGACGTCTACAAGATTAATCTCCAACATACACACAAAAAACAACATGATGCTCCTGAACAACACTAGAAACAAAACCTAGAGACACTGACGTCTACAAGGTTAACCTCCAACATACACACAAAACAACATGATGCTCCTGAACAACACTAGAAACAAAACCTAGAGACACTGACGTCTACAAGGTTAATCTCCAACATACACACGAAACAACATGATGCTCCTGAACAACACTAGAAACAAAACCTAGAGACACTAACGTCTACAAGGTTAACCTCCAACATACACACAAAACAACATGATGCTCCTGAACAACACTAGAAACAAAACCTAGAGACACTGACGTCTACAAGGTTAACCTCCAACATACACACAAAACAACATGATGCTCCTGAACAACACTAGAAACAAAACCTAGAGACACTGACGTCTACAAGCCACTTCTACGGTTCAAAAGTAACAAAACCAGAACTAGCTTCAAAGAGACACATTTTCGTAAGATCATATTATTAGCAAAGAGGAAAATTATAATCAGCTAGCTGTACCCTAGGGACAAAGCACGAGATTCTTTTATAACAAAAGGTAAAATTAATGTGGTAACTTGGGAAAGCTGAGAAGTGGCAATTGTGTCGGAAACAAAAATGTTGCGTTTAATAAAATGATAAACACCATATAAAGTGTTAGGCAACAGAATTATTAAAAGATTAAATAAAAGTGGGAGGGGGGTGGTGTTATTAATCTCAACGGCTCTTTCTTGTTTCGTTTATTTCAAAAGATTAATACCACTATAAGGTAAAATAACGCGTCTTTCCTTTCCCCACGGATAAAATGTAAAATAATTTAGTTCATATACTCAATCTTTGCTTATAGTTTTAATTATTATTACAAAACAAATAATTTAATGTTTTTTGTGTATTTCTTTCGGTGTATTAGATTATAGGAAAACGAATAAACAATAGAATGAAAGAGTAGAGCGTCTAATATTCAGTTTCTCTTTGAAGCGTGTGATACAACGAAGGGCAATCTTCAATACGAAGTCCTAATGCATTACACAAAAGCCAGATTTTACAGAACAGTGGCAATGCTTTCTATTTTTGTGTCTGCTTTTCAGTTGATTGTCTTTTTCAACAGAAATAGATTATTGATACGCATCTGCTAAAATGTAAGTTAATAATTAATAACGAGAACTGTCACATGAGAAAGTGCACATCGAGTGAAGTAATTTATGGAGTCAATTGTCTGAATGGGTTCAACGTTGGCAGAGTCATTAAGTTACGTTATATAGGTGACAAAACGTTGTACCATGGCGCAATTTGAAGTTTCTTGCGTTTTAAATACGTATGAGACAGGCACTAGTGCTACTTAGGTAAGGGGTCCTTCATGGCCAGGTGGTTTAGGCACTCGACTCGTACTCCGAGAGTTGCTGATTCGAATCCCCGTCACACCAAACATGTTCGTCCTTTCAGCTGTGGGGGCGTTATAAAGTGACGGTCAATCCCACTATTCGTTAGTAAAAGAGTAGCTCAAGAGTTGGCGGTGGGTGGTGATGACTAGCTGCCTTCCCTCTAGTCTTACGCTGTTAAATTTGGAACGGCTAGCGCAGAAAGCGCTCGTGTAGCTTTGCGCGAAGTTCAAAAACAAACCAAACAAACAAGCCTAGGTAAGGAAATCTTGGATTGTTCACTGAAATGTTTTTTAAACATTTCCTCAGTAGGCCTTCAGAATTTTACGACACTGTAAAGCATCTATTTTGTAACAATATATATGTAACAACCAAATCACAAGCTCAGGGAACGTCTGTAAATCTCATAGCAAAAACATGGGATTTGTTGTTCTTCTTTCTTCTGTATCTTTTAGCTTCATAAACCAAACCAGTGGTGTCAACAAAGTGGAGTGAGGTAACATAGTTTCAAACGAAGTATCAGCTGATGTTAATAACTTGTCGCAATTTAAAAAAAAATAATCGTAGTTTTAATTCAAACGATGTTGTCATTACCCTTGAAGTTAGATTTCTTACAGAAATTTTGTGTTCTATGTTCTATTAAAACAACTTAAGTACAGAGTGAAAAAGAATTACCAGCCACTAATAGATGAACAATAACTATTACAGTTGGAACTTGGTTATAAATAAAACTTTTTTAAGAAATGAAGTAAATATAAGCTGGTATAGCTTACGGTAAGTCTACGGATTTACAACGCTTAAATCAAGAGATCGATTCCCCTCGGTGAACTCAGCAGATAGCCTAGTGTGGCTTTGCTGTAAGAACAAACACAAGAATGGTTTATATCAGTTCTTAAAAAAAAACAATGGAAACAAGATGGTAGAGATGGCATTTGTATAATTTCTATATTGTACGCAAAATACAAATGCCATTCCTACTACTTGATTCGTATTGTGTTTCAAGGACGTGTATTAACCATCCTTATGTTCACCTTCTATTTTTTTATATAAAGTTCTTTCTTTACTTTACAAGTAAATATAATTCAGCGACAATAAACGTGCACGTGTGCTTATATCAACTGTAAATATACGTAAACAGATTATTGTTCTGTTTACTTACCATGGCTTACCAACTCTACATTAATTATATTTCGGAACCTTGGTAGCTCATCCTACACTTTGAACCCCAGCTTTGTTTTCCCTGCTATTCATTATGCGAAAGACGTTTGATTAAACGGACTCAAAATCGGATAGATAGTAGCGACATCTATTGTAGCACTATATATTATATTCCTTTCAAATATCTCACGTAGTATGGACATGAATAAGTGAAGACCGACAGTTTAACGGCCTGTATTTCAACGCTTTCTAATTTCTTATCTTCTATTTTCCGTTAGGTAAAAGAACCAGTATCATTTTATTTTACTTCAAGTTGTTTCTATTTCTTTAACTGCTTAGATGAAATGAAGAGAGAAACTGAGCCCCGGCATGACCAGATGGTTAGGGCGTTCGACTCGTAATCCGAGTGTTGTGGGTTCCAATCCCCGTCACACCAAACACGCTTATCCTTTCAACAGTGGGGGTGTTATAGCGTGACGGTCAATCTCACTATTCGTTGTTAAAAGAGTAGCCCAAGAGTTGGCGGTGGGTGGCGGTGACTAGCTGCTTTCCCTGCTAAATTAGATAGCTCTGGTGTAGCTTTGCGAAACAAAATTCAGACAGTAAACTGTTAAACAAATAAACAGTTTAACTGAGATGTCCATCGGCCTAAGCTACTATTTGATATCATTGAACTTCAACAAGGAATGTACTTGACGTACTTGTGCTTCATACGAAACGTGTTTCTCTGTTGTTCTCCGTAAAACCGACCAAATGCATTTAAACTCATAACTACAGATATTAAGTACACGTGTTACTGCTGATCGAGAGAACTTCATTCATGTCAGTGTTTCTACTACAGTCTTCTATGTGCAGTTCAGTTCTACTTTGATCAAAATTTGTTCTTGATGTAACATTACAGATAGTGACACGTTACACATTGTAACGCCTAGCGAACTGTCAAGAAAATCAAAGAGCCTCAACACACGAACACGTTTAATGGAGATGTGTGTACGATAACTCGTAGGATAAAAACAATAACAACTTATTGTGGTGTTCAGAAACAAATAGCTGAATTTCCTTGAAATGAGTTGTTTTACATTTTCGTATCAAATGTTTTATTCGTTGTGTCTCACCTCAGTTGTATTACACGTTTTCTCGGATTGCTTGTATATCTCATATTTTACTCACTTTTACACGATCATGTTTCCCGACTCTTCCTTTTATAACCGCTATTACACGTTTCGAAGTGCTTCAAAGTTCCACGTGCAAGCACGGCTCACTTGTTGACAAGAAGTGTGTACAGGTATCGCGTAACACAAGAAACATAACCTTGCTCTATCTTCCACGCTATGTTAAAATTCACGCTTTCACCAACTTTGAAAATTAATTATAACGTAACGCAGTTTAAAACTGCTCAATGTTTTACAGACCAGCGAAGCCTACAATGTGATACTTTAACATCAATATTTTCACTTTTGTGGTGGCTTTGCTAAAAATATTGTTTTAAATACCCATGGAAGGCACAACACGTGTAATACACTAAGTAGCTTTACATTTAACAACAAATAAATATATGATTCCTTCCTAGTGGTTCAGCGGATACGTTTTCGGCTTATTACGCTGAAAATCGGACTTCAATATTCACGTCATGCAGAGCACAGATAACCCATTATGTAGTTTTGTGTTTAACCATAAAAAAACCCGCTCAGTTAATAAATAATATGATTAAGTTGTAAGTTTGTACAGAAACTATGATTCAAAAACCTTCAGGGATGAACCCTCACGTAGTTTCATTGTTAAGTACAAACAAAACAAATGATTCGAGATAAAATTCATTATAACTAGGATTTCAGTACCAGTAGTGGGCACAGAACAGATGAACACTCACGTAGTTTCATTCTTAAGTACAAACAAAACAAATGATTCGAGATAAAATTCATTATCAAATAAACCAAAACCATGCTTTGTGTACACGTGTTAGTTTCGTATTTTCTCTGGAAAGAAATAGTAACTTTTTTTTATTTATTTCTCGGCTGACCAATCACAACGCCACGTGCCGATAGAAAGTATTTTTAGTCAAAGAATGTGATATATCCAGGAAAGTAGCGGTACAACAAAGAGCCATTTGATTACCGCCACAATCTCTAGATAAATCAACGGTGTGATGTTTCCCTCTCCACATCTAATGTGTACAATTCACACTTTATCGTCTAGCTGTTTCAGCTAATTAGTGTCGGAAAGACCAAGTTATCATTAACCTAATTTAAATGAAGCGTACATAGAACCTGTTATCTGGCTTCCGTCATCATTAGGGATTTTGAAGAAAAGCCACGTGACATCAACCTCCACGTGGATCGTGGTATAAATTTTAATTCCGCGAAATTGACGCTTGTGGAAGAATTCTCGTGTAATCAACTTGTTTATTTACCACATGTGCCCGTACTCAAGCAGAAAACAGATTTTATATCGTTCTCTCTTCTTGATACGATAGGCTAAATATATAAAAAAGAACAGCATACGTTTTCATTTACACAAAACAAATCTGATTGTTAACCACGTTTTCTTTGTCGGGTAGAATAGTCGATCAAATTGCCTATACACCTAGTGCTTAAACATTAGTATAGATTTCTGAGTTTCGGAAGGATAGCATCCAGCCACGGATTTTCACAGGTCTGTGTCTTCTCCCCTTCTATCAGCCCTAAGAGTGTGACTTGGGGCAACTTGTTATAATAAGGAGAAAAGTTATCACACGTGTTCCGTGCTAAGAATCGGTTCAATGATTAGCGTTAGCGATCCAGTGTAACGGTCTATGTTCCGTTCTTAATTAGAATTATTGATCTAGAGATAAGACTCTTTTAGTTCTCCGATAGTTCTGGTAGCTTTACAACATACCCGCAAATCGGAAACAAGCAATATAAATCTAGTTTAGTGTAGATTTTTTTTTGGTCAACATATATATCTTGTTTTTAATGTGCAGTTTTAGTGTTTTTGTTAATGTTTTTTTTTTTTTCAGTCTGTATCTGACACTTAAACTGATTTGGTTTTTTTAATGATGTATTCCAGGTATCGGGTTTCTTTTGTATCTTATTAATCGGATTAATGGATATATTATAGAATGCAACTTCTGATTATTCGGTTTCTATTTGTCATTAAGTTACAGTTTGTTTGTTTGTTGTTGTTTTACAATTTCCTGCTCCCCCCCCCTACAGTATCACAGCAATATGTCTGCGGATTTCCTTTGCTAGAAGCCGGATTTCGATACCCGTGATGGGCAGAGCACAGATAGCCCATTGTATTCTCGAGATGACTGATATGGGTATGAAAACTTAAATTCAAATAAAGTAGATAAGAACGTTTTGACCTTCTTAGGTCATTTTCAGGTTAACAAGAGAGAGTTTTTCAACGTTCTCTGCTTTATTAGTAAAAGTGTTAATATCCAAACGAGTCATCTTGAGAACACATTTTTTACTTTATATGGATTATTCGTTATCACTGTGTATAATTAGGCTTAGTTCCAAATAACCAGTCAATCAATTTACTGTTTTTCAAAACCAGATAATTTATTTTCATATGGATGCTCATCAAACTTCGTACATTCATAAAAACGTATTTTCCCCTTGTAATACCGCCTCTCTTAGTGGCTAAGCAGTAAATTTAAAGGCTTATTAGTCATTATAGGAATTGGTGTTTTATATGCATAGTGTGTCCAGCAGAGATAACTTTTCCTGTACCTTTGCGTTAAACAACAAACAAACAAAACAAATTTTAATTGAGTGTTTATTGTATTTTGTCATGATTGATAAACAGCTGGGCAAGTATCAAGGAAATTTTTTTAAAAAAGTAAAATATTCCGTCGGTGGGACAGCGGTAAGTTTACGGACTTACAACTCTAAAATCTGAGGACACAGCAGACAGCCTAATGTGGTTCTGCTCTAAAAGGAGAAAATAAATACAGTAAAACAAAATAACAAAAACCTGTTCGAGAAATCGAAGAAGGAAAGTTTTGTTTGTTTGTTTTGGAATTTCGCGCAAAGCTACACGAGGGTTATCTACGCTAACCGTCCATAATTTAGCAGTGTAAGACTAGAGGGAAGGCAGCTAGTCATCTTGGGTTACTCTTTTACCAACGAATAGTGGGATTGACCGTCACATTATAATGCCCCCACGGCTTAAAGGGCAAGCATGTTTGGTCCGACCAGGATTCGAACCCGCGAACGCCTTAACCAATCTGGCCATGCCGGGCTCAAGAAGAACTGTGAAAGTGAAGTAAGCTCTGCTGACAATGAAAGGGTGAAAATGACCGAATACGTAACTTGGAGAAATATAACGACTTTTGGTATTACTTATGAATTTGTATCAAAAATGTTCGTATGAGGACATTATCCGAAGGTCACTCGATTATAGTGGACTTGAAAGGAGAAGGAATGAAAACGAGAAATATGCGGAAGTAATTCATGAAAGTTGTGTGAGTAAAACAGTTCTGAGCCGAAGAGAAACAAAGAGCTAGAATGTTTAGAAACTATGGAACTTTAAGTTAAAAAGAAAACTATTTTAAAGTGTTTGACAAAGCTGCGAATTTCAGCCAATGCAGATCCTTGTCGGTGAGCCTTGTTGCGAGCGTCAGCGTGGATATATATAAATGTTAGAAGAGCGCGTGACTAGTTGTAGACCGAGCAAAGCTCGAGAGAGGACCTCGTTCTCATTTTTCCTGACACAGTTTAGCTGTGAGGTTTACATAGAGCAAAACTGTACCGAATCGCTTGACCATCTTCATGACAACAACAAGAATGTGGCCAGTAGTGCTGTTATTCACGGAGATTTTTTACCTAGAGACTTCTTCGCAGTTATTTACAACAGGTAAGACACAAAAATTTAAGAAAGTGTTTGAAGTTTCTTACTCAGTCGCGCCGATCACTGACGACAAATCACATAGAAAGACACTTGAAGTGAAAATATAGAACGCATTTTTCGATGTATTTACTTACTTTTTCCTTTATACCCACAGTTGTTTTTATTAATTATACAAACTTCTTGTTTCGTATTGATAAGTTTCTTCGAGATTTTAGTACGTGTCTTTTTTATTTAAAGAGAACTCATCAAGAGAACCTTTGATACTGAAACTCTCGTGTGCGTATGCCATTAATGAAACAATATGAGGGAGGTTGGTTAAGAGAGCAAAGCTTCCTTGCTAGGTTGCTGTCTGAGATATCAAACTTCTTCCTACTTTGTTGAAGGCTACATTCAACTCTATTCGCATAAATAACGTTTCTGAGAAAAACAATTGAGGAAGATAGCCTTACGCTTCGCATCAATCGATCGTCTCTTGGTAGCTTATAGTTCTAAAACATCAAACTTAATGCATTATGACTTGTGTTTGGCCTGGAACAAAAGAAAACAATATCGCCATATTGTGGGTGGTTACGTGCAGAAGATTAACTCGTGACACTTCGGGAAGTCACAGATAAGTTATAGGAACGTTAATGAATTTATTATATCTGCAGGGCTACTGAAAACTGATTTCAAA